>NC_071260.1:4540000-4872500 GCF_023375685.1 Ictalurus furcatus | reverse complement strand
ATATATTCCCTAAATAACACACACTTACACAGATGTGCCAGATATATACCCTAAATAACACACACACACACACACACTTACACAGAAGTGCCCCAATATATATACCCTAAATAACACACACACACACACACACACACACACACACAGAATACCCTGCTGGGGAAAAACAATAGAAACCATCACAGACATTCTAATGGTTTTAATGGTTATAATGGGAGTTGTATTGGTTTTCATGGAAACTATAATGGTCCTTGTAGGTCTCTACGGGTTGAGTTCCCGTGTTGGGTTCTATTGGTGGCATATTTATGTCTAGTGGAAACCAATACAAACCATTAAATAATAATAGAATATGGCCCAAAACACATTACTTTTATTAATGGTTTTAATGTAATTTGTAATTGAAACCATTAGAATTTCTGTAATGTTTTTTATTGGGTTTTTTTCAGCAGGGTAATGAGAGAAAAGAAAATGAAAGACATATATATGACTCAAAGCGAGGCCTTTTCACTCCTGATTTCACTCCTCTTTCCGGACATGAGGTGTGTGATCACACACTCCTGCACAAGGCTGCGTTTGTGTTGAGTAGAAGTGAAGTGTGTGTGTGTGTGTGTGTGTGTGTGTGTGTGTGTGTGTGTGTGTGTGTGTGTGTGTGTGTCCTCGCTCTGTGGACAATTATTTCTTTCTCTTGAAGCTGAGGACACGCAGTGCAGCAGGGATACCACTTCAGAGCGAAAGACGGAGAGTCTCATGTTCGGCATGGCCGATGGAAACAACACTGTGTTCAATGTTAGACTCACTTCACTACACACGCTCACACAGGGTTTGGAAAGTAGAAGTGTGAGGTGTGTTAACAAGTCAGAAACAATAAATCAGTGTTTTGCACTGGAATATGATGTGGGCCACTGATACCCTGACACATCCAGGGGCTTAAGAGCCGAACCAATCAATGCGTCAAATTAATAATAACTATAGGGTTCCACTCCTGGGTGTGATCGTGGTGGCAGCTGTGTGTGATGGGTGATGGAGTCACACACGCAAAATATTCCATACAGTATATGTTTTTATTTTCAGTATGTAGCTGCTCAGCTGCTCCTGGAACTCTTAGCATTAGCAATAGCGACGTAGCTTCTTAGAGTTAGCATTAGCAATACAACTCATGAAGCTCGGAAAAACTATATTAGCACATTAGCTAAGCTATAGATGTATATGATACAGTTGCAATCAAAATTATTCAACCCCCATTGGTTTATTGTGAAAATTCCCAGACTTTCAGCTGTTTGCAATGAACAAATCAAACAAAATCAATTGAAATAGTTCAACACAACGAATGCTTCAAGTGTTTTCCCCAAATTCAACTTGTAATGATTTCTCCAGTCTCAAAATTATTCAATCCCTTCATGGCAAGCATCTTCAGTACTTAGTGGAGCTCCTTTTGCTGTTATGACCTGCTGCTAATGAGATGCAGAGCTTCTGGGAGCGTTCCTGAGGAATCTTCTCCCGTTCCTCATGAGCAATGGCCTCCAGTTCAGTAATATTCTTGGGTTTGCATGCTAAAACTGCGTTCTTCAAATTTCTATAGGGTTCAAGTCAAGAAACTGTGATGGCCCTGAAGAATTTTTAAATATTTCTGCAACCAAGCCTTGGTGGAATTTGAGGTATGCTTGGGATCATTGTCCTGTCGGAAGGTCCAATGACGCCCAAGCTTCAGCTTCCTCACAGACGGCATGAGGTTTTCTCCTAGGATTTCCTGATACTTCAATGAATCATCTCGCCTTCCACACGCTGCAGGTTTCCAGTGTCAGAGGATGCAAAGCAGCCCCAGAGCAACACCGAGCCACCACCATGCTTGACTGTGGACAGAGTGTTCCTTCTTCATTCTTCTTCCTCCAGACATACCACTGATCCATCATGTTGAAAAGTTCCAGTTTTGTTACATCGCTCCACAGAACAGAATCCCAAAACTTCTGTGGTTTATTTATATGATTCTGAGCAGAGTTTTCTTGTGCTTTTGGGTCAGTAGTGGTGTACGTTTTGGAGTTCTGGCATGGAAACCTTCTGCATTTAATATGCGCCTTACTGTGCTCACTGAAGCCTCAGTGCCTGTTACCACCAAGTCTTGCTGCAGGTCTTTTGAAGTCACTCGAGGGTTTTTCACAACCTGCCTTCTCAGAAATCTGCTTGCAGCCATTGATAGCTTCCTTTTTCTGCCCCGTCCAGGTATTTCATGCATTTACTGCCCCTGACCAGTTCAAGTATTTCATATATTTTTCTACCCCTAGCCAGTTCAGGTATTCCATGTGTTCCAGCTCAAGCACACCTGGTGAAACTAATGAAGCTCTTGATTAGTTACATCAGGTGTGCTTGAGACAACACCTGTTTTGCATATTTGTACTGTTGTGAGGGATTCTGTTCAGGGGGTTGAATAATTTTGAAACTGGAGAAGTTATTACAAGTTGCATTTTCAGTTGAATTTGGCGAAACCACTTGAAGCATTCATTGTTTTGAACTATTTCAATTGCTTTTGTTTGATTTGTTCATTGCAAACAGCTGAAAGTCTGAAAATTTGGACAATAAACCTGATTTGCAATGGGAGTTGAATCATTTTGATTGTAACTGTACATACTATATAGGTTTACTATATATATTATATATATGCTATGCACATTTTCAGATTTTTACTTTTAAATTTAATTAGCTGCACATTGTTAGTCACATAAAAGTATTTGTACAGTAGCGTCCATAAGTATTCGGACAGTGACACAATTTTCATATTTTTGCCTCTGTACACCCCCACAATGGATTTGAAATGAAGCAATCAAGATGTGATTGAAGTGTAGACTTTCAGCTGGGGTGTAATAAAAATATTGCATTAACTGTCCTTCCATTTTCACAGGCTCAAAAGCAGTTGGACAGCTGGTTGCAATTGGTAATTGGAATTATTTTTAATGTTTGGATGCAAATCCTTTGCAGTAAATAACTCCTTGAAATCTGGAGCCCAAGAACATGACCAAATGCTGAGTTTCCTCCCTTGAGATGCTTTGCCAGGCGTTTACTGCAGCTGCCTTCAGTTGCTGATTGTTTGTGGATCTTTCTGCATTCAGTTTTGTCTTCAGTAAGTGAAAAGCAGCGTTGAGGTCATTGAGGTCATTTAAGAACACGCTTCAGAATTCATCCTGTTACTTCTATCAGCAGTCACATCATCAATTAACAGCAGTGACCCAGTTCCACTGGCATGCCTATGCCATAACACTTCCTCTACCATGTTTGACTGATGATGTGGTATGCGTTGGCTCATGATGCCTTCCTTTCCTTCTCCATACTCTTCTCTTCCCATCATTCTGGTACAAGTGAATTTTGCATCTTATAAACCAGGTCATGTTTTTTTTTTTTAGATGTTTTCTTGCAAAGTCTATTCCGGCCTTTTTGTTCTTGAGTGTTACCAGTGGTTTACATCTTGAGCTAAACACTCACGAAGGCGTCTCTTGATTGTAGACTTTGTCAATGATACGCCAACCTCCTCCAGAGTGTTCTTAACTTGGCTAGATGTTGTGAAGGGGTTTTTCTTCAACAAGGAAATAATTCTGCGATCATCCACTTTAATTGTCTTCCACGATCTTCCAGGCCTTTTGGTGTTGCTGAGCTCACCAGTGCATTCCTTCTTTTTAAGAATGTACCATCTTGTTGATTTGGCCACTCCTAAAGTTTCTGCTATCTCTCTAATAGGTCTATTTTGTTTTTTCAGCCTAATGACGGCCTCCTTCACTTGCATCGGCACTTATTTGGACCGCATATTGAGAGTTCCCATGAACAAATGCCAGTTCAATGCTTGGAATCAACTCCAAACCTTTTATCTCCTTAATTTATCATGAAATATGGAGGAAACAGGCCACACCTGGCAGTGAATCTGCGTATCAGTTATTTTGTCACTGTTCAAGTACGTATAGACCTGACTGTTAAATAGAAACAAAAGGGTGATGTTTCATCCATTAGAAGTGCTAGTATTACTAATACAGCTTATGTAGATATGAAGATAATAGAGCTGATGAGATACTGTGTAGTTTAAATGAAATATTACAATTGATGAAGCTGTAAGATGTACAGAGAGCTCCTGGGGCAGAACGTTGCTGAGACATGAACACTACACGAGGGTGTTGTGTGTAGTGTGTTGTTGCAGGTGCAGAGATGGACTGGTTTGAAGTGCAGAGCTTCTCTGTGACCCCTCTGAAATAGATCTGCGCCTCTGACCTGGTCCTCGTGCAGCCGGGAGAAAAAACAAATGCAAAACGCAGCAGCCATGACACCGGCGCTATATTATCCTGTCCTCTTCTTTAAACACATGCACCGCTGGGAAATGACAAAACAATGCGAGGAATCCAGCAGCGAAATCGGAAGATTTGCGCGCCATTAATCACCGGGATCAAACGTGACATGGCAGGCGCGAGCTAACGACGACAATAATGTGTTTGTTTAGTGCAGAGAGCAGGTTTATTAATGGCTGCGCAGGTGAGAGAGCGATGAGTAAGCACAAAAGAGTTCACGCTCAAAAGTAAAGTGCAGAGCAGTGTGTGTATGTGTGTATATGTGGTGTGTGTGTGTGTGTGTGCGCATGAATTACATATGTGTAATTCATCAGAATTGACCATGAGTAGGCGGAAAGGAGAAAGAGGCCTCCTGGGGGTTGTGTGTAGGTGTTCATGTGCGAATCATGTGTAAGCGTTGTCGTTAACTGTGTGTATGTATGAACAATTGAGTCTGTGTTAATGCGTGTGTGTACGAATCTGTATACAGAAGTGCTTATGTGTCCCCTGGCATGAGTGTATTTATGTATACGTGTGTATGAAGAAACTGATTTCAGCTCCAAAATGACCACTTGGGCTGTTTCTAGCTCTGTGCCATTCCTTTGTAAGGAAAAAAAAGGCAACACGTTTTACCTCAGATTATAAAGTATTCATAAGCTGTTTATAAGTGATGTGTTAATGATTTATTAAAACATACTTACAAACCATTTGTACAGTTATAGCAAAAACGCAGTAACTCAATCATTTTTTCACTGATATGTTCATTCACTCCCAGACACCCATGATTGCCTAGTGTCACTGTGATTGACAGGGGAGACAGCGTATGGCCCTCCCACCCAGACAGCACAGCTAGCCACGGATGGCTGTGGCATCATCAGGATTTGAACTCACGTTCTCCGGACCTGGGAGCATAAATATTGTGTTTTGATCATGACGTATTCAGCATTTCATGATTAGAACCTGGCAACCCATGTATACAAACTCATACAGATTATTCAGCATCATTTAATAATAGGAATATGAGATAAATAGAGCTGGTTTCAAATCAAGCCTTCGTTATAAAGGGTTAGTACATGTAAGGATTCAGTTCAATTCAATTCAATTTTATTTGTGTAGCTCTTTTAACAATGGACGTTGTCTCAAAGCAGCTTTACAGAAACATATAAACACAGGATACAGATTTTAAATGTGTGAATTTATCCCTATTGAGCGAGACGGTGGCGATGGCGCTGAGGAAAAACTCCCTAAGGTGATATGAGGAAGAAACCTTGAGAGGAACCAGACTCAGAAGGGAACCCGTCCTCGTCTGGGTAACAACGGATAGTGTGAAAGTAAAAGAAAGTTCATTATGGTTTTAACATGAAGTTGAACTAGTCCACTGTTCACTAAAGGAGACCTGAGGGGAAAACTGCATGTGGTAATTGCAGTCCCAAGGCCATCGCAGCAACCGTAGTCCCAGCAACCACAGCGAGAATGTCCAATATTAATACATTACTGTAAAACATACATACATACATACATACATACATGCATTTTCTGTACCGCTGAAATTATGGGTGCCAACCCATCGCAGGGCACAATCACACACACATTCACACACTATGGACAATTTGGAAATGCCAATCAGCCTACAACATATGTTTTTGGACTGTGGGAGGAAACCGGAGCAACCTCCTGGAGCACGGGGGGGAATAAGCAAGCTCCGTAAAACAAAATTTCTATAAAAAAATATATCATTTACATATCAACTGAGGCCATTTATTAATTCATAATATGTTACACAATATTTGGCTCTGTTTTAGATGTACTTTTTTTTGATTCACAAAAAGACATGTTAATATTTATGACAGGGATGTTTTCCTGTATATTCAAAATCAAGTTGAATTTCTAGACGACCCATCATTCCCATCATTCAGATTACTGAAATTACCTACACACAGTTTTTGTTTTTTTTACAGTAGCGGCTAAATCAACATTTTATATAAAGCACTCCCCTGAAATAAAATTCAAGGGATAGAAAATACACTCTGCTTTTTTCCCTCTGCAGTACGATGTAGCATAAAAAGAGGACAGTTTCGACTCATATAATGGTGTGCAAATGTTAAGAATTCAACTTTACATCTAATATTAGCCAAATATATTGTGAACTATATTATATAGGCAAATATATTGAGGCTGATTGTCATGAACAGCCCTAAGACAATCAACTTTATTGATCCTAATGGAAATTCTTGTGCCAGCTTGCTCAAGATACAATACAATACAAAACATATATACATATATAACCACAATGCTAAATCAACGCACTTAATGTACTTTTAATATATTGAATGTTATGCTTGCATGCTGTTTGATTTTCTCCAGTTACTACATCATTTTGATTTTATATATAATAATTAGAATTTGGTCCTTTAGACCGCGAGTAATGTATCTGATCCGTCTCCTCTAAGCTTCTGTGGCAAAAAAAAAAAGAAGAAGCATCTTTTCATGGCCTATCCATTGCTTCAGAGTCTTCTTTTTTTTCATAACATGTCTTTCCATGTATGTATTTAATATTTGCTATATTAAAAAATGACATATTGTCATTATCAGAGTGTATTTAAAACCCAAAACATGTCAACAAAATATTGAATCATATTACACAAGTACAACGAAGAAAGGAAGCCTTCGAAGATCTGTGTGTGTGTGTGTGTGTGTGTGTGTGTTTGTGTGTGTGTGTGTGTGTGTGTGCGCGCACTGATTATGAGTCTCTAGATCCTCTTATCTGAAATTTTAAAACCAGCAGTGTCTCGTCTTCCCTCTGTTTTGGTTTTTCTTTCTGAGATATATGGGACAGTAAAATGTCTGGATCACCGGATTTAGCAGGAAAACAGCAGGATTTGGCGTGACTCCTAAACCTGTGTGTGTGTGTGAGAGAGAGAGAGAGAGAGAGAGAGAGAGAGAGAGAGAGCTGACCCTCAGACGCAGGACATCCTTTTTTTTTATCTACAGAGCGACGGATGGAGGAATGGGAACAAGAGTGAGAGGAGTATTTAGCAACGGTGGGAATACACCCGGGGGAGGGAATGCGATATGAGTGTGCATGTGTGTGTGTGTGTGTGTGTGTGTAATGATTTCTGGGCACACATTCATATATACACATTGTGCATATTATTTTTTTGTAAGTCGCATTTTTCAAAGTGATTATTATTATTTGATTTGATTTTCTATGCTATATGACATTTAAAACGCAATAAATTCATTATTATTAAAGTAATAATGAAGTTAAATGTGGCACGACTGTATATGCTTCATTATGTGCATATTTCTGAATTTGTAATTATTTAATTTAATGTTAGTAATTATTTAATATTGTTGGGGGTTTTTTCAGTTACACTAAAAATGCTATGATGAACTTGAAACCCATTAAATTAGGGTAGTTATTGATTGGTGGACTTTTTCCATAAAGCCCCATATTAGTCTTAATAATGTAAATAATTTTCATTAACACTGTGAATCACTGTATTAATAAACAAAATGAATTAATAAGATATCAGCACTTAACTATTATAAATGCCTATTCCTATATGACTCAGTTTGCTGTTCATGTACAGTGTGTGCTTCATTAGTTCCTGATGCGTTAAAGATTAGTGCATGTATTCGTTTATCATTATGTACAAAACAGCGCTTCACCTTCAAGCGGTCGCTGAGAGAAGGCTAATCGTTGAGAGGCAGGAATTTGGCCAATAGTTGCTGCGAGCCTTTTATAATCGACCAGTTGGTGTGCGAGAAGGCGGGACTTACAGAGAGGGGTTAAAGCAATGCAAACATGTGCACACATGATGCAGTATTAGACCATAAGCACATCATAATGAAACTAAAGCCAAATCCTGGACATTTTCTCAAATTTAGGAACCCCGGCTGGACGCGTTTTTAAGGTCTGAAAAAGTGGATACGTCTGGGGAAAAGAGGACGTATGGTCACCCTATTGGAACCAGTGTTATTGTGGAGAGGTGTGGATTGTTTGGCCAGCAGGGGGCTCACACCCCTCCCCTTTCCCATCGCCCTGCGCAACAGCAGGTAAACACTGAGACACGGTACTCTACACACAGAAACCCAACAGCGTCCTGAGTAATCTTATTACAGACTTGTGTTGTTAAAATAATTCGTTTGTTTATAGTGATTGAAAATGTCCAATAAGTCGATTTCCATTCTGGTGGTAGAAATGGGTGTACTACACCAGTGTACTACACCAGCGTACTACAAGAAAGGGTTAGTATATGCTTATTTGTGGCTCCTGTAGTAAATTCTTATAATATGCTTTTAACATAAGGTCAGTGTAAAGGTTGTGGTTAGCATTCGTACATTATCTATCAATTCAGTTCAGTCTTGCTCACTTCAATTTCATTTACCGCCCCCCCCCCCCCCCTTATGTGTGTGTGTGTTATTAAAGTACACTTATTATAGTAAGTAATGTATGAAGAGTAAGTGAGACTAATTGTCTAGTCCTTGTCTAGTTCAAGGATGATTTTGATATCTGTAGACGTTTGCATGGACTTGTTTGGATGTCTGAATATAGTATGCATTTGAGATGAATGAATGTTGAGTAAAAATGAATGGTTAAATGAAAGGATATGTAAACAATGAATGGTACATAGAGTCACTTTTAATAATACTTAGGTAAACACAAATGCTCTTAAGATTATTTGAAAAAACTTTGCCCTGAAGGCCATTAAATATACTTATATACTTTTAAAATGTGTATAGTCATTCTAGTGCTAATTAGTTTGCTGTATTTTCATTATTCCTGTGCTCTTGTCATTAACAGTGTAACAGTGTTAATGCTAGCACAGCTATAATAGAGTTTAATAGGAGAAAAATTTTCACAATCTCAAATATAAGGGGAATCAGTCAGGTTTAACTGTTAGGTCCAAAAAAGATAGGATTTTTTTTTTTTTTTAGAAGAATTTGAGATGTAAACATTAGACCCATAATGCATGAGTTACGGCAGAGACGAACATGACGGCGATGATAAATGACAGGGACGTTAGCATGAAAGTTGAATCTTTGGAAGCTGATCTGATTGAGCCGAGTGTACGAGTGAGGAGGTGAGACAACCGGACAGACTAAAGGACTAAAGTGCATAAAGACATCGCTCTCTTTAGGTAGAGATACCGCGAGGGCTAAATCCCACTGACATCACTATCAGCAGGCATTGTGGGTAATGTAGGAAAGTGTAAACAGACTAACATTCCAGTGAAAGAATTTTAAAATAAAAAAGGCAACTCGGAATTTCATTTACAAAATAAAACTACGATCACATGCCGATAAAGATCGATATGGAAGTTGTTTAGGCTGGATTTTAGTTGTTTTTATTCTTTTTTTTCTTTTCTTTTTTAATGTGTGTTAAATGTTGTGATGTATCATAAAGCTGATAATTATTTACACACACACACACACACACACCCTCCCTCATATATCCACATATGTAGACAGACACAGTACACTGACAGAGGCAGAGGCAGTATTCCATTTGAATATTTCGCTGGTTTGAGTCACAGCAGACACACACACACAGACACACACACACAGACACACACATACACACACAGACACACACATAGTTGCAGGTTGACCTTTTTTTTGCCCAACAATAAATCATTTACATTTCAACGCTGCTGATTTTCTTCCCTTTTTGAGTCTGGGACAAACCATACACTCCGAATCAGTCTTGTAAATGCCAGTTGGTGAAAACGGATGAAATATGAGTTTCCTGAATGTTAGACGGGTTTGCAGACATTTATGTAATGGCTCTAAAGGGAAGCAGGTCATGTTTAGGTTCATTTCGCCCCCGCTACATAAACTTTCTCACCGGGTTTCACTGTTTTTGTCCCCACAATGGCATACAGGGTTCTATTTTTTCTTTCTTTCTTTAAAAAAAAAAAAAAAAAACATGAAGCAGCACTTTGTCTAATCTGAGAGTGAAATGAGCCATATCGAATTAAAAGCGATATCCGAGCTGTTGTGCAACTGAAGTGAATTACACTGTCCTCCAGTTTTGTGCTCGATATTAAAGATTAGCTATCAGTAATTCACAAAAAATATATTAATTACATTGAATGTATATCAATTTGGTGCATTTTATACCGTTTAGAAATACAAGAAGTCATAACAGGAATTAAGTTTTTCAGGACGTTCCATAACATTAAAATTAAACGTAACTATAAATGGATAAAACGTATGACATCGCTGTTTAGCTAAAATAGCTAAAAATTGCAATTGTCGACAAATTATTGTGGTGTAAGCTGAATCATACACTTCAGGACGTGCTGTTATTGGAAAATAATCAACGTCAGAGTGGGAACAGTAAATGCGCTTCAGGTGGGGCCACATCACACCATGCCACTGTTGAGCAGCTACATTTTGGCCATTTGCTGTAATAAAATAAAGCCTTCAATTATTGTAGAGAGCGTTTTGTATACAACACCAGGAATAAAACTGAAACGTCTTGTTAAAGGCGAGTGAATATTTAAAATACGAGTTTGTATGTAACACCCCGGAACATGTAACCCAGTGCTACAGTATGTTTATCCAGCTTTTGGGGAATGATGTTTGAAACCTATGGGCATGGCCAGAGTGGGTCAGAGTTCTACCGTGACCCCATGACTCCTGGCACTTCCTGTGTGGATGGACTCAGTAGGGACCAAACCTCTCTGAATGCTTCATCAAGACCGGTGCAGGCTGGGAGACTTTAAACATTCCATTCCTGTGGATTATAAAGTAAGACAGGAGCATGTAATCAAACACACACTTCCAGCATGTGTGTGTTATTTCTCAATAGTATTGATGTGCAGTCCTTGGACAGGTTTGTGTTCAAAAGGATTTTTTTTCCCCCCCTGAGCTGGTCATTGTTCTTTACTGAAAGCCATTGGTAGATGTGTGATATTTACGAGAAGGCGTCTGGAAGTGTTTACATGATGATGATTTGAATCACTTAGTTCCCTTAAAAGTTAAATAGTTTCTCGTATCATCAGTTTAAGTCATTTACAAACAACGTTAGCGTCGAATAAGACCAGACGCCACTGGGGCTGTGTATGCATTTGTGTGTGAGCCTGAGACGTTTGGGATTAGTCCATTAGAAGCACACTTATGTACGGAGTGTGAAACCATTTGAGATTTAGTCTGTGTCTTCTTGACATCTCACGACATCTCTAATAGGAAGCCGTGTGTGTGTGTGTGTGTGTGTGTGTGTGTGTGTGTGTGTGTGTGTGTGTGTGTGTGTGTGCAGCAATGAGCAGTATAGATTCAGCTGCTGTCTTATGTGTGCACTGTTGAGACTCATAAATGACTTCATACCCCATCTAGTGCACATGTGTAGGTAGTAGAGTCCATATAGGACAGAACCAATGACTTCTACACTCTATGTTGCACACTATTTATTTAATATGAAGCCATTTTTGGATGTTTTCTAGAACCTATATAATGCACTATAGTTCTAATAAGGAGATATTTGGGATGTGTCCTTTACTATACACACCATATAGAACACTCTGTCTCCGAAAGGGAGCCTTTGCTACACTCTATGTATTGCAATTTGTCTAACAGGAAGTGGTTTAGGATTTGTAAATGACTTCATACCCTATGCAATGTCCTTTAGTATGAAGTAGGGTGGATGAATCCTGCTGAGGATTGAACCAGCGACTTCTACACTCTGAATAATACATTGTGCATTTTATAGGACGTGTGTTTGGGTTTCTAGACTCTATATAATGCACTTATATGCCTAATACGGAGCTATTTTGGATGTGTCAATTGCTTTATACTCCAGGAAGTGTAGTCTATGTCCAATAAGAAGGTATTTAAAATTCAACCAGTTTCCTCAACACTAGATGTAGTGCACTATGTGTCTAACAAGAAGCAGTTCAGGATGTGTCCATTACAATATACAGTACAAGTGCTCAGTATATCCAAAAGGGAGCCATTTGGGGTTTAACTAATACTTATAGGGAGTAAGGAGTAAATTGGGATTCAGCCCCTGACATTCCATGTAGTGCACTAAATCTCTAATAGCAAGCTGTTTGATGTTTGTAAATGACTTTATTTCCTTTATGCAATCTACTTTAGGACTGAACCAGTGACTTCTACACTCTGTATAGTGCATTATGTACTGTATCTAACAGGAAGCCATTTTGGATTCAATGAAATGTCTTCTAGACTCTATTAAATGCACTATATTTCGAATAATCAGGTGTTTGGGATGTGTCCATTATTTTATACTCCACGTTGTGCTTTTTGTGTACAAAAAGGATGTGTTTGGGGTTTGGGATTCTCCCCCTGTCTTCCATTACATGTCTAAAAGGAAGTTGTTTGGCCTTCATAAATGACTTCATCCCCCATGCAATGTACTTTAAGTTTGAACCAATGGCTTCTACACTCGATGTATCTAATAGAAAGCCATTTGTGACTTAACCAGTGTCTACTAGGTTCTATATAGTGTACAATGTGTACAGTATAATATGGTGCATCTGGGATGTGTCCATTATTTTATATCTTTAAACCAGTGAATTCTACACTCTGTACAGTGCACTATAGTATGTCAATGACTTTAGGCCCGTAAGCAGCTGTTTGGGATGTGTCCATTACTATATACTTCTTGTAATGCTCTATATGTCCAATAGGGATATATAAATAAATAAATAAATAAATAAATAAATTCGACCAATACTTATAGGAGGTAGAGAGTCATTTGAGATTCAGTTTCTATAATCAGGGGTATTAAACTAAATTTTTTAAAACTAAAAGGTCCAGGTACATACAATTCCTTCTTTAGAAAAATCCAAATAACGAACTAAAACAACTGAATGGCAACAATGGTTACTTTTAATGCTTAACCATTGGCGGTCTAGCTTTATAGCTATACATGCAACAATTTAAGTCTTTCAGAAAGTGCTAATCTCCTGGGAATTTCATGCAAAAACAGGCTACATTTTTGCAGAAAAACAAAAAATGAGCGCGTCAGAGAAGTATAACCAGACTGTTTTGAGCTGACAGGAAGGCTAACTCAAGTAACTCAAAAAACCACTCACAGCAGAAGACCACATCGGGTTCCACTCCTGCCAGCCAAGAACATGAATCCTAGGCTACAGTGGGAACAAGATCAACAACTGTTCCCATTGTACAGGATGGGAACAGTATCAGCAACCACATCTCAACAACTGCACGGTCCTGTAGGTTCATCCTGTACAACATCAAGAAAATGCGACCCTACCTCACCAAACAGGCTACACAACTACTAGTCCAGGTTCTTGTTATCTCAAAACTGGACTACTGCAACGCACTACTCTCGGGCCTCCCGGCCAGCTCCATCAAACCCCTTCAAATGATTCAGAATGCAACAGCACGCCTCGTCTTCAACCAGCCCAAGAGAACCCATGTCACACCCCTCTTCATCTCCCTCCACTGGCTTCCTGTAGCCGCCCGCATCAAATTCAAGGCCTTGATGCTCACCTACAAGACCTCGTCTGGAACAGCACCGTCCTACCTCAACTCTCTCCTGAAGGCTTACGTTCCCTCACGCAATCTGCGATCAATCAACGACCGACGCTTAGTAGTGCCTACTCAGCGTGGCTCAAGATCCCTTTCAAGAACATTCAAACTAACTGTTCCTCACTGGTGGAATGAACTTCCAACTTCAATCCGGACCACAGAAACACTCACCATCTTCAAAAAACAGATAAATACCCACCTCTTCCGCGAACACCTACCCAACCCATTAATAAATAAATAAATAAATAAATAAATAAATAAATAAATAAATTTACTCTGTGCACTTTGCTTCTTCTGGAACTCAATTAATGGATCTTGTACACTACTTGTATTGTTCTCTGCTAGATATATCGCTTTGCTTGTATTTCCTCATTTGTAAGTCTCTTTGGATAAAAGTGTATGCTAAATGAATAAATGTAAATGGCTCACAAAAAAATGACAGCTGAAGATCAGGAAAATCTAAGGTGTTCCTATTAAAGTTGTCAGTGAGTGGATATACTACTGTGTATGACAGAAGCCTGGATTGACACTATACCTCATGTAGAATTCTTACAAAGAGAACAGGAAGCCATTTTGGGACTCAATGTCTACTACAATCTATCTACTGCATCAAAGATCCAGAGAATCGTCCATTAGACCAGTTAAGTCATAACAGGAATTTTAGTGCAAGTGTGTGACCCAGAGCACATTTTTCCAACACGCATGTGTTTGTGGAGAAATGGAAGCATGTGTGAAGCAAAGAAAGAGAGCGCGCGTGTGTGTGTGTGTGTGTGTGTGTGTAGCGTTCCCATCTCCTGCCGTGCCTGTATGGCCTTCGCAGCTCAGTCTGTTAATAATCAGTACCGCTCACCGCCTCACACTCACACTCTGTTTCTCTGCTTCTCACAGACACAAAGTGAAATCCATCCTATTTTACACTCATAGCCACACAAACTCGCTCTTATCATCTCTGTTTAACACAAACCCCCACTCTATCACACAGCATGATAACACACACACACACACACACACACACACATACACACACATACACAGCATCCTGACAAGGCAGCAGGAAGTGACGGGCCTGAGAAAATCCTTCCTCAGTCACGTATCACCGAAGGGACATCTGAGTGGTGAAGTAATCAGGCGACAGCTGTCAGTGAACGTCGGAAAGCATCTTGATGGAAGAGACAGGTGTTGCTGTGCAGTGGGAATGGTAGAACGTGTGTGTGTGTGTGTGTGTGTTAGTGGGGGGTAATGTGAGATATGACAACACCAACTTCTTCATGCCAATTTGCCAAACCCCACCTACCCACCCGGGCCGAAAAGGTGCCAAGGTTTACACCTCATCTCATCTCATCTCATCTCATCTCCTCGTCGCAAAAGACGCTCCGGCACTTTCACGTCGCAGACTCCCATGTGCTCGTTTTCGGCGCGTGATTTTTCGCGGGAAGGTGTCAAGGCTCCCGCCGACACTCGAGCACGTTCCGCCATTATACGCGGGCGCGACGATCGGGGCGAGATCCAGTCGGAGGTGGTAATTAATGTACCAGAGCAGTTATTTATACCGTAATGTGCAGAGTTGTGCTCGTCAGTCATTTTGCATGCCTCGCTTGGCTCGAGCATGGGGAGGAAGAACGCACGCGGGTGCCGTAAATGGATTCCGCTCTTTCGTTAATTACACGAAGGAGCGCATTAAGCGAGTTATAGCGCTGCACAGAGAGAAGCCTGCATGTGGAAAACATCAGAATTAAAAGCTGAGCTCCAAATGACTCCTCACTCCCCATATCTACGGTTTATAACAATTCCTTGCATCCTACAGAAATTCGTGCTGTAGATATTCCTAAAACAAAACCGCTTTAGTCAATTCCTCCATATAACTTGTATTAGGGATGTAACCGAATACAAATGCATTATTCACAATGAACAGATAAGGTGTTCTAAACAGACACGAATACAGATATGAATAGGAAGCACACTATTCTGTTTTTTTGTTGTTGTTGTTGGGTGTTTTTTTTTTTTTGCTAGAAAGCTTCATCTGGTTCAGACTAGAGGTGTGTATCAGGACCAGGATCCCGCAGGACGCAATATAAAATTCACTCTAGTGCGACGTTTTTACTTTCACGTGGGCGTGAGCAAGTCAAGTATAAAGAATTCCTTAAAACGGACATGAACAATGCATTTAGAATGTTCATTTATTTATTCATTCGTAGTGACCGCCTGGTCAGGGTCATGTTGGTTTACATAAGGCTACTGGCGTATATATTGGGAAATAGAACCGACTAAATCCGTTAGAAAATGTCACAGGGAGGAACAAACAAAAATAATAATTGTGTGAGCGGGATTTAAAAAAAAAAAAAAAAACACACATTCCTGCACATATTTCTTCAGGTTTATCCCACACCCGGAAACAGAGACAAGCAATGGCATTGTGTTATAGCCTACCCCTACTGTATCTCGTATATATTGGAACAAAATGTTGTTTCTTCAGGACTGTGGACTGCGACCCAATTATACATCAGTACACTACACAGGACTAAATAAAGTGCAAATACAAGAAGTGTGAGAAGAGTGCAAACGTGTCAAATAAATACACAGGACATCCAATACAGATTGTCTGTAAACTTTAATCGCTTCCTTGTCATACATTCCGATAGATGGGGTGTCCCACAACTGCATTATAAAGTGAAGCTTTGCAGTTTTGGTCCAACATGTTTACCTTTATTATAACTACATATGCAATGTGCCACAATATGGAGCCATCTGGGATACAACTAATGTCTTCTATGCCCTACACAGCAAAATCCCTACTGTTGATTAAATACCCAGAGTGTTGAATTTACACCCTACGGTGTTTAAATAAGTCCACTGGACACAAATGTACACATTGGGTGTTAATTCAACACTAGGGATTCTGATGTGATTGTAGGTACGCACTACACATGATGTGAAATAATGATCTCTCTGTCCAGCTGACTATGTTCTGCATAAGTGCACTACATAGGGTGTGAAAACCAGCGTCTACTGTATATTCCATGCAGGATGTTCCATGTAGGCCAACAGCCCTTTGGGAATTGGTTCATTATCTCATCTGATAATGGTGTGCACTTCCATATATAATAGACAACCACGGGCATTCTGTACTCTAGAGAGTGCACTATAGTACAGTATGTTCAAAAGGATGCCATTTGGGATTCAGCTCCTAATACATTCAGTATTAGGAAAATAATTAGCAAAGAGGGTGATGTGATGCAGAGTTATTCTTACCGCTCTGAATTTGAGTTTTGTTTTCCAGTAGCAGCACATCCTGGTGTTTTATTCCTTTTATAAAACAGCAATTTGCCAACAAATATATGAAAAGTTTTAGTACAGTATAGTTATATTTAATGTTGTAGAATGTCCACATAACTAATTATCACTTAAGTTCACAGATATCAACAGTCGCCTAGCAGAAAACTTCACCATATTATCCATCCATCCATTTTCTGTACCGCTTATCCTACACAGGGTCGTGGGGAGCCTAGAGCCTATCTCAGGGAACTCAGGGCACAAGGTAGGGGACACCTAACCCATCACAGGGCACAATCACACACACTCACATGTCCATTCACACACTGCAGGCAATTTGGAAATGCCAATCAGCCTACAGCGCATGTCTTTGGACTGGAGGAGGACACCGAAGTACCCGCAGGAAACCCCCAAAGCACAGGGAGAACATGCAAACTCCGCACATGCAGGACAGAGGCAGGAATTATAGATTTTAGATTATATCCGCCATTCGTGTTCTTCAGGATGAGTTGTTACTATACAACTAATTTGTTGTAACAAGGTTAAGCAAGGGCATTAATATAAACTTGTGATTTGAGCTGCTGTTATAGAAAATTAATCAACACCTTCTGACCAACCAAATTTGAGAATTCAACAGAGCTATGGAATAAATTCAATATGCTACTTTGAAAAAAAAAAAAAAACCATGGTGTCCATTAGCCAATCAGCTTTCAGCAGGTAAAAAGCTACTGTACAAAAATGCGGTCTCTTGAGTTTTCTATGTGACCCGGCAATGACTGGCCACTAGGGGTGCTTTTTACAAAAGGTGCTTGGACCCAGCAGATTGGTATTTTGGGTATTTTGGTGATTGGTTATATATTTGCTATTTATTATTAAAAACAATAACAAATTGAGCAAAATGTGCACATTCATATAATTTATGATACAGCACTGTCCTAGCCGGGCAGTTATGCAAAAATAATGACCAATCAGATTCAAGAATTCAACTGCACTGTGGTAAAACTTGTGAAATAATGGCTACTACAGTCTACGTAGTGTATTACTTGTTTAACTGAAGTGATTTGGAATGCAAGCCAGAGTTGGCGTATGGGAAACTATCCAACATGAGCAGCTTGTTTAGTATTAGGTAATGATATTCCCAAATATCCCCTCATGTCTCAACGCTGCTCGACAATATTCATATGTTCTAGTGAATTCCAGCTGTGGAGAAGAACTCCAGCTCCAGGCTGCTTCAGACTCTGAGATCTGGTCTTTCCCCTTAGATCACATCATTATTAAAACCGTATTAGGTTTACATGAGCTGAACCGTCTGTTAAACCACTAATCACTTGAATAATCCACAGAGATAATGAGGAGAACATCTAACCCAGATTGGCGCAGTATCATTACAAGTGGTCATATAAGAAGTTTCTGGAAGTCATCTGGAAGTGTTTACATGACGAAGCGTTTGTATCGCTAAGTTCCTTTGTTTGTGAAATATTTTCCCATATCATCAGTGTAAGTCATTTGGCAAGAATGTGAAGACCAAATAATACCAGACATATTTGGGACTTTTGTATCTGTATGTGTGTGACCTAGAACCCAATTTCCAGCAACAATGTGCGTGTGATAAAATAAGGGAATAGTGTGTGTGTGTGTGTGTGTGTGTGTGTGTGTGTGTGTGTGTGTGTGTGTGTGTGTGTACTGTTCCTGTTCCCTGGTGTGCTCACATGAAATAATGACGCATACACCATATGTAGTGCGCTTTGTGTCTAAAAGGATGGTTTGGGACTTGTCCATTGCTTTATACCCGATGTAGAGCATTCATGTAGTGAGTAAGGAGCCATTTATGATTCTAAACTCTTTGTACAGAGTGTCTAATGTGAATCAATTTGGAATTTATTAATTACTTCATACACTGGTGTAGTGCAGGCATACAAGGAGCAGAGATTTATTCCAAGTTTAGGTTTGAGATTTGTTCATCGCTTCATATATATATATATATATATATATATATATATATATATATATATATATATATATATATTTGGGCAAGCAAACATTTGATCATCTATTAATGAAGTTGACATACTTGAACAAAACACAAGGAAAATTAGCTTTTTCCATAATTTATTCAACAGAAATATCCATAGATATGATATTCTTCTGTGGAAAAAGTAAGCACACCCTTGTCCTCAGAAGCTAGTATTGCCCCCTTTAGCAGAAATAACTTCGTGTAGGTGTTTTGCATAATGTTTGACCACTCTTCCATGCAATATTCTTTCAGTTGCAAGATGTTTGAGGGTTTTCTTGCATGTATTGCCCTTTTCAAATCCCCCCATAACATTTCACTGGGGTTCAAATCCGGGCTTTGACTAGGCCATTCCATAACCCTCCATTTCTTCTTTCTGAATCATTCCTTGGTGGAATTGCTAGTGTGCTTAGGATCATTATCCTGTTGAAAAGTCAACTTTTGATTCAACTTCAACATTTGGACAGATGGTCTCACATTATCTTCAAGCACTCTTTGATATGATGCAGAATTCATAGTTGAGTCAATGAATGCAATCTGTCCAGTCCCTGAGGCAACGAAGCAACCCCAAACCATAATATTTACACCATCGTGATTCACAGTTGGTATGAGGTGCTTCTCCTGAAAAGCTGTCTTTGGTCTGCACCAAACATGTCTGCTGTTTCTGTGGCCAAACAACTCTATCTTTGATTCGTCTGTCCAGAGCACATTATTCCAAAAGGCCTGGTCTTTGCCTATATGCTCATTGGCAAACTGTAGTCTTGCAAAGGCTTCTTCCTAGCACGCCTCCCATGCAGGTCAAATTTGTGTGGCTCTCTAGTGTCCATGTGTCCATAGGATATATCCTATGGATGTGTCCATATGATATATTGAACTACATAGAGTCCTAAATAGCTCTCTACTACCTACATACAATGTGGAAATTGGCATATAGTATAAAAGACATTGATCTAATATCATTTACTGCACTCCATGGACAATGGAGAGCCACTGTGGATATTTCTATGTTCTGTGTAGGAAGTACAGAAAAAGCAGTTTCTTTTACACCCTATGTAGTGCACTATATCCCAACTGGCTCCTATTGGCCATGTAACACACTGTTTTGGATTTGAGCAATGTCTTTTCCACTCAAAGTAGGGTACTACATGGCCAATAGGGTGACATTGTGGATACTTCCAGGTTGCATGTAGGGATCAGAGAGTGATGTAGTGCACTACGGCATGACCTCAGTATTATTAGTTAATAACATACAATATTTTACATTAATAATATTTAATTGAATTTAATATAATTGGATTTTTTTTCATGTTTTGATAAAATGTAACTTTCAAAATATTTATTTATTTAATTCTTTGTTTGTAATATTCATAATAACAACAGCAATAATAATAATAATAATAATAATAATAATTATTATTATTATTATTATTATTATTGTTGTTGTTGTTATTATTATTATTATTATTATTATTATTATTATTATTATTATTATTATATAGCCATTCAGATGAGAAAAAAAAACTTTTACTTGTTGAGTTATGCTAAAAGAGTTGGTGGACAATACAGTGTTATTGTACTGATGTGTAATACAAGTTATATGGTGGAAATTTATTTATTTATTTACTTATTTATTTATTTTCTGTATTCACTAGTTTTTACATTGTGTAGATATTCTGAAACACTGCACAGCCTTTAGCAGTGCACCCAATTATATCAGCATTTAAAATTCTGACATTAATTACCTTCGTGCAGTGTGTGTTAAGAAAAAAGACTTTTAGAGTTATGACTGAAGGTCAGCCAGCAGATGTTATAAGAGTCTGTGTGTTTTTAAATTAAAATTTAAGATAAAAGATCTTGTTTATGGACAACGTAATATGTTGAAAGTAAAATATCTTGCAATATAGATCTTAGAGAATACATTTAAACTTATTGAGAAGCATATGTTTTATAATGTGATCTTAATCAGGGTTAATGGTCCTTCTCTGCTGAGTTTATTACGACTTATTAGTTATTTGCTATGGAGTAATTTGAGGAGTACTTTTTAATAAGAAGCAAGATGGACATAATTCACCGAGCAGAAAAGCATATTCACTAAAGGGGAAAGGACATGGGATGGATAAGACACATACTGTCAATCGGGTGAGCTGTTAACCACAGACTTGTGACCCAATAGAAACCAAATGGGTGGTGTCATGAAATCAGTAATGGAACTCTGAACTACAGTTCCCAACAGCCACTGCTTCATTGTCACATCACCACCTGCACCTGATTCACGTTCCTGGTAATTAGCACTCTATATATAGCCACTGTTTGTACTGTTTCCTCGTCTTATGTATTTTCTATCTTGACCTTTGTCCCTGTACCATGTTTTGTTTCATAGTTTATGAATACACAGTATCCACAGTATTTTGCCTAGTTGTCTTAGTGTCTTTGTTTTGTTGTTTGTTTGTTTATTAAACTGTTTGAAGATCTGCGCTTGCTTCCGTATCTACCTTTGTAACGTGAGAGAACGCAAGACCTAAAACTCGGAAGCAGCACATTCACCATGAAATACCTGGGCTTCACTCTACCAGCTATGTTCGTGGAGAACTATGCTACGCTACGCCAACAGGAGGAGGACATGGAGGAGTCCGGGTACAAGTGGGAGCCTGTTAACTGGACTGGTACCATCTCCCACCCTCCCTCCCCTATTATGGATATAGTCCAGCCTTTTGGATCAGCTGAGGACGTCGCTCAGTCGCCCTGGTTGGCTGAAGACGTTGCTCCGTGTCCCGACACACCCAAGTGCTCCCCTCTGTTCGCCAACCCCGTGCACAACGCCTCTGTGCTTGCCTGCTCTGCTGAGGAACTCGCCCTGCTTTTCTGCACCGCTGAGGGCATCACTCGGCTTTACCGCTCCTTCCTGCTCGGCTGAGGACGCCACTCAGTCTTTCTGTTCAGCTGAGGATGCCACTCAGCCTTCCTGCTTGACTGAGGACATCGCTCTGCCTTCCTGCTCAGCTGAGGACGTCGCTCTGCCTACCTGCTCGGCTGAGGACATTGCTCTGCCTACCTGGTCTGCCTACCTGCTCGGCTGAGGACTTCGCTCTGCCTTCCTGCTCGGCTGAAGATGTTGCTCTGCCTTTCTGCTCGGCTGAGCATGTCGCTCTGCCTACCTGCTCGGCTGAGGACTTCGCTCTGCCTTCCTGCTCGGCTGAGGATGTTGCTCTGCCTTCCTGCTCGGCTGAGGACGTCGCTCTGCCTACCTGCTCTGCTGAGGACTTCGCTCAACTTTGCTGCTTGGCTGAGGACGTCGCTCTGCCTTCCTGCTCGGCTGAGGACGTCTCTCTGCCATCCTGCTAATCTGAGGACGTTGCTCTGCCTCCATGTTTCACTGAAGACGTCGTTCCTCTTCTGTGCTGTGTGCCGTATGTCACTCCCCCTTCCTGCTCCACGGAGGGCATAGTTTCCCCCTTGTGCTTCGCGGAGAGCATCGTTCCTCCCTTTGGCCTCGCGGAGAACCTCGCTCCCCTCTCTGGCCTCGTGGAGAACCTTGCTCCCCTCTATGGCCTTGCGGAAATCTTGGAGCTTCCTTTGGGCCTTGCGGAGAACATTGCTCCCCTCTCCTGTCTTGCTGAGGAAGTTGTCCTGCTGTCCTGCCCCGCAGAGGCAGGCTCCAGCCCCACTGAGGACGCCGCTCTGCTTACCTGTTCTGCTGAGAACGCCACTCTGCTTACCTGTTCTGCTGAGGACGTCGCTCTGCTTACCTGTTCCGCTGAGGACGTTGCATTGCTTTCTTGCTCCGCTGAGGATGCCACTCAGTCTCCTGGATCAGCTGGGGACGTTTTGCCCAGGGGGCAAGGACCGCCAGAGGGAGGGAATGCATTTTGGGCACTCCGGGAGAAGTGCCCTGGGGGGGGGGGTTCTGTCATGAAATCAGTAAGGGAACGCTGAACTACAGTTCCCAACAGCCACTGTCACATGACACATTCACATGTCACATTGTCACATGACCACCTGCACCTGATTCACGTTCCTGGTAATTAGCACTCTTGTATATAGTCACAGGTTGCAATGCACTCTTTGTCTCACGTTATCGTCTCACTATACCTTTGTCTATGCTGCCGTATTTTGTCTTTGCCACAGTGTTTTGTTTCCTAGTAGTAGAGTGTTTCGCATGTTTGTTTGTTATTAAATGTTTAAGAATCTGCGCTTGCTTCCGTCTGTACTTTGAATCGTGACAGGTGGGGCTGTGGAGTCTTTGGTGGGGTAAAAATGGCCACGCTCTCAGGGTGGGAGAGATGGAATAGACTCTTTCCTCTGTCATTCACAGCAACACTAGCCAATCATGAGAGTTGGCGAGTTAATGTATGTGGAAGAGGGCAGATAACGCTTTCCTCTGAGTGTGCTCTGCTGCCTTGTGAAGCAGCATGTGTGGAAAGAAAAAGGGTTTGGCTGGTTTCATGTGTCTCAGAGAAAGCACATCTTAGCCTTCACCTTCCCCATGTTCATAGCTGTCATATGGTAGCATATAGCTAGATGGTGGCTAGGAATTTTCAGGTGACCACATTTGGGAGAAAAAGGTGGGGGGCTGCTAGGATTTCATTGTAAGCAACGTAATGCACGAATTTTCCAATAGGGAAAGGCTAAGGAGTCACTGATTCCGCCATATTCCGCTGCACATACAGTTGAAATTAAGCTCAGATCCTCTAGTGCACTATAGTAGGAATGCGAGTCAGTACATTAAAACCATGGGATTTATGAGATTTTTATAATGTGGGTATGTTTCATGTAGTACTCTATAAAATGAATGTATGTTAAATAAATACCCCACAACATTGCCATTGCTGAAACCCATGAAGCTAAACAAGTGGAGTTTATTTTCTATTCATGCCACAGCTTTATGAACTTGCCCACTCTTTGAGTTCAGAGAGAGAACATGAGTCCTGAGAGGGTCTGGATCTGATATTACGACCATGAGTTACTGTTGAAATAAAACAGGAGCATGTGTCAGCCATCAGGCAGTGAGGCCGGTAATAAACCGAACACTGCATTCTGTACAGTCTCTCTATTTTAAATTTAAGGCATGGTATTAAATCTCAAAGTCAGTACAGCATGAATAGCATGACCTTTGAGTCCAAGGCAAGTCCAGGTCACTTAAGAGCACTTCCCGTTTGTCTCTTTTTCCAATTGACCTCCATTTCCCTGTACATTGTTGTCCTTGTTGTTCCGTGTACAGCCTCGTTAGGTGTGTTTTGATGTTTAGGAGGTCAAACAATGTGCTCTGCTGCTATTGTCCCCTACTTCCCTCTCCGTTTTCTTTATATAACACAACTGATACCTACTTTAGCTAAAAGGCTAAAATAGAGTCAGACCGCCTCTGGTGTCTGCTCTTGGTTCTAAGCATTATTTCATATACAGTGTTGTAATTTTTTGAATAAAAATATGTTCACTAAAAACATAGCTCCTACAGCCACTATGTTAGCTTATAGTGTATTAGGTAATGAAAGTATAACCTTCTGGAATAAATAAGGAATAAAACAATTTTGGGAGTGCTTTTTGGAAAATAATTAATGTTAGGCTTTGCGTGATGCAGCCTGATGCAATCCAGAGTAACTGTTGTCACCATGGTTGAAAGCCCCCCACCCCCCCACCCCCGCCCCCCTCCAATCCTGCCTAATTTATTAATGAATCGAATGTCATATTTATAATCACATAGTATATTTTGGAACGAGTTAGTATCTCTTCTCTCATTATAAACAGTTGTTCCCTTATCAGCCAGTCTGACTTTTACAAAGCCCTGACACTGGAGACTCCTTCCAAAAATGTTACATAAACATTTCCACACAGAAAACCTCACCATATTAATGATTACAGGCATCTCTTTATTACATAACACATAACACATTTTTTAGTAGGTTTATTATTAGATTACGTGGCGCGTTCACCATGCGATTCCCTGTGTGCGTTGTTACTATAGAAACGATAACGCATTAGTATGAGCTCATTAATATGAGCCTGTGATTCACCTTGCAGCCATAAGTACTGTCTGTCTGAGCTGCTGTCCTAATAGAACATAATAGAAAATTCATCACCACCATTGGAATCGAGAATTCATCGGCACATCAGCAACACGGAATGAAAAAGTGGATTCTGCTGAATGAGTTTAATAGGGATCTATTTAAGATTCAGCCGTCTACATAATATAGACATGCATTACAGTATATACTGTAGGATGCAAAATAATGCCTATTACAAGCCATTTATTGCACTATCCTATATGTGTTCCATGGGGAAGAGGGAAAAGTAGTTTTTTCCTTCATATGGCTGTGCACTAAATAGGGTATAAGCTATAGATTATTACACCTAGTGACACAATGTGCTTAAAGTGAAGCCATTCGAGGCCATTTTGCTTTTTAGTACATATACAGTACAGTCCATCAGTTTGGTCATGAATAGTTGCTACAAGACCACAAGTGTGTCCAATAGTGAAACGTTTAAGGTCCTTATTTCATAAATACCTGCAATGAATAAGGAATAAATAGTAGAAACATTATAGTATACGATATACTAAGTATAAACTGATACTTCACCCCATATAGCACTGCTATCTAATACATTATATGTCCATTAAGGAGTCATTTGGGAATCAGGTCCCTGGTACTTATAAGATTGAGTAAGGTCTAGTGCACTGTATTGAATTTGGCCACATTTGACACTGTTTGTTCTGGAGGGAAAATGCCAAAGAATACAAAATAGTGCAATTAATTAATTAATTGATTAGTAAAAAAATTTGAAAACCCTATGGATTCATTCTTCTGTATATCATATCGGATGAAGTGCACCTATGTAGGGAGCACAGAAGCCATTTAGTATGCATCCAACCTTTTATATAGTGCACTTCATGAGTAATAGGGAGTTCTTTAGGATTCAGCCTGCCCACAGCTCAGAGTCGTCTTCCCTGCTGAGCTGCTGAGACTGAAAAGGAGAAAAAAAAGTTTGTTCCAGGCGACTCACTGCGGTTTCTCTCACAGTGTAAACGCTCTACAGAAAATAAAGCCATATTATACTTTATTAATCGCATCTGAAACTATGTGGCACTCCACAAGCAGCCTGAGTCTCATCAACTGAGGAGAGAGGGAGAGAGAGAGAGAGAGAGAGAGAGAAAGAGAGAGAGAAGAAAGAATATTAGAGTGAGAAAAAAGTGAAAGAAGAGACAGGTTTGAATGAAAATATAATAAATTCATCTCTTAGTGTTCTGACTCAAAAGAAACATCAGTTTTATTACACCTCTCATTGTCCATCTGTGTGTGTGTGTGTGTGTGTGTGTGTGAGAGAGAGAGAGAGAGAGAGAGAGAGAGAGAAAGAGAGAGAGTGAGTCAAGAATAGAATGGGATTATGGGATTATGGGAATATTTACAGGGGACCAAGGACACACACACACACACACACACACACACACACACACACACACACACACACTGACCTTAATCGGACTCTGACCTCATAACTAGCGTTGTAGTGTTCACACTAATGCACACCGTGTCCCAATGAACAGGAATTATAATGTATTATGTAATGTAACATTATTATGTCATCATATTCTCTTTGTAAAGTGTTACACCTGCAACTACTACTGCTTATGAGCATCAATGGAGACTTATAACACTCATTAAGGTATTGTTATACAATACATTACAAATGCATTATGAATAATTGATTAATATTTACAATATATCCAAATGATGTTTCACATACGTGAAAGATAAAAAAAAAAAGAAAAGAAATAAAACTAAATGTTGGAGAAACTGATATCACATAATTCACCATTTTGGGATAAACAGAAAAGAATAAGGGTTCATATAAATATGTAATTAAAAGTATAGCCTTTCTAGTAGGGATAGGAATATGAACAAAATGTTCTAAACAGATAAAAACCCAGATATGAATCAAAATGTTTCAGAAAGCTTGTGAGAAAAGTTCACGTGGCGTCGGGACTAGAATTTACGTTCATGTGTTCACATGGCATCACAACTAAAAAGTCATGTGAGTGTGAGGTTTTTCTTTCATGCAGGTGAGTGAGCAGTCAGATAAGAAACTCATGAAACAACAAGAAAGAACTGAACAATGAATTTACAGTGATGCATTTACAGTGTTCATTCATTCATTCATTCATTCATCCATTCATTCATTCATTTGTGCATTAAATAATTCATTCATTCATTCGTTCGTTCGTTTGTTCATCCATTAATTTGTTCATTCATTTATTCATTCGTTCGTTCATTAATTCGTTCATTCATTCATTCGTTCATTCACTCATTCGTTCGTTCATTAATTCGTTCGTGTTTTCATTCATTCGTTCATTCATTCGTTCATTCGTTCATTCATTCATTCATTTATTCATTCATTCGTTTGTTCATTCATTACTTCGTTCATTCATTCATTCATGCATTCATTCATTCATTCATTTATTTATTAATTCGTTTGTTCATTCATTCGTTCATTCATTCATTTGTTCATTCATTCATTCATTCATTCATTCGTGTGTTCATTCATTCATTTGTTCGTTCGTTCATTCGTTCATTTATTCATTCATTCGTTCATTCATTCGTTCATTTGTTCATTCATTCGTTCGTTCATTTATTCGTTCATTCATTCATTCATTTGTTCATTCATTCGTTCGTTCATTTATTCGTTCGTTCATCCATTCAGTCGTGCATTTATTAATTTGTTCATTCATCCATTCATTTGTGCGTTCATTCATTCGTGCATTCATTCGTTCATTCATTCGTTCATTTGTTCGTTCGTTCGTTCATTCATCCATTCATTCATTCCTGCGTTCATTCATTGGTTCATTCATTTGTGCATTCATTCATTCATTCATTTGTGTGTTCATTCATTCGTTCGTTTGTTCATTCATTCATTAATTTGTTCATTCATTAATTCGTTTATTCATTCATTCGTGCATTCATTCATTTGTTAGTTCATTCATTCATTCATTCATTGGTTCATTCATTCATTCGTTTATTCATTTGTGCATTCATTCATTCATTCATTCGTTCATTCATTCATTTGTTCATTCATTCATTTGTTTATTCATTTGTGCATTCATTCGTTCGTTCATTCATTTGTTCATTCATTCATTCATTTGTTCATTCATTCATTGATTCATTCACTTGTGCATTCGTTCGTTCATTCATTCATTAATTCGTTCATTCATTAATTCGTGTATTCATCCGTTCATTCATTCATTAATTTGTGTTCATTCATTCATTCATTCATTTGTGCATTCATTCATTCATTCGTTCATTCATTAGTGTGTTCATTCATTCACTCGTTCATTCATTCATTAGTTCGTTCATTCATTCATTTATCCATTCATTCATTCGTTCATTCATTTGTGCGTTCACTCATTCGTTCGTTCAGGCATTCGTTCATTCATTCGTGTGTTCATTCATTCGTTCATTCCTCCATTCAGTCATTAATTCATTCATTCATTCATTTGTGCGTTCATTCATTTGTTCGTTCATTCATTCGTGTGTTCATTCATTCATTCATTCATTCATTTATTCATTCATGCGCTCATTTATTCATTCATTCATTCATTCATTCATTTGTGCGTTCATTCATTCGTCCATTTAGTCATTCGTTCATTCATCCATGTGTTCATTCATTCATTCATTTGTTCATTCATTCGTTCGTTTATTCATCTGTTCATTTATTCATTCATTCATTCATTCATTTGTGCGTTCATTCATTCATTCATACATTCATACATTCATTCATTCATTTATTTGTGCGTTCATTTATTCATTCATTCATTCGTGCGTTCATTCAGTCATTCATTTGTGCCTTCTTTCAGTCATTCATTCGTGTGTTCATTCATTCATTCTTCATTCATTCATTCATTCATTCAATCTTTCATCCTTAGTACCCGCCTGGTCAGGGCCATGGCTTGAATTAGCCTACTAGTTTATTTATATTTTTGAAAAATAGATCCAACTAAAGTTGCTCAAAAACATTGTAGGCAGGTACAAAAAAAATTATCTGAGTGAGCAGGATTAAAAATAACAGTACTGCCATTATTTATTTATTTATTTTTTAAAAAGGAAGAAAAAAAAAACCTTTTGGCTGCAGCCACGCCCACTTCAGGTATCACGTCCTTCATGTCCTCCTCGGAAGTTCGTATATACGAGTTCAGAGGTGGTAAATACAGTTACAACGTAGTCTATGTTTGAGTGGGGAAAAAAAAAGATGTCATGAGAAAACTTCTTTCGTTTTTATTTATTTATTTTGTATCTTCGACGAGTCGAATATTTCACTTCACTGACAGGAAATAAAGGACTGCACAGTTAACATGCAAAATTATCACTTAAATCTCACCAACTGCCGTAAACACCACATTCTTATTAAAGGATACCATAACAATTCGATTTCGAGTTTGGGCTCATAAAAAATAAATAAAAAATAATAAATTCATTCCCGAGTAGTAATTAAGACATTAATTATGCTATTTCTAACAGGACTTGAAGGCAGCTTAAATCCGAATACAGATACGGATATTTAGAGCACTAAACAGATACAGATAATGGCATTTCGTGTCACCCCAATTTTTTTTCTCTTAGAGAGGACATGAAAAAAACAACAACAATTTAAACAAAGTCCCTGGGCCAAATGCAACAACAGAGAAAACACAAAGTAAACCTCAAGGATCAAGTCAGCGGCGCCTTTTTCATGAAACCAGGCTGATGGTGTCACTGTGACATTTGAGTTCAAATGAAAACAATACACACTGACAAATTACCCAAGCAGAGGCTTCACTAACACGCCATGTAAACCTCATGACTCAGTCAGTGCATTCTTTTTTATTTAATTAAATTCTTTTTTAAACCAGGCCGACGATGTTAGTGAGACATTGTAGCGAGGCGTCAACGCACATCTGTTTTCATTCAGGCTGGAGTTCATTTGCCCAGTGTCACACGCCGGGTTAATGGGCTTTAAAAGTTTCCAGCAAAGGGAAACCCCCACGGTTCGGGACAAAAGCTTGGGAGGAATACACTCCTGTCCTTATAGGGGCAAGGAAAAGATTCCTCTTCCTGCGACTCACAGAGACCTGTGGGAGCCACTGTGATACGACACACTCTCTAAGCTTGGAGTGTGTGTGTGTGTGTGTGTGTGTGTAGGGGGATGGATTTTCAGTATCCTCATGAAAACGGATTTCACACTGAGGGGAAACGTGATCTCTGCAGGGGAGGTAGACGCGTGGGCTACACGCACACACACACACACACACACACACACACACACACACACACACAGTGGAATCTGTGTAATGTCTGCTCACAAACCTCAGATGGATGAAACTCGGTCGCACGAACACTCATTTACTTCATTCATGCTGTTGTTGAAAAATCATCATAAGTCCTCCATCCTGAAGACTTTCCCTTGGTGGAAAATGACATCTTTGGGATGAACTGGAACTCCGACTGCACCCCAGACCTCCTCCTCACCCGACATACGTGCCTGACCTCACTAATGCTCTTGTGGCTGAATGAACACAAATCCCCACAGCCACACCCCAAAATCTAATGGAAAGCCTTCCCAGAAGAGTTAAGCTTATTATAGGAGCAAAATCTGGAATGGGATCAACAATAGGATGAGCGTGATGGTCAGGTGTCCAAAAACTTTTGGCCATATAATGTATCTTATAGAGTCCACTCCATTTTTTCCTGTTACTGTTTGAAAGCCAGCTCGCTACACTCTGACTTCGGTGATGTCGAGATGATGGATGAGAAAATACCGGAGGTTTACTGCAGGAGGACACAAAGACGTATCGATCTGCTTTTATCAAATAAAATGGTGACATTTTCTCTGTAGGGTATATGTATAATGACATTGACAACGTTATAATGCATTCATAAAGCATTATACACATTATCATATAAATATTTAGGAAAGGCAGTTATTGCTGATATAAGTGCTGCTATAACATGTCATGAACACATACATATCATGTTATAATGTATTCATAAGGCACTACACAGCTAATTACAATTATTTATGGAAGTGCATCGCACTTTATTACTATCTTTATTAGGCATTATGAATATGTTAACACAATGCATTATAAGAAGTGTCCACAACATGTTATATCAGCACATAGTCTATGCGTGAAGCGAAGATAATGGCGATATACTATGTTATAAGCACTATGGGAATTGAACACTGCGCAATAGATTGTGTTGCGTCATGATGCATACGAAAAACAGTTCTAAAGTGTAATGCACTTTCATAAATAATGTCTGTAACAATGTGTATGATGCCTTAAACCATCATGAAACACTAAACAACATTTTCTGAGATTTTAACAGAAAAGACAATGTTAGCATCCTCCCCTTTCTCCTCCCCTACATTGCCTTGCCACGCCCACTCCCCTCCCTTCTTCTCACAGCCATCCACGCCCATTTAAGTTGCATTTCTCAAAACGATCGTGAGCTGAAAGAGGGGGCTTTCATGACCCTTTAGGAATGCATTACAACACGATATGTATGTGTTTGTAGTTTATTAGAGTTTTGACCTTCATAAAATGTGTTACCAGTAAAATGTTATTTTCTCCCTACTACTAGCATTTTATGATTTTTAATCATTTTCAGTGGAGCTGCAGACTGGGGCTTAAATAATTATAATAACAAATTTATCATGACAGCTCCTACTACTGTCTGGCACGCACCCAAAATCCGTGAGCATGTCACACTTCTGAATTTAATTGTACAGATCTCGCAGTGATTTTATTTAGTATCTTTCCTCATCCGCCCCCATTAAATTCATTCCTGGCTACACCACTGACACCAATAACACTCTTATACATGCTAGTGTGTGTGGAGCTGTAATGAGTGTACCGGATGGAGCAGTGTTGCTTGGGTTTCTCAGCAAATTTCCACAAAAAATAATCTATGTATAATATAAATCTATGAGCATGGTCATATCATGTTATAATGCATTCGTAAGGCGTTATACACATTGTTATCATTATTTATGAAAAAGCTATCTTTATTATGCATCATAAACTGTCGAAATGATGATTATAAGCAGTGTTTATTACATGTTATATCTCCAAACCCCACTGAATTATGAGAAGATATATTGAGGATTATAACATGCTATAAGCACTGCTTATAATGCATTCTTTAAACGGTTTATAAATCGATAATAAACAGTGCTACAAACTGTAATACCGTCCCGTAAATAATTATAGTGATGTGTATAATGCCTTGTGAATGCATCATAGCATGTTTGAGTATATTCATAAGTACATTTTATATGTTGTCTTCATAGAAAGGCCATTCATTCCTGTTTTTTTCTCATAGTATTTTTGGGGGGTGTTTTGGAGGATGGGAAAATAATGTCTGGCCGGATCATTTAGGGATGTCATGAGAGATGTCGGATGTTGGAATTGTTGTAGCAGAAGACCCAAAGAATGAAGAGAAAGAGAGAGAGAGAGAGAGAGAGAGAGAGAGAGAGAGACAGAGACAAAGAGCAAGACAGAGAGACAGAGAGAGAGACAGAGCGAGAGAGAGAGAGACAAAGAGAGACAGAGAGAGAGAGAGACAGAGAGAGACAGAGAGAGAGACAGAGAGAGACAGAGAGAGAGAGACAGAGAGAGAGACAGAGAGAGAGAGAGACAGAGAGAGACAGAGAGAGAGACAGAGAGAGCGAGAGAGAGAGAGACAGAGAGAGACACAGAGAGAGAGACAGAGAGAGAGAGAGAGACACAGAGAGAGAGACAGAGAGAGAGAGAGAGACACAGAGAGAGAGACAGAGAGAGACACAGAGAGACAGAGAGAGAGAGACAGAGATAGATGGAAGCTATGCTGACACTCTGGACATACCAATTAGTAGCTAAAATAATTAGGCGAGTCCGTCTGCTGGCTGGTTGTGTGTTTGAAGCCCAGATGAGCTGTTTCTCTGTCCTCCACAGAGACCCATTGATGGGGACAATTTCCTGTAAATCCTTCGTGGTGAAAATCACACACATCCATCCACATCCAAAATGCAAAAGTACTTGATCATTTAAAAGCTGTCACTGATATTGTACCAACTTATTTGTTTAAAAAAGAAGACTGTCGGTGAATTGCGTTATTTCAAGTATATAAATGAAGGCATGGGAATATATTTATGGGAAAGCTTTGGTTAATTGGTAATGACATGCAGCATCTTAGCAGCTTTAGGCCCTGGCATTAACGTGCGTCCTGGCTGATCGACTCACAAGTGGACGATCGAGACGCACAGCTGTTCACACCTGGAATTATAAATGCATCTCCAGTGGCCACTTGTAATCAGATTTCATACATTGTTTCGACAGGAGGAAGGCCATCACACACATTTATTAAGTCAATCTTCAGCTGCTTTTAAATGTCCTTTGAATCGCAGGATCTGTTAGTGAACCTTATCAATGAATTATAAATGAGCTGACGAATGAAATCCGAAAAGCAGCTGCTTTTGTTTCTGCTGTTATAGCATCACCTTTGTCCATTAGCCTAGCAACGGAGAACTCTACCCTTCCGACTGATTTCGAAACGATCTCGCAATGATTACATATTTTCTGGCTAGGGCAATGATGCAGGTGATACAGGAAGTCCTTGATCGCTGCCTGGAACACATCGAGACCACCTGCGACTTCATCGTTCCTTAGCATTTCTATCTTTCTGTTGTAATTTCAACACTCACACTTTGAGAAGCAATGTCTAAGATATGTAAGGGATAATCCACGGCTAGGTGTGTGTTAGAAGATTTAAATGCATGACGTGTAGGCAAAGACCCAACCAACGTGAAGCGGCATGCGTTAAAATCGTGTAACACACTACCTAGACCTAGCTGTGGATTATCCCGCTTATACCGTAGTCACCTGCCAGCATTGACAAGTTAAAACTCTCATTAATGTTTGCAGCCCAAAATTCGACTGAAAGGATTAAAGAAAACTTCATTTTCATTAGTTAATTTATACACGGGTCATTAGAGCTAGAATTCTGCCCGCTCTAAATCTAAGTAGTGCGATAAGATGAAATTTATTTGAATGAATTGTAATAAATAGCTATTAGAGAGAAAGAGAGAGAGAGAGAAAGAGAGAGAGAAAGAGAGAGAGAATGTGTGTGTGTGAATTACCTGCATCTGTGCTCTATCTCTAATAATAACGCAACTGTTAGTTTAACTACTGTATGCAGCTGTAACTGTATGTTACTATGGTTACAGATGTTTATAGGCAGCACTTTCATTTAGAACGGTAATTAAACCGACTGGAACGACTTGTGTGTTTGAACGCACACCTTCCAGCCAATCAGAATCGAGTTTTCAGACAGACCGCGATAAAAAATTTTTAAAAACAACATTCAGCTACTTGGAAAGTTTTGTTTATAGATGAAAGTAAGTCTGTAGGCACATGTAAAGAAATGCTGTAAAGCAAAGATGCCTTCACATTTTCGACACAATAAAAAAACTTCTATAAAAAGCAAAAAGTAAACAGCAGTAAACTAAACAAAGTCAGTATTTAGTGTAATAACCCTTTGCTTTTTAGTCCCAGGTACAAGGTATAAGGAAATTGCTACGTTTATCTAAACACCTTGGAGAATCAGCCACAGATCTTCTGGAGACCTCGACTGTCACACCTGCTTCTGTTTCTACAGCTATGCTGCCTTCTTTGCTGACATTTGCTGACAATGTTTTTCTGTAGCATTTAATTATTTGATGGAATGTTTGGAAATCTAAAACGCCATTTTTCTTCATCCAATAAGGCAAAATTTGTATTGTAAAAAAAAAAATGAGGGGGTCTAAGACTTTTGCACAGTACTGTATATTTAGGAACATATTGATTTATGTCAAAGTATATAAGTAAACATACATAAGAACATATATATCGAGCCAAAACACACATGGTGAACGAGAATTTTGCCTCAGAAGTGGTCCGATTAATCACGTAGTAAAGTGATGAGTGACTCACAGTGACTCGATGATTCAACTTTAAAAGAGGAAACCAAAACTAGGACAATTACACCCAAGCGAAGAGAAACAGAAAAAAGGGGAAAAGAGTGCGAGAGAGAGAGAGAGAGAGAGAGAGAGAGAGAGACCACAATGAGGCAGTGAAGTGCATTCAGGAGACACTTCAGGATAGTTTAGAGGGAAGGCAGGGTTATGGAAGCTTGTTTCTGCCACATTGAGAAATATAACACAGATTTATCTAAAATTGTGACTTTTTGTCTCGCAGTTGCAGGTTAATATCTCACAGTTGAGACTTTTTAATGCACAATTGTGCCTTCCACTTATTAGGGTATTCTCTACACCTCACCAAGCACACCAACACAACAGACATTATCCTGTTCAGAGTAAGACACTCTGCTGGAGTGGCCAGCTCTCTCTAGGGAAGAATACTTCAGGTAGGTTACATTGCCTGTGTACACACTGCTGGGTTTAGTTGTGCTTTACTTACTGGAAATGAAAGCACTAATTTGCAATTGTGTGATATTAACTGGCAACTGTGAGATAAAAAGACACAGTTGCATGATATTATGTCACAGTTGTGAGATTGTTTAAAAATCACAAGCGAGTGATATTAACTCACAATTACAAGATAAAAAAAACACAATTAGTGATATTAACTTGTAAATATGAGATAAGAATCACAATTGAGTGATATTAACTTGTAAATATGAGATAAATAAAATAAAAAAAATCACAATTAGTGATATTAACTCGCAATTATGACACAATTTTTAAAAATCACAGTTGAGTGATTTTAACTCACAATTAAGAGATTATAAATCGCAATTGAGCGATATTGCAATTGTGACATTAAAAAAAGTTGTAGATGTATAATATGTTACAATTGCGAGAACCTCATTATGCTTCCAGTTGAGTCTTTTTTTTTTTTTTTAAATTGCTCACTCTCCAAAACATACAGTGCATCCTGAAAGTATTCACAGCGCTTCACTTTTTCCACATTTTGTTATGTTACAGCCTTATTCCAAAATGGATTCAATTCATTATTTTCCTGAAAATTCGACAAACAACACCCCATAATGACAATGTGAAAGAAGTTTGTTTGAAATCTTTGCAAATTTATTAAAAATAAAAAACAAAAAAGCACATGTATATACAGTATCTCACAAAAGTGAGTACACCCCTCATATGTTTGTAAATATTTGATTATATCTTTTCATGTGCCAACACTGAAGAAATGACACTTTGCTACAATGTAAAGTAGTGAGTGTACAGCTTGTGTAACAGTGTAAATTTGCTGTCCCCTCAAAATAACTCAACACACAGCCATTGATGTCTAAACCGCTGGCCACAAAAGTGAGTACACCCCTAAGTGAAAATGTCCAAATTGGGCCCAATTAGCCATTTTCCCTCCCCGGTGTCATGTGACTTGTTAGTGTTACAAGGTCTCAGGTGTGAATGGGGAGCAGGTGTGTTAAATTTGGTGTCATCGCTCTCACACTCCCTCATACTGGTCACTGGAAGTTCAACATGGCACCTCATGGCAAAGAACTCTCTGAGGATCTGAAAAAGAATTGTTGCTCTACATAAAGATGGCCTAGGCTATGAGAAGATTGCCAAGACCCTGACACTGAGCTGCAAACATCTCTGCAGCACTCCACCAATCAGGCCTGTTTACTCCTCAGTAAAAGGCACATGACAGCCCGCCTGGAGTTTGCCAAAAGGTACCTGAAGAACTCTCAGACCAAGACAAAGATAGAACTCTTTGGCCTGAATGGCAAGTGTCATGTCTGGAGGAAACCAGGCACCACTCGTCACCTGGACAATACCATCCCTACAGTGAAGCATGGTGGTGGGAGCATCATGCTGTGGGGATGTTTTTCAGTGGCAAGAACTGGGAGACTAGTCAGGATCGAGGGAAAGATGAATGCAGCAAAGTACAGAGACATCCTTGATGAAAACCTGCTCCAGAGCGCTCTGGACCTCAGACTGGGGCGGAGGTTCATCTTCCAACAGGACAATGACCCTAAGCACACAGCCAAGATAACAAAGGAGTGGCTACAGGACAACTCTGTGAATGAGCTTAAGTGGCCCAGCCAGAGCCCAGACTTGAACCCGATTGAACATCTCTGGAGCGATCTGAAAATGGCTGTGCACCGACGCTCCCCATCCAACCTGATGGAGCTTGAGAGGTCCTGCAAAGAAGAATGGGAGAAACTGCCCAAAAATAGGTGTGCCAAGCTTGTAGCATCATACTCAAAAAGACTTGAGGCTGTAATTGGTGCCAAAGGTGCTTCAACAAAGTATTGAGCAAAGGGTGTGAATACTTGAATACGTGAATATGTCCATGTGCTTTTTTTGTTTTTTTATTTTTCATAAATTTGCAAAGATTTCAAACAAACTTCTTTCACGTTGTCATTATGGGGTATTGTTTGTAGGATTTTGAGGAAAATAATGAATTTTGGAATAAGGCTGTAACATAACAAAATGTGGAAAAAGTGAAGCGCTGTGAATACTTTCAGGATGTACTGTACACACCTGAATGTCATTATTTTTAGCTTTTAACTATGTTACATGAGGTACTCTTAAAAAAAAAAAAAAAAAGGCTCAGGGTTTGGCATAAAAACAACACTGGAGGATTGTTGTACTGAGCAAACTGAACTTTCAGGGTGAATCTGACCCGTGTATGCACTTCTCCTTTTATCTGTATATAGCTAAAAACTTCATTAAGTCACACCAGTTGAACTCCTGAACTTATGATGACCGTGTTAGTTTTCCACTGAGCTGAATCCCGTGCTTCAGAGAAAACAGTAAGCGCCTGTTACCCAAATTACAAATGCAAGAATTAGTAAGTAATTATTTCTAACAAACAACAATGGCTGAAACAAAAAGCCTGAGAAAACATGTCTTCTTCATTAAACTACTATTGTACTAGCTAGCAGCTAACGGCAAGAGCGCATTCTATATAAATCTAAATAAATCTACATAAATCTACATGCTTCGCCTGACAGAAACACTAAACACGCACGAGCTCTACGTATACGTACGGTACGTTAGAGATTATTTACATTTCATTTTATTTCTCACAGTTAAAACACACATGATCACGGTGAATTACTGGTCTTTCAGCCTATGAAAATACCAGCATGTGAACACTAATGTTTATCAAAAAGGATTAAAACATGAAAGCGTCGTATTATTTTCTCATACTGTATACTATTGAAAATACTTACAGTAACTAGAGCGAATTTCTTGCTTCATTGTTGTTAAATGTGGTGTACAATTATTATGAAAATTGTTGGTGTATAATTTTTCTGACAAGTAAATAGTACACTGTTAACCCAAAATGATTATTTAATAAGATTTTTAAAAAGCTTTTAAAATCCTTTAAGGATGATTTTGAGCATATAATGTGGTGTATGTCATGTGGTTTTGTGACAAACCGCATGACATTTCACTGTTTAAGAACTTTTTTTTTTTTAACCAATACATAGAAAGAACAAATAATTGAAAGAGTTGTTTTATGGTAATGTGTGAAAGGGAGAAAAAAAACAACTGGATTAAATCATGTGAAAGTCTGTGTGCTTGAAAATCCTTTTAGGTCCAGGTTATTCTTCATTTATAACCAGAAAAAAAAAAAAAAACGACGTGTCTAATTGGCAATCTAGGTTCATCTTTATAAAATGACGAGGTGTTGACAGTCAGCTTTATGATCATCTAATTACCCGAGTACAATGTAGAGCTGTCAGAACAAAGTCTCCTGTATGAATACGATTCAGATTTTCATAATATATCAAACATTCAGATCTTTTCCTCCTCCATTTTTAGTTGTCAAACATAATTGTGGTAAAACATATTTCCTAAATATTTTGGCTGAATAAGAACTCTTGTGCTCTTGGATAAGGATAAGACAAAAAGAAGAATTTTAATGTGCAGCTGCCAAATATTTTATATTTTCATTGATCATTTTACCTTTATTGTTTTTATTCCCTTTGATCTATTACATTGTTTAATTATGTCAGTTTTTAAAAGTCCCTCAGGTAGCAGAAGAAGTGCTCGACCTACAGTATATATTTTTTCTTGGAAATTCTCAAGCACTGACTGTGGGTTTTGTTTAACGAGTTTGTTGATGTCATGGTGTATACAGGTGCAATTTTTAAAAAAAATTAGAATATCGTGGAAAAGTTCGTTTTTTTTCCGTAATTTAATTCACAAAGTGGACCTTTCATATATTCTACATCCATTACACATAAAGTGACATATTTCAAGCCTTTTTTGTTTTAATCTTGATGATTACGGCTTACAGCTCACGGAAATCAAAAATCCAGTATCTCAGAATATTAGAATAAAGAATTTATAATACGGAAATGCAGACCTTATGAAAAGTATGTTAATTTATGCGCTGATACTCGGTCAGGGCTTTAATCCTTTTGCATGAATTACTGCATCAATGCGGCGTGGCATGGAGGCGATCAGCCTGTGGCACTGCTGAGGTGTTCTGGAAGCCCGGGTTGCTTTGATAGCGGCCTTCAGCTCGTCTGTATTGTTGGGTCTGGTGTCTCTCGTAGATTCTCTATGGGGTTCGGGTCAGGAGAGTTGGCTGGACAATCAAGCACAGTAACACCATGGTCAGCAAACCAGTTACTAGTAGTTTTGGAACTGTGGGCAGGTGCCAAGTTCTCCTGGTAGACGCTGCATCGACTCTCGACTTGAGAAAACACAGTGGACCAACACCAACAGATGACATGGCAACCCAAATCATCACTGACTGTGGAAACTTCACACTGAACTTCAAGCAACTTGGATTCTGTTCCTCTCCACTCTTCCTCCAGACTCTGGGACCTTGATTTCCAAATGAAATGCAACATTTACATTCATCTTCCCTGTGATTGTGGTTGTGTACTGAACCAGACTGAGAGGTTAAAGGATCAGGAAACCTTTGCAGGTGTTTTGAGTTAATTAGCTGATTAGACCTCTTCTCAGGTCGACATTTCTGTATTATAAATTCTTTATTCTAATATTTTGGGATGCTGGATTTTTGATTTCCATGAGCTGTTAGCTGTAATCATCAAGATTAAAACAAAAAGGCTTGAAATATTTCACTTTATGTTTAATGAATCTAGACTGTATGAACGTTCCACTTTTTGAATTAAATTACGGAAAAAATGTACTTTTCCACAATATACAATTTTTTTTTAGATGCACCTGTATTTCTTGGTATTTATCCCGATATTTTTTATCATGAAACATAAAAAAGAAAAAAAAATTCAAAAATAATAAAAGGCAAAGTATTGTGAGGAATTGTTTATAGATATTAGGGACAAAACTGAATACAAACACTTTGTTCAGATTGAACATATTGTCAGATAATTAAGTTGGATACATGTGCAGGCGATTTATTGAAGGAAATACAAAAGTGACATCCATCCATCCATCCGCCCATTTTCTGTACCGCTTATCCTACACAGCGTAGTGGGGAGCCTGGACCCTATCCCAGGGGACTCAGGGCCAACCCATCGCACGGTACAATCACACACCCATTCACACACTATAGACAATTTAGAAATGCCATTCAGCCTACAACACATGTCTTTGGACTGGGGGAGGAGATTGGAGTACCCCGAGAGAACCCCTGAAGCATGGGAGAACATGCAGGCTCCGGGCACACAGGGCAGAAGTGGGAATCGCAAACCCCAGAGGTGCGAGGCAAGCATGAAAGAAACAGGAATCATGAACGTATCCAAACAAGAGCTAGGAAAACGAAGCATAGCTCACATACTTACTACAAGTAATACACAACCAAAGCTAAGCAAAAAAAAACAGAGAACTTATATAGAGGTGCTAACGGGAAACATGAAACAGGTGTGAGTGAGAACTAGTACTGGTAGAGTCACATGATTTGCAGGGCTGCTTGGAAATGTAGTTCTCTGCAAACATGACATACTTAATGTGTTCTAAATGGATACAAATATAGATACAAATAGTATGTTCACTATTCAGTTTTTTTTGTTGTTGTTGTAGTTCTGCTTAATTATTATGTAATTATATATTAACACCATGTAATAACTGTGACAGGCTCAATAATACCAGGACAACTAATCATCCCTTACACAAAAAGTAAAAATGACATAAACTTCACATAAAAGCATCTGTATAATGAATAAATGTTAAATGTAAACTATATATTGTCATGTACCGACGGCCAGCTTTATCGTTGGTGTGTGCAGATTAGACGGAGGGGAAGGTGGAGTAATCAGAGGCCATATTTAAAGCTGACAGGTTAAAGCAGAGAAGCGCGGTGTTACTCCCAGCAGCAGCTGCGCTCTGTGCAAGCTTCTCGTGTTGGGCCGTGACGGCTAAACTGCCATTACAATAAACCTCCCAGAGGAGACACTTAGCACGCCATCTGAGCTTCATCATTAAAGACGAGGTGCCGTCTGGGACGTCATCGAGCCGTGGAGTGTGGAGAGAGCGCCATCTGTAGATGGGAGCGAACCCAGGCATAGTAGATTGTATTCGTTTTGCTTTTTAAAATGCTGCCTTTGATGTACAGAGCACTGACCCTGACTTTTTAACAGTACACAAACGAAGAAAAAAAAAAGGGAAGGCTTTTTCTCTACAGCACCAAATTATCACTGTAATGAACACATTTAATAATGGTGGACTACATTATCATAAATCAATATCCAATGTTCATAAAGAACCGTATAAGACAGCTGCCCTTTTTGCTGCAAATCAAACTAGAGATGTATGTTATTTAAAGAATTAAACACTTCAGGGAAGTGCCGTAATAAGAAAATAATCAATGACTGGGTGGTGCGATGTGGCTCGACACAACGTAGAGTTGAATATTTCCCTAATGCAGCATGCCCTGAAGTGTTTTATTCCTCTTACACCACAGCAATTTGCCAACGTTTACAGGCTTTTTATTTGTTAAAGAACATGTCATGCATTGAATTTACTTATAGTTACATTTATTAATCTGTGAAACATGTTAGTTCCTGTTATAATGTAAGTGCTGCTATGAACAGGATAAAGCAACTCACTGTAGCCTCAGCAAAATTCCTTAGCAGATCCTGATGTAAACTTGTGCTGTTGTAGCTCATCCACCTCAAGGTTTGGCATGTTGTTCATTCTGAGATGTTTTTCTGCTCACCACGGTTGTAAAGAGTGGTTTTTGAGTTACTGTACCCTTCCTGTCAGCTCGAACCAATTTGGACATTCCCTTTTGATCTCTCTCATCTCGCATTAACAACCATATCAAGATCAAAAAGTCTAACATTTTCCCTCATTCTGATATTTAATGTGAACTTACAAGCATGCCGTGGTCACAGTCGCAGCCAAAGTCAAAGTTTTGATCTGTATCTGCTTGATTTTATGAAGAGTACTGCTACCACATCACATGGATGATTGGAACATTATGGATTGGATAATGACCAGAAGTTCCTATTAAAGTGGCCAGTGAGTGATACGATATTGTTTGAAAAAGACACCACATTGTACACATCTAAATTAGTCCCAGGCACCCAATAATCCTCTGGTCCTCTCCTCTTATGACACTGGCATTAATATTATCTGTACCCTTCATGATCCCATTTATACAGACACATTACAGTTTAATGGTGTGTTTTTCATCTACTGACGGACTCTTTATAGCACGGCTTTGTTTGTGGAATGGGAAATCCCACATTTTATGAACCAATAAAACATCCCAGGCAAATAATGACTCTGCTTTGACTGACAGACATGAACAGTGATCTTTCCTATTGATAAATATGTTAGATTATAGAGTGAATTCTGACTACATAAGCAAGAAAAGAATTACCCTAAAGTGATGTGTAAACACATCACAAAATATAGTGTGTGCTGTAGCTATTTTATATACATATAGTTTATAAAAAGTATATACTGGTGCAGGTACACTATGTTCACTATGAAGTGTATACCACTGCATTCACAGATGCAAGTTAAGGCTTTACTTTGCAAAGCAGAAGCCATGCATCAACACTGTTCAGAAGTGTCGCCGACTTCCCTGGGCTCGGTCTCATCTGAGATTGACAGTAGCACAATGGAATCGTGTTTTGTGGTCCGACGAGTCAACATTTCAGATATTTCTCGGACAAAACAGCCGTCGTGTTCTCCGGGCGAAAGAGGAAAAGGACCATCCGAGCTGTTATCAGCATCAGGGCCAAAAGCCAGCGTCTGTCATGGTATGGGGGCGTGTCAGTGCACATGGTATGGGGCGTGTCAGTGCCCATGGCATGGGTAGCTTGCACATCTGTGACGGCACCATTAATGCAGAAAGATATGTACACATTTTGGAGCAACATATGCTGCCATCCAGAGCAGGACAACACCAAACCACATTCTGCCCGGGTTACAAGCGCATGGTTGCGTAAAGAGAGAGTGCGGGTGCGAGCATGGCCTGCTGCAGTCCTGACCTGTCTCTGATTGAGAATGTGTGGCGCATTAAGAAGCACAAAATAAGGCAACGAAGGACTCGTACAGTTGCACAGCTGAAGAAATGCATAATGGATGAATGGGGAAAATTCCTCTTGCTAAACTTAACCAAATGTGTCTTCACTCAGCGCCCAAACACTTAAATGTTATTAAAAGAAAAGGTGATGTTACACAGTGGCAAACAGTCGACTTTTTTGGAGTGTGTTGCAGTCATCAGCATTGAAAGAAGTGTATAATTTCAAAAATACATTAAATTCACAAAGTGAAACATCAAATAACGTGTTAATAATGTTTTTCAATAAAGTACAGGGTGAACTAAATTTTCAAATGACTCTTTTTGTTTGGTTTTTTGCATTTTCCGTACTGTCCCAACTTTTTCGGAACTGGGGTTGTAAATTTACTGAAGGAATTCAGTCAAATGAGTGAGTGATTTTCTCTGTCTTTCACTGATTGATTAATATTAATGACACAGACAGCAGCAGGTTTATTAGAATGCTGTGACTTTAAGACCTAATGCACAGGTCCAATATACTGTATTGACACACCTCCGATTTCCCACAAACTGTTTACATTTACTTAAGACATAACTGACTGTGTTTACATGAATACTTGGGCAGACCTGCATTTTGACATGATGTGTATTTATTTGACCGTCCAAAAGTAATAAGCCACTAAAGAGAACTCAATAGACTCTATGCACGACCGCTCCTTATGTATTTCCGATAGAATCTCAGCCAGCGACTTTACATCTGTAAAACGCGTTCTTATAGCGAAGTGTACTAGCGGCAAAACCCTTTCATACGATTTATTTTACAATGAATAAACTATTATAGTATTATTAGTAGCGGTATTAGTATTAGTATTAGTATTATATATATATATATATATATATATATATATATATATATATATATATATATATATATATATATAAAACAGAGTTCTGCTGAACATTGGTTATGTGAGACCGGACATTCTCCTTTAGGATTTTCTGATAGAGAGCAGAATTCATGTTTCCCTCAATTACTGCAAGTTGCCCAGGCCCTGAAGCAGCAAAACATCCCCACACCATCACACTCCACCACCATGCTTGACTGTAGTTATGAGGTTATTTTTATGGAATGCTGTGTTTGGTTTACACCAGATGTAACAGGATCCCAGTCTTCCAAACAGTTCCACTTTCGACTCATCAGTCCACAGAACATTCTCCCAAAAGGTTTGAGGATCATAAAGGTGTTTTGGCAAAAATCAGATGATCCTTAATGTTCTTCTGGGTTAGCAGTGGTTTTCACCTCACCACTCTTCCACAGATGCCATTTTTGCTTTCTGATAATGGAGTCATGAACCTTTATTGATGCAAGAGAGGCCTGTAGGTCCTTTGATGTTGTCCTCGGCTCTTTTGTGACTTCCTGGATGAGCAGTTTGCTGTGCTCTTGGAGGAATTTTGGAAGGTTGGCCACTTCTGGGAAGGTTCACTACTGTGTTGAGGTTTTCCATTTGGAGATAACGGCTCTCACTGTGGTCTTTTGGAGTCCCAGAGCCTTTGAAATAGCTTTGTAACCCTTCCCAGACTGATGTATTTCAATTCCTCATCATTTCTGGAATTTCTTTCAACTTTGGCACTGTGTGTTACTGAGTAAGACCTTTTAACCAACTTCATACTGTTGAAAAAGTTCTATTTAAGAGCTGACTTGATTGAACAGGGTTTGCAGTAATCAGGCCTGGTTGCGTCTAGTCCAGCTGAACCCCATTATGAATGCAGTTTCATAGATTTGGGGAATTAGTAACTACGGGGGCAAATACATTTTCACACAGGCCCAGCTGGTATTGGCTCACTTTTTTGCTTCAATAAATAATTATGATTTAAAAACTGTATTTTGTGTTTACTCGGGTTGCCTTTGTTTTATCTTAGATTTTGTTTTGTTTTCTGAAATAATTTAATATGAGATATACACAATAAACAGAAGAAATCAGCAAATACTTTTTCACAGCTCTGTATATATGATCTGTTGAACTCAATTTTCTCTGTTGTATGAAAATTAGAAAGAATTTGAAGGATGGAGGACATACTGCTGATCAAGCCAATGTTCTCAGGAATTTATTTCCATTTAAATATGAAAATGTGCATTTCTGTATCTCATTTTCTTGAGAAAATGCTACAGTGCTGAAAAAAAAAATGTCTGAATAAAGCAGTGACCCTTGAAAAACAAATATAAGGGCCTTGTAATCGAGTGTGTACTGTGACTTAGGGCACTCAAAGGAACACACATTCTCCCACTGCTCACTTCATCTCAATTAAGTCATTGTGCTGAGCACTTGTAACAGCTTTAACAGCATGGAGAAACACACACACACACACACACACACACACACACACACACACACACACACACACGCTTTCAGTGCCAAGTAAAAGTCCCATCTTTTGTCTTATCAGAGGAGAGGATAAAAAAGGGGTTAATAGACAGAAGTTCTCATGAACACCTAACGAGAACTTAATAAAATCCGGTTAATGAGGTTAACCCTATAGATTACTGATTAATGCCGGGAAAAACATTCACTAATGTGAAGCATCTGTGAGCTTTGGGTACTGTAATGGAAACCGTGTGTAAATCGTATTTAACCAAAATATATTATACTTTAATTATCTCCCTCACTCAACCAGTTTTTACTCCAGTAAACACATCAAACACATTAAATAACAAAGTTTACAAGCAATACCTCGATAAATAATCAAGAACCACCAGCATGAATCCCCATAGCTGTCTTTCTGTTGAAGAATTTAAGCCTAGGATTATAAGCTTAGACACTTACTGTATCCCAAGAATGTAAGCCTACAAATTATAGCCTAATATCATAATCTCAGGAACTTTAGGATAGAAACTAAAGCTCACAAAAATACCAGGAACTTTAGTCCATGACCTTTAACCCAGGAACTTCAGTTCAGGAACTTAATGTTAGGAATTTCAGCTCAGGAATGTTCGCTCAGAAGCTTAACCGAAGAAGCTTTAGTCAAAGAAGGAACTTATATTTATTTAGTCCAGGACCTTAGGACCAGGGATTTTAAAGAAGGAAATTTAGGCCAGGAACTTTATCCCAGAAAAATTTGCAAAAAAAACTTAAACTCAAGAATTTCAGTTATGGGCAGTGGGTAGTGGTGGTTTGATGGTTAAGGCTCTGGGTTACTGATTGGAAGGTCAGGGGTTCAAGCCCCAGCACTGCCAAGCTGCCACTGTTGGGCCCTTGAGTAAGGCCCTTAACCCTCTCTGCTCCAGGGGCACTGTATCATGGCTGACCCTGCACTCTGACCCCAACCTCCTAACATGCTGGGGTATGCAAAGAAAAGAATTTCACTATGAATTGCATATGTATATGTGACCAATAAAGACTCATTATCATTAACTTATGTCTTGAATGAAAGACCAGAAATAGTAACCATGGAATTGTAGCCTAGAAACTTCAGCTCAGGAACATAAGCGCAGAAACTTTAGTTTAAAACCAGGAAATCAAGCCCCGAAACTTTAGTCCAAGAACTTTAGCCCTGAAAATAAAGAACAGGAACATAAGGTAACAAACTTTAGTCAAGGGAATTAAGAATGTGAAATTAAGACCAAAAAGCAAAAAAAGTTCCAGAACTTCAGATGAAAAACTTCAATCTGGAAACTTAAGCCTTGAAAATAAATACCAGGAATCTAAATATAGGAACTTTAGCCCAGAACTTAAGGCCAGGAATTTATAACCACAATCTTCAGCCTAAATATGCAAGTCCAGGAAATAAAACATACAAACTTTTGGTGAGGAACATTAACCCAAATACTTTAGCCCAGTAAATTAAATCCAGAAAACTGAATCCAGGAGGTTTGCCCCAGGAACTTTAGTCTAGGAAATCCATCCCAGAAACTTTACCCCAGGAACTTAAGCCCAGGCACTTTAACCCAAGAACTTTACCTCAGGAACTTTAGCTCAGGAACGTTAGTCCATGAAATTATACCCAGAAACATTAACCCAGGAACTTAAGCCCAAAAACTTTAGCTCAAGAACGTTAGTCCATGAAATTATATCCAGAAACTTTACCCCAGGAACTTAAGCCCAAGAACTTTACCTCAGGAACTTTAGCTCAGGAACGTTAGTCCATGAAATTATATCCAGAAACATTAACCCAGGAACTTAAGCCCAAGAACTTTACCTCAGGAACTTTAGCTCATTAACGTTAGTCCATCAAATTATATCCAGAAACTTTACCCCAGGAACTTAAGCCCAAGAACTTTACCTCAGGAACTTTGGCTCAGGAACGTTAGTCCATGAAATTATATCCAGAAACTTTACCCCAGGAACTTAAGCCCAAGAACTTTACCTCAGGAACTTTAGCTCAGGAACGTTAGTCCATGAAATTATATCCAGAAACATTAACCCAGGAACTTAAGCCCAAGAATTTTACCTCAGGAACTTTAGCTCATTAACGTTAGTCCATCAAATTATATCCAGAAACTTTACCCCAGGAACTTAAGCCCAAGAACTTTACCTCAGGAACTTTGGCTCAGGAACGTTAGTCCATGAAATTATATCCAGAAACTTTACCCCAGGAACTTAAGCCCAAGAACTTTACCTCAGGAACTTTGGCTCAGGAACTTTAGCTCAGGAACGTTAGTCCATGAAATTATATCCAGAAACATTAACCCAGGAACTTAAGCCCAGGAACCTAGACTAAACCCACATACTTTAGCTTAGGAAGCCCAACAACTTTAGCAACTGGGAACAAAACTACCGCTGTGACAGTAACATCAACAATTATATGTGACATTTATAGTGACAATTTTTGCAAAAGGAAAACTCGTAACATTAGAACTGAACTTATCAAAGTTTGCCCTGCTGTTTGTTACTATACAGGAATTTTTGTTTCAGAACCTTATCATATTTGGCGCAGAATCATCTGCTATCTGGAGGGCCGAAGATAAACAGTCAGCTTGTTTACCTGAGGTAACCAAATGCAACTGAAAAATGACAGATCTGAACACAGAACACAGTGAACTGAGCCTTGATGTGTCTAATATCTCTGCTAATTAGAGAAGGATCTGGGAAGTTTAACCGAGCTGTCAGTCATGCTTCTTTGGACACAGATACAAAATGATAGTTGGAATAACAGTGAGTTTTTGAATCATTTTCAGTTCTGCTGCATTGAAACTGTGGTAGATCCAGATGTCTTCATGAACCCAAAGGCATCTAGAAATATCTTTTTTTAAACTTACTGGTCACTTTATTAGACACCTACTTTGTTGGTGCAAAGGTCATATTTTTCCAAACACAGAGTGTGTTGGCTTCAGACCACAGGACCAGATGTTTGCTTGGTGGACTGTTCTACCTGTGATCTCAGCCTAAGATCTTCATGGATATCTTTTCACACTTATCTGGCCACAACGTTCAGAATCTTGAAGTTTGCAATCTAATTGGCTCTCCAAAACTTCTGGGCATCAGTTTCCAAACATTGTGACACAGTGAGCTTTTCGGAGCAACATATAGTCACTGGACTGAATAAATTCACAGAATCCAATCATTAAAAGTTATTAGAGAGTTTTGTTTGAAACAATAGTGTATGGAGGTGGCAGCCATTTGCAATGCCAGTTAAATGCCTCTTTCTGTAAACGTAGGCCATGTGAGGTAACAACATACACTATATGGCCAAAAATTTTTGGACACCTGAACCTCACAACCTCATGTGCTTGTTGAAAATACCATTCCAGATTTAGTTCCCCTTTGCTATTATAATCCTATAAACCTCCACTCTTCTGGGAAGGCTTTCCACCAGATGTTGAAGCGTGGCTGTGGGGATGTGTGTTCATTCAGCTACAACAGCAATATTGAGGTCAGGCAGTGATGTTAGGTGAGGAGGTCTGGGGTGCAGTCGGTGTTCCAGTTCATCCCAAAGGTGTTCAATGGGGTTGAGGTCAGGGCTCTGTGCAGGACACTCGAGTTCTGCTACTCCAACCTTGGAAAACCATATCTTCATGGAGCTCGCTTTGTGCACAGGGGTGTTGTCATGCTGGAACAAGTTTGTACCCGTTAGTTCCAGTGAGGGGAAATTGTAAAGCTACAGCATATAAAGCCGTTCTATGCAATTGTATGCTTCCAACTTTGTGGAAACAGTTTGGGGATGAACCACATATGGGTGTGATGGTCAAGTGTCCACAAACCTTTAGCCATATACCATACTCTCTAACAAAACCTAGAAATCTTGCTTGTGTTACTAACCCAGAAATGCTGCTGTGCCTGATACACTTATACCACACACACACACTCCCATTTCCAATATAACAGCAAACACTGTAATATCTGTTCAGCTACGGTCCCTTCGTTTATTCATTCACTCATTTCAGTAACCACTTTATCCTGGTCAGGATGACAGCCTGGGAGCTCCAGATCTGGTGCCTGGGATGGGGTCACCAGACACGAGTCCATCACAGAGCAGTAAGCACACACACTTTCGCACATAGTGGCAATTTATCATCGTCAGATCAGCTATCCACTTCACTGGCGGCAGTGGCTTCTCAGGTGGTAGAGCAGGTTGCGGTTTGATTCCCGGCCCACATGACTCCTCATACCGAAGTATCCTTAGGCAAGACAGTGAACCCCAAGTTGCTCCCAATGGCAGGCTAGCACCTTGCATGGTAGCTCTGCTGCCATTGGTGTGTGAGTGTGTGTGTAAATGGGTGAATGAGACACAGTGTAAAGCGCTTTGCAAAACCGCTAAGGTTAAAAGGTGCTATATAAGTGCAAACTGGTATGTTTATTCTTTTTGCCAGGGAAACAGAAGAACCCAGACGAAACCCAAATGAGAATATGTGATACATTTACATTTACGTGTATGGCATTTGGCAGACGCCCTTATCCCAAGCGACTTACAGAAGCACTTTGAAGTCTCTATCAATAAATAAATACATCCTGAAATACATCTTAGTCACAGACTAAGAATACCATCAATCAGAGTCTGTTGGGGAGGTAATACAGTATAAATAGTGCTAATTTAATTACTTTAGGAAGAGGTAGGCCTTTAGACATCACTGAACTAGTACTCAGCTTTTCGGACATCTATGAGAAGTTCATTCCACCACCATAGGTGCCAGAACAGAGAAGAGTCTTGATGCATGCCTTCCTTGTACCCTGAGAGATGTTGGGACCAGTCGAGCGGTGCTAGAGGATCGGAAGGAGCATGGTGCAGTGCTTCGAGGTACTATAAGTGGGTGCTGGTCCGTTTTTGGCTTTGTAGGCAAGCATCAGTGTTTTAAATCTGATGCGGGCAGCTACAGTGGAGGGAGCATAGCAACGGGGTGGTGTTATTGTACCTAGGAAGGTTGAAAACCAGTCGCACAAGCTGCATTCTGGATCAGCTGCGGAGGTTGAATGGCGCTCAGAGGCAGACCTGCCAGGAGCGAGTTGCAGTAGTCCAGTCCCCACACATACAGTAACCCAAGGATCAAACTGGCAGCTATGATGCAGCAATGCTACCTGCTGCACCAATACGTGTCCACGTTTTGTTTATTAGCTCCACCTACTAAATTTCATTTATCCAAAGCCACTTGCTTGAGGATGAATCCAACCCAAACTTAAAGCGGAGTTCAGATTAAAGGTCTTGGTCAAGGGCTGTTCAGTGGCTCTGTCACAGTCCTGTCCTTTTAACCACAGAACCTTCTGGCAGAACAGCTGAGCTGTAACTGCTGACAAAGGAGATGAGGCAACTCAAAAGTGAAGCAATAATAGTAATTTCCATAAAGATGTGAGATGAGTGCTGTTTCTTTTCCCTTTACAGAACACTGTGTCCAAGTCAGCAGTAATAAGAGTGAAACCATTAGAGGAAGAACAGTGGTCATGTATTGAGTGTGTGTGTGTGTGTGTGTGTGGGAATAACTCAACATTTACACTAGCAAATGACAAGCTGCTCATGTGACTGTCCAGCATTTGTCTTTTAGTTTTAAGAAGAAAAAAAACCCCAGTAGTATCCAAAATATGCCTAATACAGCCCACTAGATGATTTATACATATCACTTTTGTTTAAAATGTATTTAAGTTTGATTTTCATGTTGCATGCTTGGCTTCGTACTGGCGTTGTTGGAAGGTTAGCAAAGCAAGTTAACTATACTTGCTACGTACTCTCACCAGAGGCACCAACGATCTTTGCTACTTCCTTCCAAGCTTTATTTTTCTATTTGTGCATCAAGTAAATGGAAAGTAATAGCAGGTAGGAGCTAAAGCTGTGAACTGAAGAAACACTGGACCACACACACACACACACACTCACAAACATCATAGGATTATTCCCCGAATCCATTCAAGCCAATTGTCTGGACACTTAATTTGCATAGCACTGAGGAAATTGGGGTTAACTGATCATCTTTAGCTTATATACACTGCCTCCACTTAATGGTTAGCACGTTCTCCTCATACCTAAAGGGTCGGGGGTTCGATTCCCTGTCCAGGGTGTACCCCGCCTTGTGCCCCATGCTCCCTGGGATAGGCTCCAGGTTCCCCATGACCCTGAAAAGGATAAAGCGGTATAGAAGATGGATGGATGGATGGACATTGCCTCCAGAAAGAACAAGATATTTAGTGAGTTTCAAAGATGAATCTTCATTATTACAACTTACAGACATACTCGAATCACGTAATTTCAGCTTCACACTCGGCCAATCTTTGCTCATTATTCTGTTGTAACTCTGCCAGATGTCATGCACTGATCTGTTTTGAGCCTTTAAGTTTGGTTCATGGTAGGGCCTGTTTTTTTTTTCTTCCCCAGACTATTTTGTTGTTCTGCTTTTTCATTTTTATTCATAAAAATGGAGAACGCAAACGTTTGCACTCCATGATCAATATGAGATTTAAATGAATAGCATTTGTAACTGCATAAAAAGGCAAAAACATAAATTCCAGATGTTCTCAAGCAATACTTTACATTAATAATAATAATAATAATAATAATAACAATAATAGGGAACAAATATGTTCAGAATTGGTGGTAGGCCTGCTGTTGCTTCATGATTGATAACAAAGAATAGAAGGAATAAGTAGGCGGATTGGCATGTCCAAAGTGTCCATAGTGTGTGAATGTGTGTGCACGGAAGGAGCCTCCCCTGGCGCACCATGGGCAACGTTCAGTATTATACTGCTGAGCGGCTAATCCTTCCACCACAATGGTTCCACTATGAAGTGGAACCTCAACACAAAAGAAGACGAAGAAGTTTAAATGAAATGCAAGACATAAGACATATGTAATATGTACGATATATGAATTATTTGTTACACACAAGCTCCCTGTCTGTTTTTCTTTGATAATTGATTTATGCTTATTGCCTTGATTCTTTTCAATAGTTTCCTTTTAAATTGATGCATTGATCCAAATCGTCTGATCGTTACACCCCTACTACTACTACTACTACTAATAATAATAATAATAATTATATATATATATATATATATATATATATATTGGTAGACATTGGTCTACTGATCAGAAGGTCATGAGTTCAAATCCCAGCACTGCCAAGCTGCCACTGTTGGGCCCTTGAGCAAGACCCTTAACCCTCAACTGCTCAAATGTATAAATGGATAAGATAAATGTCGCTCTGGATAAGAGCGCCTGCCAAATGCCATAAATGTAAATGTAATGTAAATGTCTAAACACAGGGCTGTTAATGGACTAAAAATGCTAAATGACTGCAAGACTTTCACCAACTGACCAGAAACATGGGCGAGAGAGGCGTAGGAAGAACAAAGAGAGACAGAGCTAAACATGATCAAGCTTAAAATACCATGACATGATATGGTAACACTTTCCTGGAACCCTGTCATACAAATGTATAACCACACCATGAGAAATGTCTCCCACACACATGTCCATCACACACATGCGCTCACACATCATGACATTTGCCTTGTAGTTATGACAGTTTTATAGTTTAATTGTAACACTTTTCTCGAACTCTATGTCATAAGACCATTTTACCATTTTAAACCGTTTGCTGCCGTGACCGCTGACATCATAAGTACGTTGTAATTTGCACTAGAGATGAGGTTGCATTGCTCACAGGAGCACCGAGAGTTTAAGTGTTTCTGGAAGGTCATGATGGAGTTAACAAACCTGAGGAGATCACTTCGCCATCACTGAACGACCTCGGAAAAATAAAATACAATGCCGTTCACATTTATTGAAAGAAACGTCCTGCGAACGCTTGGTGCGCTGCCCACACCGCTGTTTGCATTATACAAGCTGTCCCAAAAGTCTCCAGACATATATTCAGCCGTTGACAAAAGGAGAACGTATTGAAATCATTCTCATGGCCGGATCGGGAAGCTGTCGCAAGGTTGCGATGGACTTTAACAGGAAACACACCGAGCACGTCGTACACAATTACACACTGTTTCCAAACTCATTAACAAATTCAAAAATTCGTGGACGTCCACGGACATCCGAAGGCACAACCGACGTAGTCCTGGCAAACACAGTCCTCTATGTATGGAGACTTTTGCGACACCCTGTAGATTATTTTATAATTAAGCATCATTTAGCATATATTTACATCTGTTTATTGTTATTATTATTATTATTATTATTATTATTATCCATCTCTCCATCATTTTCTATACCGTTTATCCTACACAGGGTTGTGGAGAGCCTGGAGCCTATCCCAGGGAACTCAGGGCACGAGGCAGGGGACACCACATACAGGGTGCCAACACACTGCAGGGCACAATCGCACACATAATGGATAATTTAGAAATGCCAACCCAATCCATGTATGTTTCCATCATGTCACGGAGCTGAATGAGCATAAACGGTTTCCATCATATTCCTGTAGATTTCTATTCGGGAATTTCTCCTGGTTTGACATACTGATAATTACAATCAGAATAAATTTAGACTAGGAATCAGGAACCCTCAGGAACCACAGGAGATTTTTAAACTAAACTGAACTAAAGCATTTATGACTGACAGGAGAAATGCAGCCTTCACTATAATCACTGATTAAAGAGTTTTGGGGGGTGGGGGGTGGGGGGGTGTACCAGAGCAGGTGTGTACGAGTACACCTGAGACGCATCCAGAGTTTAGCCAATTACACTTAATGCTTTGTCTCCCTCGTGTGGTGATACACATGGCCACTCACATTTCCGCGAGCACTTTATAACAGAGATTCACACCGAGTGTGTGTGTGTGTGTGTGTGTGTGTGTGTACAGCATTCTCTTTCGCAACGTGGTGATTGATGACTACGTTTTTCATAATTTCATAAAACATTCCATTTGTAAGTAACGCTGTCGAATTCTCGATTCTGATTGGACAGAAGGCGTCGATTCATTTTCTATAACAGCAGCTCTGACATTCGTTCCAGCCGGAAGGTTTATATTAACATGCTCGGTCTAATATGTTACCTTTCTATAGTGACACCTCATTCCCAGGGTGGACGTTCCACATGATCTAACTTTTAAATAAGTTTTTTCGTTTAACAGCGGAAAATGTATCATTATTGAAGTTTTCTGTAAGGAGACGTTGATTTAAACGTTTTGGAAGGAGTCTCCGGTGTTAACAGTTACGTTGAACATTTTGGGAAAGTTTTTAGGACAGTTTTTAGATTGAACATTTATTTATTTATTTATTTATTTATTTATTTATGTTTGTCAATTATGTGACATTAAATGTAACTATAAATGGATAAAAAAAAAAGTATGATGTGTTGCTCTTTTAATGAATAAAAAAATAATTAACCATTGGCAAATTGCTGTGCTATACAGTAAGAGGAATAAATAATAATAATAATAATAATAATAATAATAATAATAATAATAATAACATTGTTGATTATTTTCTGATAACAGAATGCACCCAGTGTTTTTTTTTTTTTTTAAATCTGTTCTTAGCCTTTGTTGGAGTTCATGCAGTGAAGCTGGGCTCGATACACTCAGGACCGAGTAGAGGGACAAACTGTACATAGTAACAGATGAGTACCGTCAGTAATTTTACACCTACAACATGAGCAGTTGTGAAAGAATAACTAATGTTGCTGGATATGATTAATAAGCTGCCATTTTAGAACCTCTCTACAGAAATCAAGTCAAATACATTTTTTAAGATGCCCTTTGTCACGATTTAGAGGCGGAGATGGATGCAAGTGCAGACAAAGGTTTAATAATAATCCAAACAAACACAAAAGAAGCTAGAAACATGTGGCAAAAACACTACAGTGAGGAATAAACATGACACAAGGACCACAACAGAAACAACGGCAATGTGAGACAGTTAAAGCAAGATAAAAGTGCAGTGCTAACTGTGGTTATATATATATATATATATATATATATATATATAGTGCTGGTTAACTAGAATGTGATTCAGGTGCAGGTGGTCATGTGACCGTGATGTAGTGCAGTGGCTGATGGGAGCTGTAGTCCAGAGTAGACTCCGGGATATCCATGACACCCTTAACATTTTCTAAACATAAAAACATCTACAAACAGCTCATTTAATAAGTATTCACCCCCTTTCTTTTAGCATTCTTAGTTAGGACGAACAATTGTTAACCAGGGTACACCCGGCATCGTTTTAAATCCATTTGTGTCCAACTGTTTATTTGCACAATAAATATCTCTGAGTTTTGGAGTGTTGGAGCTAAAACAGCAGGTCAGATCAGTCCTGCTGTCATGAAGACCAAGGAACTGCCCATGAAGCTTCAATATTTAAAAACAACAACAACAACAACAACAACATGGAGCTGGTTATTAAAACATCAAGAAAGCTTTGAACCTTTTTAGGAGCACTGTGAAATCCACGATAACCAAATAGAAAAAATATGTCCGTCCATTCCGTCCTTCCTTCCTTTCATGTTCCTTCCTTTCATGTTCCTTCCTTTCTTTCTTCCTTGTGTCCTTCCTTCGATTTTTGAGTCCTTCCACCTTTCCTTTTGTGTTCCTTCCTTCCTTCCTTTCTTTTGTTCCTTCCTTCGGTTCTTCCTTGTGTTCATCCTTCCATCCTTCCACCCCCCCCCCACCTTCCATCCTTTCTTGTGTTCCTTCCTTGTGTCCGCCCATCCATCCTTCCTTCCTTCCACTCCCACCTTCCATGATTCCTTGTGTCCCTCCCTTCTTTTCTTCCTTTCTTCCTTGTGTTCACCCTTCCATCCTTCCACCCCCACCTCTCCATCCTTTTCTTGTGTTCCTTCCTTCTTTTCTTGTGTTCCTTCCCTCCTTCCACCCCTCTCCTTCCTTCCTCGTGTCCCTTTCTTTCTCTAATCCTTCGTTCCTTTCTTGTCTCCCACCTTCCATCCTTCCTTTCATTATTGGGTCCCTGCTTCTTTCCCTGCTTCTTTCCTTTCTTGTGTCCACCTTCAATCCTTCCGTCCTTCCTTTCTCCCTTCCTTCTTTCCTTTCATTCTTATGTCCCTCCCTTCCTTCCTTCCTCGTGTCCTGTCCATCCTTCCTTCCTTCTGTTCTTATGTTACCCCTTCCTTCCTTCCTTGGTCCCTTGTCAGCAGAATCCCATAAAGCAGTGGTTCCCTGTGAGGGGGTCTGTGATTTTTTTTTTTGTTTTGTTATTGTTCTCAAAATCACAACCAACCATGATCGAATATATTTATTACTGACTTCTGATTGTTATTAGCCTGTCTGACTTGTCCCTTGAATTGAACGAGTTTAATCCAAACCTCAATAACTCAATAACTAGTAGTGTATATATTATATAATATAATATAATATAATATAATATAATATAATATATATATCAACTTGGTACTGTGTTCAGTCAGTGGGAAGGTCAGGTATAAAAAGCTCCATGACGCTAATAATAAGTAAACACCATGAACTCATTTTGGTATCAATTAGATTCTAGTATTTTACATTAGCACGTAATTTCAATAAAACAGTTTTATAAACAAACTTGACCTGATGTAAACAGAAGTCACTGAAAAGTTTTGCCTCCTCAGCTGGTATTTAGCTGCTTCTGAGAAACCCCCCCCCCAAAATGCCACGTCCATTCGGTGGAGTTTGGTGACGAATCCTGGCCCAGTGTCATTCCTCTGAACTGACAGCAAGGGGAAACATGAGTCTCTCCTCGCAGCTGAAGGGCAATCGTCATTAAAACACAGGCCACCAGGGGGCTGTAGACATCGCTCTGCATTTACTTCTGCTCCAGGGTGTGAATGTGACACACACACAAATGCTCGCACACACACACACACACACACACACACACACAGTCAGGGTAAGTCTCATTCTGCACAAAGGAACCAGAGAGAGACACAGAGAGAGAATGTGTATGTGTGTGTGTGTTGGATGCCCATTAAGGACCTGAAATCTCTCAGCAGTGACAAAAATGTCCAAGAAATTTGGTGAACAGTAGATATACTAATAGACATATATGAGAATCTCTCTCTCTCTCACTCACACACACACACACACACACACACACACACACACACACATATCCTTATTAGGGATGCAATTCAGTACTCAGTATCAGATTGTCACCTCTCCTAATCCGTATATTTGATTTAATTAGCAGACCAGGAACCACAATGACCCGAAACTGTGCACGCTCACTTCACTCTGACTTTGATTGATGGCTGCTGGTGTCAGTCAGGCATGCCTATGCATAAACACACACACACACACACTGAGAGAGAGAGAGAGAGAGAGAGAGAGAGAGAGAGAGAGAGAGAGAAATGATTGAGGATACAAAAGAAATGTGCTGCAATGCCTTGGCCCTTTCAGTATCAGGAACGAACCCTTTTATGAACATGTGGTCTGAATTGAAGAGGACAGGTGTACAGTGCCGTTACTCTCTCCGTGGAGGTTTCATCATTTACGCAAATGCAAATCATTCCAATGTTCTGCAGTGAAAACATACTCCCATCTCAATATGTTTCATATTAAAACATCAGTCCTAGCTATTTATGGCATTCGTTTTCGTGAAGGCTTTCATGATAGCCATAACCTGGACGCTCTACAATGCTGTGCTCTACAGAAGAGCGGCGTTAAAAACCATACATCGCTGAATAAAGCCAGAGGAAAGAACAAACTCGGGAACTTTTTGACCTGGGCACATAGCCCAAACACGTTAGGTGAAATACACAACACTGCTCATCAACCCTGACAGTGAAGCACGGTGGTGGAAGCCTCATGTTGCATGGATGTGTTTCATCAGCAGGGAGGTTGAGGGGAACATGGAGTCGAATACGTGGAACTCCTAGAAGACGACCTCTTTCAGTCTGCAAAGATAATTCGGACTGGGACAGAGGTTCAATTTACAAAAAGGAAACAAAAAAAACAAAAAAACAAGCATACTGCCAGAGGTACAGTGGAGCGGTTCAAAACCAAGAACCTGATTCTGTTAGACTGAGCCAGTCAAAGCTCAGACATCTATCTATTTTAGAATCTGTGGCAAGACATGCTGCTATCCACCAGTCTCCATCCAATCTGATAAGGTTGGAGCAATTTCGCAAAAAAGAAGAACTGGCAAAACATCAGGATCCAGATATGCAAAGCTGATAAAGACATGGGTTGTGGAAAAGGTTTTATGGAAAAGTTTAGAAATTGCCAAAAGGGATGTTGGAGAGTCAGCAAACGTACGGGAAAAGGTTTTCTGGTCTCGGACTGTGTGTTACATTTTGAGGAAACCCAACATTGCTTACCCGCCCGAGCACACCATGAATGCAGTGACGCACGGTGGTGGTAGCACCGTGTTGAGCTTTAACCGTGGCCTCTGGATTGCTTCTCTGACTAAACCTTTCCTTACCTGGTCACACACACTTTTGTTGTGGTTGCGCAATGTTTGTATCTTTCCAGTTGTAATAACGGATCTAACATTGCTCCATGGAATGTTCCGATTTCGGGATTATAACTAAACCCAGACTGATACGTTTCCATGACTTGTTTTGAGAGGTCCTGGGTCTTCTCTTTGTTTAGATACGTTCTCTTACAGTCTTCAAAGAACAAGTGCGTTTATATTGAGATCCTTTGGCACGTTAATGGGGTGAATATGTAGTAATTTATAATAAGTAGCCTGGAGATTGCTGAGGATGGTACCGCTTGAAGTACCATGAAATGGTTTTGGACCTCAGTTCCACATGGACGTTCTCGCTGTGGTTGCTGGGACTACGGTTGCTGCGATGGCCTTGGGACTGCAATTACCACATGCAGTTTTACACTCAGGTCTCCTTTAGTGAACAGTGGACTAGTTCAACTTCATATTTAAACCATAATGAACTTTCTTTTACTTTCACACGATCCGTTGTGACCCAGATGAGGACGGGTTCCCTTCCGAGTCTGGTTCCTCTCAAGGTTTCCTCCTCATATCACCTCAGGGAGTTTTTCCTCAGCACCGTCACTCAACAGGGATAAACTCACACACTTAAAATCTCTATCCTGTGTTTATATGTTTCTGTAAAGCTGCTTTGAGACAACGTCCGTTGTTGAAAGCGCTATACAAATAAAACTGAATTGAATTAATTGCAGAATTTCCCCCCAAACTCTAATATTATGGGCTATTTTGTGTAGACATATAATCATGACATATAATCCCAGTTAAAGTAATTTCAGGTTCAGGTTGTAACACTTCAAAATTTGAAAAGAAAGTTCAAAGGGGCAAATATTCCCAAGTACAGGCATAAGAAGAAAAAAAAAAAAACCTGACTTCCTCCACAGGGGCCAAAGCTAAAACGAGCTAATTAAATTCCGCTCTATACATTTCAATTATGGGAACCAGGACTTTTTGTTCCTAACGATGTCTTGAGCTCTCGTGAGGTCACGAGGTCTCTCTAAGGATGAAAACAGACACAAATATACATGCTGAGGGACAGGTTATATATTTTTTTATTATGTATGAGGAGATATTACATCGGTGGGCTCATTTTAGCCGAGCTACAAAACGGTCAATGAGCTTCTCTTCATTACAAAGTGACAAAGGTAGAACAGATTCACAACATCGGGTCATCACAGAACGGGAAACGGCTCCGGGGGCTCCGAGAAATCACATCGTCTTTAATATTCTACACCTAGATGCTTTTCCACTTTTTTTTTTTTTTAATAACATCATACAGATAATGGTTTAGACTAAATGAACCATAATATTTGGTTGACCTTTTAGGAACAGTATCCTTAATACATCACAAAATACATTTTTTTTTTTTTTTTTATATCCCAAAGAAGCAAGACTTGCAATAGGCATTTAAACAGAACTAAAATCTACAGCTACAAAGAAAAAAAAAAAACAAAAAAAATGAAAATAAACTACACCGTTAGCGTTTAGCTTGGCGGGATCTCATCTGTTTCCCCAGTCTGTGTTGGGTGAAAGAAAACAAGGCAGGTTCAGGGGGACATATATACACAAGTCCGTATTGTAAAGGCTATAAAGATTCGCTGCACGTCGTTAAGTTGTCTCTCCAGGATCTGCTCCTGCAGGAGATTTAGAGGGGTCTGACGGGGTGTGTCGGGGTGGGGGTGGGGCAAAGGGTGGTGGGGGGGCATTTGGGTGGGCAGAATGGGGGTTTGAGGACAGGAGGAAGGCTGCCAGCATCTATGTGGCGTATCTCGTGGTCCACTGTCGAGCTATCCTGTCATGTTCCGCTCTGTTGGTCAGATACTGAGTGGCTATGCTTCCCACCAGAGGGTCCGCTAGGAGAGAGAGAGAGAGAGAGAGAGAGACAGACAGAATGTGTGTGAGACTCAGGTGCATTAAATTTCCACTTATGTTTTATCTCATGGACCAATCACAGCACACTCATAATTTTCCAGTCTCTGCTTCCTGATAACACGGTTTCATGCTTGGAATTATCTATGGTGTCCCATCCAGTGTTGGTATTCTTCCCTCGCACCCAGTGTTCCTGTGAAACACTCCAGTTCCACCGTGACCCCGACCACCACGAGGATAAAGCGCTTACTGAAGACGAATGAATCCAATTGGGCTTTTTATTCGACTTTTATAGCAGCAGTACAAAGCGTTGGCGGTTTAGGCGTCTGACAGAAATGTAAATGCATACAATTAACAGAAGAAAAATCGTGGAATAGGAAAACTAATCCTAGGAATCACGAAATCGGTGACGTTTCTGAAAACAATATGGCCACCGCACGCCATCAATCCGAGCAGCGCGGAGCTTGGTTTACTCAAACAGCTGTGACCGGTGAAGGATCTCGAAAACTCGAAAGGCATCTCCAAGACTAGTCTCTGATGCCCTGTGTGAGGTTTTGAGGCATACGAAGTGTAGTAAGGTCAAATAACTGCTTCTCTGACCGAGCTGAAAGTTTGTAACGCTGCATTTGTTACATAAAAACATTCCTGCCATCAGATAATCAGCTTTCAACAGTCATTTCACAGGGTTAGAAATGAGCTGCAGTCACAGATCTTTAGTGGTCTGTGTAACTTGGCAATAACGGGCCACTGGCAACGCTAATTACGAAGGGTGCTTGGACCCCGCAGATTTGAATTTGCAGCTATATTTGCAAAACAGATATTCGAAGACTATCACGGATCACTGCGCGGACCGATGACGGCGAGTGGCTGAACTGATTTCAGCACAACAGTGGTGTCTTGCCAATTACACAGACTGGTTATCATTAATTCCTATTAAAACCCAGAACGTTACAAGGAACTACCCTTTACTTCATCAGTTAAACACCTAGAACCTGAGAAGCTTCAACAATCTTGACAGCTTCAACAGTTTAGTCTTTAGTAGATTAATAAAATAGTGCAGCAGGTGTGGGTGTGGTTTAGCGGGAGTTCTGGGAGGCGGGCTAGAAGGGTAATGACCAACATGACGGCCCTGTTATCCTACGTATATTTATGTGATCTCTTTATTTCTCTGAGCAGTGAGCCGGGTGCGTGTGTTTACATGGCCGTAAAGCAGAGCGAAGCAGAAACTGATGAGCAAGCTGGAAAGCTGCCAAGTTATCTGTGTTGAAAAGGTCTGACTGACGTACCAAAGGCACGAACCTATAAATAAAAAGCTTGGATGAGATCGTAACTCGTGTCTGCGGTGTTCCTGAGCGTTCTGACACGGTTACGAATAGAGATACTACTTTCTCTGAATTTTGACTTCCCTCTTCACCTCTTCTTTGTTCATCGTGTGTACTGGTATAGCATTAACATGAACTGCATGTTTTAGGTCCTGATATCCTGTTATACCGGTACATTAACTCGCTTCTGTATACGTTTCTTTTTTTTCGTCCGTACACAACGAGAAAATGACAAGAAATATGATTTGGTTCCTCGTGGTCCTATTACTGATCTGATATTGCTTTCATATACATTGCCTTTGTGCGGTCTGTAAGTTAAGTGGGAGGTGTTTGGTCATCGGTTGTTTTGGCTCTGTCCTCTAATGCACTGGATTTGGTCTGAAACACTGACTATGAGGATAAAGAGCAGAGCGTCAGATTTAATTTCAGGGAATTTCCATCAACATTGTGTACATTTATCATCCTGTCACATCACTATATCATTAGCTTGAAGGTTAAAGCACATAATGATGTTGCAGTTCGTTTTTACTCAGTGAATCACTTCATCTTCTGACGGTTTTAACCATGTTCACTTGAACACTATAAACAACTTAGTTTGATTTAAACTTAAACCATATTTATTTTAAGGTTTACGGTGTTTTAAGTGTCTACTGTTACTGCAATTGTTATATGTACATCTTTTGGGGACCAGATTAAAAGTGTCATATTTTCAGTCTTCTCTCTAACGTCGTACCTTTTTATTCCCAATTCTCACCCACCAACCAGCCGTCTTCTATCATACGACAGATGCCGACCAGTCGAAAGTGAAGTCTAATACCGGCTTCCTCTCAAACACGTGAAGCCAGGCAACTGCATCTTTTCAAACTTGCTATCCATCCTCGTCCACATACGTGACCTCACAGATGCGCATGATTGGCTAGTGTCACTATGATTGACAGGCGAGACAGAGTATGCCCTTCCCACGCAGACAGCATGGACAAATTTGCTCTCTTAGACTCCAGACCATGGATGACTGTGGCATCATCAGGATTTAAAGTCACGTGTCCCACTGATAGGGCGAACGCTTTTCTATCGCGCCTCTTGGGAAAAGAGCGTGGCCAAAAAACTTGACCTTTATTTAGCCAACAGAATATGTACACTTGGGGGGGGGTTTCACACCTGGCTCATTTGGAGTGTTTGTTGTTCGGAACCTGGTGTGTTTTCTCCCTTGGTTCGGTTCGTTTAGACGTATGTGAACACGGCGATCACGCTCAGATCCGCACCAAAACAATCGGTGAACGAAGTGGTCTTGGCCCAGTTCTGGAGCAGATCGCTTGTGGTGAGAAAGCAACGGACCCAACGGACCGACGAACCGACCTGTATAGCAATGCATGGTGGGAACTGCGTTACGTAAAAACGCGTGCTTGTTTCGCTAATGGCTCGCAAAACGACTCGTGGTTTAACTTGGAGCAAAGACGAGGTCAAATTCCTCGCTGGAATTTGGTCTGACGGACATATTTCTGAACAACGAGGTTTGCAAGGTGTTTAGCGAGCGTCTAAATGAGAAGGGCTTTAATCGCTCTGTGGGACAAATAAATTCGATAAATTATAGTAATCACAGCTAAAAAAAAATAAAGCCGCAATAAGTTCACAAAGCTACTGTCTATCCATCTGGATGGATGACTGCTATGAACAGAACCCTGGAACATAAATGTTTGACTTGCATAGACACATGTTGATACGCTTCGAAATGTTGCCTCGTGCAAGCGAACCGAGCCGAGGAGAAAACACAACATCGTGACAAATCACAGATCTCCAGGTCTGAAAACGTTCTTGAAGGACTTAATATTATGACTGGGTTCCTCAAGAACAGGAGCCGAGACCCTTGACCTCTTGAGTGCTCCTAAGACCCTTGATTGTTCCTGAGAACAATCCACCATTAAGGCCATATTTAAAATGGTGCTGACTCACATGAGGGCCGTGATGACAAGTAGCTACATGAGAGCATGAATGTAACGGCATGGTATGTACCCTTTCACATCACATAATCTCTCACAGATGATGATACATAACCAGCTGATAAAACCTTATTTACAAAAGTCAGACGGCGCTGGTGAATAAATTCATACCGTCTGGTCTGTTCAAACAAGCTGGATTCTGAGGATCTCGAATGAATACTGTTTTGGTTGACCTTCGTGTTTCCCGACGATGTATTTAAAGCCTGTCCTTCAGTACTGTTGCAATAAATGTGAAACAATTTGAATAAAGGAGGTTGTTAAATATTTCTCTTTCTCTGGGAGAAACGTTCCTGACCAAAGGCATCTGGTTAATGATATAATTACGGCTGTAAATCACTGGTACCTTTCTTATGACAAACGTGCAGTGGATAATATTCACTTAGACCTGATACGTTGCATGGCATAGGGAGTGTGTGTGTGTGAGGTATTTTATGTCATACACATTCACACACACCCACACTGAGCACAAATATTTGATAGATCCTGCTGGTGTGGATTCATGTCAGTTTCCTCTCACACAAACACTTCAATCAAACGCTGTAGAGCATCTTCAAGCTGCTAAACACAAAAGGTTCGAGTGTGATTTCATTGAGCGAGCGTATGGACGTGTGTGAACCGGTTCATGCATAAAAACCACAGTCGTTATCACAATATTCTACACTGCACTAAACTTGCACTTGTACAGAAGTGTAATCGTCTCCACAGCTTTTACGAACAGAAACTGTGACTTGGTGATTTTTCTCCCGGCTACAGTAAACACCGCTATCTTTTTTTTTTTATTTTGATTTGATTTTTTTTATTTCAGTTCCCAGGTAATGATTTCATTTTTATAAAATGCGCTGTGGTGATAAATGATGCTTAAACTTTTGTCTATTTTGACCGGGAGACAACAGGAAGTTCTGAGTCATTTTATAAGCTCCTTCAGCAAAACGAATCCGGTAGACAAGTATGACTAATGGACCGTGTCAGACTCAGAATACTTGGACTCGGAAGCTTTGTATCGAATGATAAAATTAGGTAATGGATAGAGATGGCACCGAGCTGAGACCTGGGATTGGTATCTGGCCAAAACCAGCGGAAAATGGTGGATCGGATATTTGAGGGGGGAGGGGGGGGGGGGCAAAAAAAAAGGAAGAAATATATTCGACATTCATCCTTAAAAAATCTGAAATTTTATTTTTTTGAATAGGAAATGATATAAAGAGGATTGATCTGGAAGGAGTGATATTTATAATATTTGTACTTTATATTATATTTGCAAAGGAAGTGATTTTTGTGTGAAAAATCTATTGAATAAAAAAAATAATAAAAGTTTTGTATAAGTCATGTTTTTGCTGTATTTTTAAGTGCTTCAGTAAAAAAAATTCAAAGCTTAGCAGCTTTTAAAGATAATAATATCAGATGGATTGGCTAGGTGATATGACAATATATAAAAAAAATTATACTGTGACAAATTACATCACAAATCACTTTTCTGAGATATCATGATTACATCTCAAATCTCGCAACTGTTGGTGTCAAAGTGCATGCAGGTCTCTGACCTGCATGGGAGGCGAGCCAGGAAAAAGCCTTTGCTGTCTAAAAAGAACATCAGAGCAAGACTACAGTTTGCCAGTGAGCATATAGGCAAAGACCAGGCCTTTTGGAATAATGTGCTCTGGACAGACGAATCAAAGATAGAGTTGTTTGGCCACAGTAACAGCAGACATGTTTGGTGCAGACCAAAGACAGCTTTTCAGGAGAAGCACCTCATACCAACTGTGAATCACGGTGGGGGGAATGTTATGGTTTGGGGTTGCTTCACTGCCTCAAGGACTAGACAGCTTGCATTCATTGATTCAACTATGAATTCTACATCATATCAAAGAGTGCTTGAAGATAATGTGAGGCCGTCTGTCCGAAAGTTGAAGTTGAATCGAAAGTGGATAGTCAATATATATCAACAGGATAATGATCCTAAGCACACTATGGCTCAAAAAGAAGAAATGGAGGGTTATGGTGTGGCCTAGTCAAAGCCCGGATTTGAATCCCAGTGAAATGTTATGGGGGGATTTGAAACGGGCAATACATGCAAGAAAACCCTCAGACATCTTGCAAGTTATTTCTGCTAAATGGGGCAATACTTGCTTCTGAGGCCAAGGGGGTACTTACTTTTTCCACAGAAGAATATCATATCTATTGATATTTCTGTTAAATAAATGACTGCAAATGTTAATTCTCCTTATGGTTTTCTTCAAGTATATCAACTTCATTAATAGGCGCTGTTTCAAAGATGATCAAATGTTGGCTTGTTCAAAAAGCCAACAATTTCCATGGGGTGTACTTATTTTCCCCACATAAACGTATACATCCTCATACATTTCAATCATCATAGAAATGACCTGAAATATCGTATATGACATTTTTGTCATATCGACATTAAGTGATGACTTTTATGTTTTGTACTCTCAACAATTTCCTGGTAATACAGGCGAAACATTTTGAGTCTAATACTGTGTCGGAATACGCATCGATGCATTTAAAGTGCACAGAAAGCACACGTGAGCACCCTTTCAAACCCCAAACAGAGAAATGGGACAGAGCCTCGTGGGCCTCGGCTGCAGGAGCCAAAACCCGCTAACATCATTCCTATACCTCGGCATGGGTGGACAAAACATCCCGTCAGCTGTTGATATAATAGCCACACTTCCACCAGAGGAGTGTAGAAGTGTAGAAAGAAAAACCCTGCACTCTATACTGACCTTCACCAAATAAAACTTTTCATTTCCTATGTTTGTTCAAACGCAACACGCGCCAGTTGGTTCGTTATATTTCGCTCGAAGCGAGGACGTGGTAGGAATTATTTTTACTACACATATTAATTAGCTTTGAACAGATGCTGGATGATATGTCCAGAAATCAGTGAATATGAAAGACATGTGGAAACAGCATGGGAGGGGGGGGAGAAAAAAAAAAAAACCCTCTAATGCTAGTGCTTACTAGAGCTTTGACTTTCTCTGTGGGCTAGATAATGAAATGATGATTTGTCCACCTCTGCTTGGGGCGATATAAAAGTACTAAAATAAGTACTGACTTATGTGCATAACAATGCTGCCATCGTAACAATGCTGTCTGTCCGTGACTGATTCAGTACAATAACATTTTCTTCAACAGTCAGAGCTAAAACACAGAGCAGCTGCATGATGATTCCATTTCTAAAGCCTCAGAGCTGACGCAGCACAGAACACACACACACACACACACACACGAGCACCGCACGGCCTTAACTGTGGATCTGAAACTGGAGCCTTGAGGCCAAATGCACATTGAGCTGCTGTCTGGCTGTTTTTAGTTACTGATCGCTCTGAGTCGAACCCGCGTTTGAAATCAGATCACACAAAATTGGTGATAAAAACGGGCCAAATGAAACATTTCCTCAAACTGTCTGGGTCCAGCTTACCTGCTAATAATGGCTTATCTTTAAATGGAAAAGTGCCTCACTGTTTTCGCGCTTAGCTCTCAGAGTGACCCATTTAAAATCTTAAACTGAAAGTGGAAAGATTTGTTTTTGAAATATGGCTCTAGCCAACCCAAGTTATTACACAACTATCTTTGTTTTATTCTTTTTTTTTTTTGGACAAAATTTCCAGCCTTTTTTTTTTTTTCCACGTAGCTTTTGACCATTTTCGGTGGCCAAAGATCCGGTGCGTCTTTAATAAATCTAGTTAACTGATGTCTAATGTTAAGCTAAGCTGAGCATGCACTGATTTCTCCCAGTTACCTTGACGGACAGCAGGGCCGAGCGCATCGTGCAAATGACTACTAATCTGAGACGTCGGGAAAGGGGGCGGGGCTTCAATGGGGTCAGTTAATATCAGAGCGTTCAAAAGCAAGACCAGCAAAACTGTCAATCATTCCAGATTTATATGATGACTGGTTCAAAAAAAAGGTGATCTTTTAGTGGCATATTTTGAGTGGAAACTCGTACACACACACACTCCCATGACGGAGCTCCAATACACGATTCATGAAGGTTGGCAGGTATGTCACGTTCTAATAGCTAACAGTGACTGATATTATCAGATATCAGCGCATTAACAGATACACTGCTATTCTCTTAACAACGATTTAGACACTCAAATCTATTTCTGTACCAGTTGTTCAGTTTTTCCTCCATTATTTAGTACGTTATGGTTGGAGCTTTGCTGGAAAAGCCTCAGCAAAACTAAATTATGACGTCATGAAGATATCTAAAATACTGCCTAGCTGAACAGGCGCCAGTTCACGGAGTACTGAGATACACACGTTCGTGTTTTTGTGCTGTGTTCAGTGTTGCACTGTAATAATATTAGCAGCGTTAGTCGTGTGGTTTATTTACACTGAATTATTTGCATTATTAATATTGCATTATATTAAAATCTTTATGGGCATATTATCTCCATGGGGTTTGAGAGACCTGTCTCTGTGCAACCGAAGACGTTAGTGTGTTTGTTAAGGAAACAACATTCGACGCGATATTCTGGCGTATATTTTCTATGTACTGCTGTGCTTTCGTCTGTATTTTGCTGCACAATTGGACACATTCATCACGTCTGTGTGGTGTTAAACACCCTTACCGGGTTCTCGGATCTGTGTTTTGCAGTGAAACAGTAATAACGATGTGATGGTGAACTCACCAGGGTTACAATCCGTCAGCAGTGAGCAGATGGACAGCAGGACCTTGGATATGGTGAGCGCTGGACTCCAGTTGTCCTTCAGGATGTCCAGACAGATCACTCCCTGACTGTTAATGTTGCAGTGGTAGATCCGTGTACGGAACGTCACCTGGGTGATCAGGAGAAGAGACAAGGGCGCAACATGGTTAAGGGAAACAGACACAGACCATGCGCACACGCTCATTCTCCACCAAACATCAAAAAATAACTTTCGTCATCGTACAGCAACATTCAACATCACCGGTGAACTGCAAAACACTCTCCATAATGCAGTCACCTGACATGTACCAGACGTTTCAGCATTACTATCATTCACCAACATCTCCTGGAAACAAACATAAGTCTTTATTGAACACTAAATAACAATGGGGGGAAAAAAAAGAAAAAAAGAAAAAAGTATGAATCGGCACATGGTTATACCGAAGCCTGCAAATCATCTCGCATGGCTTTCATCGCAGAGCCAAAGGTGACACTCTCATTACCAAACTTAAAATGTGAAGCGCATTTATCTAATGAAATATAAGCAGCTTAACCTAATCCTATTTCCATCACCATTAACCCTTGCCACATCAGTGAACATGAACAAATTATAAACTGAAGGGTATACTCATTTAAAAAACAACAACAACTGATTAACAAGGTGTGTGGCAGAACCGTATACAACAAAATAGAAAGAGAAGAGCGAGAAAGAGAAAATCTGCTGGATTTAGTGCGTATTAAATGACACTTTTAATAACAGCACCATGGTTCTAATCTAGATCTGAATGAAAATGAGCCGGGTTTAGCACCTTGTGAGCAGGAACAGGTCGAGCAATCTATCAGTGCTCATAAAGACACAGGCTTGGGTTCGTGAACTGTTCTGAACAGTAGTTAACTGTAGCAGCCATCCACACATACTCATTTACACTTACCTAAACATACCCACATGCCCAAACTTGCACTTAAACACCCTAACGCCCCTCCCTCCACTCCACGATTTAAAAAAAAAATCTGCTAATTATTAGACTTCTTAGATTACGTGACACGCCCTCCGTAGAAGTCGCTGTGAATGAGATGTTACTATAGAAACAATACCATTCAATTAAAACGAGTGCGTTAATATAATCAGCTGGAACTACTGTCTGAGCCGTGCGGTTATAATGATGAGTTTTTTATTGGTCACAGTACAGTGAAATTCTTTTCTTCGCATACCCCAGCATGTCAGGAAGTTGGGGTCAGAGTGCAGGGTCAGCCATGATATGGCGCCCCTAGAGCAGAGAGGGTTGAGGGCCTTGCTCAAGGGCCCAACAGTGACGGCTTGAACCCCCGACCTTCCGATCAGTAACCCAGAGTCTTAACCGCCAAACCCCCACTGCCCCATAATACAGAATTAATCTCCTGACCAATCACCTTTGAGAATGAAACCACTCTGTGGTGTAAACCCCAAGAATAAATAGGTTCTTTGAAGTACACACATTCTTAAAAAAAAAAAAAAAAAACACTATCATTCAATTGCGTGGGTGGATGTAATGGAAAAACAACACATCTTGCCCATCTTAGCCACAGACAGGCAAAGAGAAGCTGATTCACTAACAATCACCACCACCTTCTCTGTTAACAACCTGGCAGACGTACCTTTCTGCCTGCCTCGGCAGGTCTCTTTCCCTCTGTCTCCTGTCCTTGTCCATCTGTTGCAACGCCTCATCATCACATTCAGGTTCACGACAACGCAAAGTTTGCTAATTAAGAAACAAACACTACTACTACCACTACAACATTAACGTAAAAACGCAAGTGTCTCCATTTCCACAAATGATGCACAGGTCACCGCAAAACCTCAGAGGGAAAAGAAAAAAAAACAAAACAAAAAAAAAACAGTGTGTGGTACTGTGTGTTGCTCCAGAATTTAAAGTCGGATAAAACTCAGATCAGCTTTGGGAGGACTTTCCTTCATGTGCGTCTCATTCCAACACCTTTATTATTAGAGTCTACCCGTTGTATTCGGAGTTGTAGTGTATTATATAAGCTCTTATTTTACGTAAGACGTTACTCTTATCACCCCCCCCCCACCCTCACTCCCTCCCTCCCTCCCCCGAAGCTGATTATTTCCCAATAACAGCATGCTGTGTAGTGTTTTTATCCTCCTATACCAAAGCGATTTGCCAACAATGTCAATCTTGTACTCATTAAAGAACAATATGTTGTGCATTTAAATCCATTTACTGTTAGGATGTTAATGATGTGGAACATCTACAAAACAAAAATGCGCTTCCATTATCATACAGTCTTTCCTTCACCGGCCTTTCTTTCTCGCAGCTTTTTAATACAACACCTTTTGACCGATCAGAACTGAGAGTTCAACTGGGGCTGTGGTATAAAATGTTTCTTACCGAACAACAATAACTGTCCTTTTCCTTCCTGTATAAGCGGGTTTGGAATAAACAGCGTTTCCTTGTGTTCTCAGTACGAAACTTCTTGTCCTTGGCGATCCCACGTGCTCTAGATGCGACACGTGGAGGTAATGTTGAAAAACATTGAACCGGTATTCCTTTAACCAAGGAATCTAAGCACAGAGCTACAACAACAGCACGTAAACACACAGTAAATTAGTAAACCCCGCCCCAAACATTTGGGACTTTGGCGATCCCACGTGCATGTTACGAAGCCGCTCGGGTGACACGGTGGTTATTTTTTAATAAGCTGTGGCCACACGTTAATATATTAAGTCTACGGGTTAAGTTTCTTGAGATCTATTTGGCGGCCGTTAAAGACTCAACTCATGGCAACTACTTCATTTTTAAATGAATGAGACAATGAGAAACCAATTAAATTACACCACTGTGGTAACCAAAACATGAGGATGAGTCACCGGTATTGAGACCTGGATAAACCATTACCCTTCACGAGTCACCTTAAGCAAATGCTGAACTTTTTCAATTGGCTCCTGCCAAATAATTAACTGTCCAATAGGATGGCGTATATGGCCAAGAGTTTGTAGACACCTGACCATCACACTCGTACGTCTTATGTCATGTGTTGAACAGCCCATTCCAGATTTCGTCCTCCTTTGCTGCTGTAATAACCTCCATTCTTCTAGATTTTGGCGCGTGGCTGTGTGGATTTGTGTTCCTCCAGCTACAAGAGCATTATTAAGATCAGGCACTGATGTTTTGTGAGGAGGTCTGGGGTGCAGTCAGTGTTCCAGTTCATCCCAAAGGTGTTCAGTGGGGTTGAGGTGCAAGACACTCAAGTCCTTCCACCTTCTTCGACCTTAGCAAACCACGTCTTCCTGGACCTCGCTTTGTGCACAGGGGCGTCGTCATGCTGGAACACATCCCAGTGAAGGGAAACTGTAATGCTGCAGCATACAAAGACTTTCTATACAATTCCATCTTTGTGGTGAAGAACCACATGGAGGTGGGATGGCCAGGTGCAAACGTTTGTCCACGTAGTGTATTAACTCATGGGCTCATTATACAGCTCACGGCAACGACGTAATGAGATACTTAGTTTGAGGCCTAAAAATACCAACTATTGCAGCCGCAAAATGAATCTGCAGTTACACCGTCTTAAAAAAAAATAACCACCGTTTTCACCTCAGTGGATCTGTAGCATGTAGCCTAACTTATGCACAAGGCGTGATATAAAGTTGTAAAAGCTTGTTCTGGTACCTAGGAATACTTGCTAAGCTATGATTGGTCAATCATTGTTCAGTGGAGGGCTTTGCGCTAACCCTAGATCAGTTTTAATGAGCATCTGGATCAGTATAACATGACACTACGGCACACTATAATCTGCCAAACCATTACACAAAATAAAAGGAGAGAGAGAGAGAGAGAGAGAGAGAGAGAGAGAGTTATCACAAGTGATCTGCAGCAAAAAGCAAAAACGCCTCAATAATGAAAAGAAAGAGAGAAAAGACGAAGAGAAACAGCGCAGGGACAGAAAGGGACAGCGAGAGAACAAGACAGAGAGAAATGAAGAGGAAGACAAAGAAAGGGAGAGGATCACAGTGAATCAAAAAGACAGAATGAAAAATCGCCCAGCTGCTCCTGAGATTCTCCAAGCAGCCTCAACCCTCAACCCCTGAGCTCCCATGAGCCTCTTTGTGTTCTGCTTTGGGAGAACAGGCTGCTGTGTTTCAGGGATTTCTCCCTGTGAAAAAACTCTCTCGCTTTTTTCCCCCCTCACATTTCTGCCCGTTTCCCATCAGCCCTTCATCCAGCCACGATCTGCATTAGCGGACCACAAACCGAGCGAGACCAGCCATCAGAAACCAACAGGAAATGACTTCATAAATGATTGTTAGCTCTGTTTCAGATCTGAGAAGAGAGCGTTGAGAGCGAGGATCTGCCCTGTTTATCCCCGCTGTCGATCTTCATCTTTACACAAGCACGATCGTTTAACGTGACACAATTACTAATGCATGATTTCGACTCGCAACACTCCTCTGTGTTTTCTACAAATACTCTACTGGAGTTTAGTGAAGAATGACAGAATGGAAAACGGTGTTAAACATAACCACACACTGACTGCAAACAATATTCAACACACATGCCCTTAAAGGTTAACGTGGAGGAAAGTTACACATCATAAAATCCCAGAAGGTTTATAAGCACTTTTCCACTAAAGGAACCTTTTCATGCCGTTGGGAACTTTAGGCATGTTTACACTACATGAACTTTAGATATCTTTCTATTACAGGAACCTTTTCAAGAAGTTAGAAACTGTAGGCACACTTCTACTACAGGAGCCTTTTGTGGAACCTTGCAGAGAGTCAGGAACTTCAGGCACTTTTTGACCATAGGAACCGTAAGCATATTTCCACCACAAGAGACTTTTCACATGCTCAGGAACTTTAGGCATGTTTCCACCAAAGGACCCTTTTCAGACGGTCAGGAATTTAGGTACTTTTTAATTATAGGAACTTTAAGCCTGAGTCCACTAAAAGAACCTTCTCAGGAACTTGGGAACTTTAGGCATGTTTCCACCAAAACACCCTTTTTCAGATGGTGAGGAACCTTAGGTACTTTTTGATTGTAGGACCTTTAAGCCTGATTCCAATAGAGGAACCTTCTCAGGAACTCAAGGCATGTTTAATCTGCTAAATGAATAAATGTAAATGTAATGTTTCCACCACAGGAATGTTGGGCGTGTTTAAACCAAAGGAGCCTTTACAGGTGCTCCGGAACTTTGGTCATGTTCAGAGTTGAGAACTTTAGAGCCTTTTCTGGACCCTTTTCAGATAATCAGGTACTTTAGGCAATTTTCCACCGCAGGAACTTTAAGCGTGCTTCCACTACAGGAACCTTTTTAAGAACGTTAGGCATGTTTACACCACAAAAGACTTTTCAGGATCTCAACAGCAGTGAAGTTACTAAATTTGTCTTTCAGATACAGCACCATTCTGGAACATGACTATTTCCACTACAGGCACCTTTTCACAAACTCTGGAACTTTAGGCATGTTTCCACCACAGAAGCCTTTTCTGGAACCTTTCAGACAGTCAGGAACTTCAGGCACTTTTTGACCATAGAAACCATAAGCATATTTCCAGCACAAGAGACTGTTCACATAATAGGGAACTTTTGGCATGTTTCCACCAAAGGACCCTTTTTCAGACGGTCAGGAACTTTAGGTACTTTTTAATTATAGGAACTTTATGCCTGATTCCACTAGAGGAATCTTTTCAGGAACTCAGGAACTTTAGGCATGTTTCCACCAAAGGACCCTTTTTCAGACGGTCAGGAACTTTAGGTACTTTTAGATTAAAGGACCTTTAAGCCTGATTCCACTAGTGGAACCTTCTCAGGAACTTTAAGCATGTTTACACCACAGGAGCTTGAGGCCCATTTCCACCACAGGAATGTTGGGCGTGTTTAAACCAAAGGAGCCTTTACAGGTGCTCAGGAACTTTAGGCATGTTCAGAGTTTAGAACTTTAGAGCCTTTTCTGGACCCTTTTCAAATAATCAGGTACTTTAGGCAATTTTCCACCGCAGCAACTTTAAGCGTGCTTCCACTACAGGAACCTTTTTAGGAACGTTAGGCATGTTTACACCACAAAAGACTTTTCAGGATCTCAACAACAGTGAAGTTACTAAATCCGTTTTTCGGATACAGCACCCTTCTTGAAGAGGGCTATATTTGCACGTATGCTCACACAAGCTTTAGACGCATTTCCACCACAGAAACCTTTTCTTCTGTTTGGGTACTCAGGAATTCCTCAAATTTCTTCACAAAGGGAATTTTTAGTCACGTTAGTCATGTTTCCACTGGAGGGCTGATTTCAATTCCTACACTGCAAGAACTGACCATGAACTATCGGGACGGAGTTTGCCATACTGAACAACAACGATCGGTTAAACTCCAGCTTCGCAGAACGATCAAACCCTTTTACATGCCATTTCTAAAAACCTGCATTTACCATCAAGCAAAGGGTAAAAGCAGAGGCAGCACGGTACAACCAGCAAAGTGTAACCTTATCAGTCCTACTGTTACCTAAAATCCATGACAAAGTGCAGATTTACATATGCCATGTTTACCTTTGGAGGCTTGAAAGGGTAGTCTGAGGAGAAGGTGATGTCCAGGAAGAACACGCCACCCTCGTAGACGGAGCCGGGAGGACCCAGGATGGTGGACCTCCACTCGTAGATGTTATCTCCTTTGGGTCCCGCACTGCAACACACACACACACACACACACACACACACAGAGCAACACCAGGGATTATTTTCAATCTTCTCACTTTGCTCCCAATAGGACTAAAAAGTACTAAATACCACTCAGAAAATGTAAAATTATTTCCCCATTCCAACACTAAATCGGTGTAATCAGTGATCATATCGCATGGCTTCCCACGGCACTGATACTCTGATGACACACAGCTGTGCATGTCTGATTCCTCCATCCACCTCTCACATCTATCTGAATATATCAGACTGTCTGAGTTATCTTCCTGTACTGAGAGCCCCCATCCTCTGAAACACAATCGCGACAGAACAGAACTGATCCACCTTCCGGCTAAGAGCTTCTTCATGCCAGACCTCTCAATCACCATTCACACTCCAGGCACACACTGATACGCTTCTTGGTGTGATTTTAGATGACAGATTCATGAGTTCTATCCGGATTGCTCTCTAACTCTCATTTAAGAGCTTTTTCTTTCAATCTTGACTGGAAATCTGACAAGTAAATAACCGTGTCCATAAGAATGTTATTCCCAGGTTTCCCCACCTTTGATACAGCTGGAAATAAACACGTCTTGTCGTTTAAAGGCCTGGAAACTATCTTTCACACGTTTATTTCTGCACGTATCGACTAGTCTTAACTCCCACGACATGGCAACCTGTCAGACCGTCTTATTAATACTGTAGATGGTTCACAGTCCAGCTGTGAAGCTCGTGATGGATACAAAAAAAAAAGGGGAATACCCTCTCCCTTGTACTGGAAACCTGCCAAATAGAAAACCGAATTGGGGGGGGGGGGACAGGGGGGCATTTGAGAGCATTCCAAGCCACTAACCAGTAGTGTTTGCTGGTTAGTTAGGTGTTCTACACTATATGACCAAAAGTAAGTGGACACCTGACACCACACCCATACGTGCTTGTTGAACATCCCATTCCCGATTTAGTCAGCCTTTGCTGTTATAATAAGCTCCACTCTTCTGGGAAGGCTTTCCACTAGATTTTGGGGCGCGGCTCTGGGGATTTGTGATCATTCAGCTACAAGAGCATTAGTGAGATCAGGCAGTGATGTTGAGGAGTGAGGAGGTCTGGGGTGCAGTCGGTGATTCAGTTCATCCCAAAGATGTTCAATGAGGTTGAGGTCAAGGCTCTATGCAGGACACTCGAGTTCTTCCACTACAACCTTGGAAAATCATGTCTTCATGGAGCTCAGGGGCGTTGTCATGCTGGAACAGGTTTGGGCCTCTAAGTTCCAGTGAAGGGAAATATACAAAGACATTCGATACAATTGTGTGCTTCCAACTTTGTGGAAACAGTTTGGTAAAGTCCCACATATGGGTGTGATGGTCAGTAGTCCACATACCTTTGGTCATATTGTGTACGTTGCTGCTCTAGGATGAAGTTTTACAAGGCGGTCCCCACAATTGAGCCCCCAGCAATCTGTTTTTTTTCTTCTTCTGTTACCAGTGGTTTGTCTCTGTCTCTTATTGTTGTATTCAACTTAATTTTACATTACAGAACTTTTACTGACACTAGTCTTCAAAAGTGCTATATACATAAAAGAGACTTGGCTAATTATTTGTACATGTGATCACTGTAGTCATTACTTACTGGTCTCTTTTTCATATACTACTTCAGTGGCGGTCTGGGAAAACACGTCGGATGGCACTGTGGCTGAATTCTGGGTAAAACTGGGTTCATCGGGTCTATGACATACTTTCACAGCTCATTTATAAATGTCATGTAAATATATTTATTTACCTTCTAACCTTGCCATCAAGATCATATTGGATAAGGAGCCAGTTAAACAAATTACGATGGTCTGTTTGCCTGAGGCTACATCAATGATCACCAACCCTGTTCCTGGAGATCTACCGTCCTGAAGACTTTAGCTCCAACCATAATCGTATCCTCCTGACCGTCTAATCATTAGAAGCCTTAAGAAGTTCTTGATCAAGTAAAACAGGTGTGTTAGATTTTGGTTGGAGATAAAACCTGCAAGAAGATAGATCTCAAGGAAGAGGGATGGTGACCGCTCGGCTACATCCATACTACTCCAGATAAATTTGAAAACGCATCTTTTTCTCAACGTTTTGGCCTTGTCTAAAAAAAAAAAAAAAAAACTTGTCTAGCTTTTTGAAAACGCTTTCTCAAGTGGATCAAGTTGAAGATTCTGTTTTCGCATTGTACGGTGGATTCGAGATGCGTCTCAATCAGCTTCCTAGTTCAGTAGACAGGGTACAGATCAGGGAGTCGGCCATTTTAAGACCTGTCTCAATAGCAAAATCCTTCCAGTGCACCGAAACGTTTGCTTTTCGAAAGGTTTTACATAGGCATGTCGCTGGAAATTGAGTTATCACTGTCCTAATGTGTAGTGAGCCAGGGTCCTTACCAAATGCCCGAGCTCATGTACACGATATACTGATTCACCACCTAGGGAGCTGATTGAGACACACCGTAGAAAACAGAGATATTCAAAAATGCTGATGTATTTTCAGTCAGGTGACCTATTTAATTCAAAGCAAACAAGATGGTGGACGATGCTGTACTGAAGTTGGGCCTTGTATCCAGTTTGACAGTCTTGTTAAATATTAATGCCACTTATATAACCTTCAGATTGCATTTTTAAATAAAGGCCTGATGGAAATGACGCGGACCAAAACTTCACGCTTTGATCAAGTAGTTGGACAGCTAGGGAGAGGCGGAGCTTATCCTGCCTTTTATCTAGCGGTCAGTGCAGACCAGTGTTGCCAACTTACGACTTTTCAGACCCCTTTAGCGACTTTTTAAAAAATATATAAATAAACCGCCTAGCGACAAATCTAGCCACTTTTTGGACAAACCTTAGCAACTTTCCAAATGTCTCCAGTTCTGTCCTGCAAGCGTGAGGTCTTGCTTTCCCGCTGTACTCTCACCTCTCTCTGCGTCTGCTCTGGTCAGTGAGGGGCCGAGAGCCGGAGATTTAACGACGTCATGGATTACGAGACGCGCCGAGTTATAGTGTTCAGAAACATTTTATATCATTCATGTTCCATACCTTTCCGTTATATAGTTTTATAAAAGTCATAAAAGTTATTTTTTAAAAAGCATAAGTTATGAAAAGTATTTTTTAAAAAAAGTACTAAAACATCTATCTGCAAAAAAAAAAAAAAAAACTATCTATCTATCAAAAACAGATTATAGATTAGGTATATATAGACAGATGGATAGAATTTAAATATAAGAGGTAATCATTATACCTGGTCTCCTCCAATATTGTGGGGGGGGGGGGGGGCAATGCCACATGATAGGGTAGGCTTGGGGGGGCTTTAGTTACAAAAGGTTGAGGACAGACATACTGCAAGACTACAGACATCAGCTGTCAAAATGTCTGCTGCAGTTTGTCATTTTTCACCAGATTTTAAACTGCTAGAACTTTGCTTATGGTTGATGTACATGCAAAAGGGGAAAATATTTCAGATGGAAACTCTGAAGTTTTCAGAACTATATATAGCCCTAATATAGCGCCAAAAAAAAAAAAAGTCGAAATTCCACCACTTGAAGGATTTTCTCAGACTGCTATATTAATATTCTCTATGGAGCACTTGAAACGTGACCCCTCTACTGAGGTCACGTCCTGTTTCTACAAAAAAAAAAAATCCTTCTCCATGCAGTCCAGGTTTGAATGTTTGCTCAGTCTACAGATTTACAGTCTACAGGGTGTCTGTTTTTCACAGGCAATGTCGCTGGAGTTAACGGGTCAAAGAGAGGGCTTCGGGGTCAGCTTATAATCTTACATTTCTCCAAACCACAGCATCTCAACCAATACATGCTACTGCTTCCCATTACAGTACAATATAATTTGGCAAAACATAGGTCCAATCTGTTTGACTCAGATGTTTGGACCTCATCGAATATATTCATAGTGCAGTGGCATCCAAAACCTTTAACGGCTCACTGCAAGCCGCACATATCACAAGGAATATGATGAGAGAGGAAGATAACAGTGCTCAATCAGAGCCATTGGCATTCTCCTGGTTGCACACAGCATGCGATCTGATGGTGGGCTCAGCAGGCGCCTTCTTAAACAATTGTGACCGTACAGACATGAGGCAGGAATGGGGGAAATAAATAAATAAAATCCAGCTTCCAGACTGGAGGAAGAACATGCACTTATACAAAGAGACAGAGACATGCACACAAACAGGAAAATATATATATATATATATATATATATATATATATATATATATATATATATATATATATATATATATATATATATATATATATATATATATATATATATATAGCTTTGGGATGATTACCCGTCCTCCTAAAATATCTGACCCAACCTAATTTTAACCACTGAAAAACAAAAAACACCCACTGCCCAGGCCCTGACTTACAGCAATGCTGTTTAAACTGTAACTACGCATCTATAAAACCCTAAAATGTCCACAGCTGCACTTGGCGCATAACTCAGAATGAGTCCAAATGTAAATCCGCGGCACTGCTGCCATGTTTTCGGACGGCACGAGAAAACGCTTTTCCACGACGACAGGCTGAGCGCATTAGCAACATCCGCAGGCTCTTCTCATCGCAGAGACGTCAGACAAGCGAGACATAATACCAATCGTTCTAACGAGTCTTATTCTGACCTTCAATTAGGCATCGTAAACCCAGAAATAAAAATGCAGTGTGTTATAAAGTTCCTACTATTTTTCCACCGATGACGAAATGAAAGAAATGCTAGCAACTCTCAGAAGTATGAATACCAGTTTTTAAAAAATGTATAATTCATTGTACACGGTTAAGACTTAAGCAGACATCGATAGTTTCGTTAAACCGGGCTTTACTGGTATTGCTGTCAACAAACAGGCTAGATAATCACGATAGAGATCCACGTTTCAAAATGTTTCGGTTCGCTACCAGATCACATGACAAAGGAAAATAAAAAAACTGTGAAAAATTCACACAAGCATTAAAAATGAAACATTTGGAACCAAAACACAGTCTAGCATACATTCACTGGTCACTTTATAAGGAACACCAGCTCATTCATGCAATTATTCAATCGGCCAATCACGTGTCAGTGGCACAGTGCCAAAAAATAAATAAAATCATGCAGATACAAGTCAAGAGTTTCAGTTAATGTTCACATCAATCGTCAGAATGGGGAAAAATGGTAGACTTTTGATCTTGGCATGGTTGTTAGTACCAGGTTGGTCCTGGGATTTTTTTCTTACACACGACAGTCTCGAAGGTTTACACCTGCATGGCGAGGTCAGAGGAGAATGGCTAGACTGGTTCAAACTGACAGGAAGGTTACAGTAGCTCAAATAACCACTCTTTACAACTGTGGTGAGAAGAAAAGCATCTCAGAATACACAACATGCTGAACCTGGAGGTGGATGAGCTGCAACAGCAGAAGACAGCATTGGGGTTTCGCTCCTGTCAGGAATCTGATTGAACAGTACCATCGAAACTAGACAAGCTGAACACTGCAGATTGGGATTTTTCCGGAAAATCGCAGGAGATCAATTAGAGATTTCTGAAACCCTCAGACCAGCCTGTCTGGCACCAACTCTTTTGTCCCCAATCTGATGTTTGATGTGAAAATTAACTGAAGCTCCAAGTACGGGTGAAGTTTGACAGCGATACTCTTAGAAAAGCCTACTGTGGAGCAATTTCTCACAATATTCATATTTTATCTTCCACCAATAAAAGCTAGAAATTCCCACCAACCTGTTACACCAACTCTATTCCAAGCCATATACTAAAACGCAAGTAAATTCACCAGAACCTAGCGTAAAATTCTCGAAAAATCAGACAGACACAAACTAGAGCATTTTACTAGATCTACTACTACATAAAATCCAAATCAAGTGTGAAAAACAACCAATGGATGTCATCAGTCAAGATAATAGAGGCAAGAAGACTGAGAAATTCCAGAATTTTGTGTTTGCATTTCTATTAATAAATAAATACACTGCAACTGCAGTGTATTTGTGTATGGTTAAATATTGGCCTGCAGTAGTTTTATACAAGCCCACGATGTACAGTGATTTATCAGTCTTCCAACAAAATGCATAACTGAAGCTGACGGATAATGATTCGCAGATTATATATTCCGATCCTCATTTTGGTTACATGACCCACCCCTCACTTTCCCTGTCACTGCTTTGGCAGCACTGCATTTAAAACCGCCAAATCCCAATAAGAAATGAATACACTTCTACAAAATAACTGAGTAAAAAAAAAACCAGATACAGAAAGTAAGAGAAAGGACATGTAGACAAAGAGGAGAGTGGATTGAGACGGCTTTCTTCAGGTTCTGGGAGAAAACCACAGCTAATGGATCACGTCCCAGAACGAGGCGAGTCGTCGGAGGCAGAATTGCACACTGAATGGTGGTTCGCTGGGGCAGGCGTGAGCCGAGTCAGCACCTAACGTCCCTGCCGTAAGCACACGGTTATCTACATCATCAGTCTTATAGTTAGCACGTGATAACACGCAGGACCAGAGGAACATGACGCCAGCCTTCACACACAACGATGAAGGACGAACGTGGACACTGAGACGGTGTTTAAGCTGTCAGTGGGTCTCATTTTGAGGAGATGTGAAACTGACAATACGCAATACAATACACAAACAGCATTTCGCTGCATTAGTCAAAAGTGAAACGCAATCACTGTCCAATCACAGCCGTAAGTCGTACTTGGGGACACAGTTTGCGCGACAATATTTCTGTTTGATGGGAAATACTGGTGTCTGTCGGTGTTTGATGGAATATCTTGGCGTTTCATAAAGAATATTGAAACGTTTTGGGGTTTGGTGGTAAATGTGATGGAGAATACTGGTGTTTGATAGGAATACTGGAGTGGATTGGTGTTTGATGGAAAATGCTGGTGTTTAATAGAGAATAATAGTGTTTGATGAACAATACTGGTGTTAGTTGGGGTTTCATCTAGAGTACTCTCAACTGAGCTGGCGATGCAAAGAAGCTGAATAAGCTAATCAGGAAAGCTAGCTCCGTCCTAGGCTGCAAACTGGAGACCCTGGAGGCGGTGGTGGAAAGGCGGATGCTGGACAAAATGAAGAGGAACATGGACAACAGCAAACACTCCCTCCATGCCACACTGGCCAAACAGTGGAGCTCCTTCTCCAGCAGATTACGACAGCTTCGTTTTAACAAAGAAAGGTACAAGAAGTCATTCTTGCCCATTGCTATCCGACTCTACAACGAGTCAACAATGAGACTGGGGAAGTATGTGGGCGTTGGAGATGATGGACATATCTACTGAGTTTGCATACCCAGCTACTACACTGCATATTACACAACAGTTTTTACATAGGGTCACTGCACATTCTTACACCAGCAACGCCACTTTACTTAATCATAATACTTTACCTTTTATTCCCTCTTTTTTGTAGTGTACATTGTGAGTCTTGTGAACTGTCAAGTCTTGCTCGTGTGTTTTGGCTACTGTGACAAGAAATTTCCCCTTGGGGATCAATCAAGCACTCTCTATCTATCCAATACTGGTGTTTGATAATAAAAGTTAGAGTGTGTTGGGGTTTGATGGTAAATGTGATGGAGAATACTGGTGTTTGATAGGAATACTGGAGTGTACTTGTGTGTCTGATGGAAAATGCAGACGTTTAATGAAGAATAATAAGGGCTTGATGAACAATACTGAGGTGTCTTGGTGTTTGATTGAGGGTAATGGTGGTTGAGAAAATGTTTGATGGAAATCTTTGGTGTTTTATAAAGAATTCTGAAGTGTGTTGGTGTTTTATGGCAAATGTTGGTATCTGATGGCTAATACTGGTGTTTGATAAGAAAAGCTAGAGTGTGTTGGGGTTTGATGGCAGATGTGATGAAGGATACCGGTGTTTGATAGGAATACTGCAGTGTATTTGTGTGTCTGATGGAAAATGCAGGTGTTTAATGACGAATAATAGTGTTTGATGAACAATACTGAGGTGTCTTGGTGGTTGATGTAAAATGTTGGTGTTTGATTGAGGGTAATGGTGGTTGAGAAAATGTTTGATGGAAAACTTTGGTTCTTTTATAAAGAATTCTGAAGTGTGTTGATGTTTGATGGCTAATACTGGTGTTTGATCAGAACTGCTGGAGTGTGTTGGGGTTTGATGGCAAATGTGATGAAGGATACAGGTGCTGGAAAATAGAAATGGAAATGGAAAATGCTGCCGTTTAATGGAGAATAATAGTGTTTGAACAACACTGGGGTGTGTTGGTATTGGACATTGTCTAATCTTGACTGAAGGAGAAGACCGTGTTTGATGGTGCTTGATGAAGAATACAGATGTTTGACAGAGAATGTTGGTGTATGCCTAAAGGGTAAAATTAGGTGTTTGAGTTTGATTCAATAATTGTGGTTCAGTAGAATATTTGGTGTTTGAAAGAGAATAGTTGGTGTTGAAGGTTGGCGAATGTGACTGGTGCAGAACATCCAGTGGTGCAGGACGTTGGTGTTTGATGGATGGGGTTTGTCTGATGGACAATGCTGGTGCTGTGAATCAGGTTGGTGTTTGAAAAAATATCAAAGCCTTTTACTTATTTATGAAATATGGTGGCATGATTGCAAGTCATCATGCTACCAATGCAAATAAAGAGCTGCAGTGTATAAAAAAAAAATAAAAGGGTAGGAAATCAGACTCGAAACATGATATTCTGTAAAACGTTGCATTGATCAGCCATGTTTAATACAGAAATATAACACAATATTAAACTGCTTAGCTCTGTGCTTGGATTCGATTCACTTATTAAAAGCACCTACCTAACTAATAAATACATGATTAGTTATTAGACCCAGAACAAGAGTCACGGCTGCTGGGGGAAAAACTGTAGCCTGCAAATAATTGGATTACGTGAAGAGGAAAGCACCAGTGATCGATTGACAAGATGGGTTCATTATCATTAATCCCCTGAGCCAGGAGAATGATTCACAAGCACTTGGGCTGTCTGTCTCCTCACACAGCTCACACATGGAGATGCTCCAGAGTCAGAATCCTTTCTGAAGAACAAGTGAAGCCAGACGTAAAAAGGAGCAAAAAGAGAAGACGGCTTGCAAGCCTACTATAGATCTCTTAATGACAATCCAGCCACGACGTTACACCATAAATATCAACCAAAACTCACGGCAGAGTGAATCACGCTGCTGTCGTAATGGTGCCATCTATGTCCTTCAGTGAAGAAAAACAAGGGAGAAGAGAAATCTTTTTAACAGCTTGTTTATCTGACAGGCTGACAAGGCTTCGCTAGCGTGTCAGTAAGTCGGGGAGAAAAGTGCCATGTTGCCTGATCCAGCCCTGTCACACACACACACACACACACACACACACACGGTTTGTAGAACGAATGTCAAATTCTACAGCCAGGTAAAGAGCAAAGGAGCAATATTCAGGGAAAACAAAACAGAAGCGTTCCTGAAACACAAAACTGCGACTCCTGCTCTCGAGTGATAAAGAACGTCCTATGATGAATTTCTATGCGTTTGTTGTTCACAAGATAAAGTGAGCCAAGCAGTTAAAGGTGTGTATCTCTCCTTCTGAGAGGAGATAATTCACACCTTGGACATACAATACTGTGAAAAAATCTCATGCTACAGTTCACTATCAATTTTGTCAAGAGGTCGACAGATAGTGGATTTTACCAATAACCAAGTTGGGCGGTACCGGTCTATAACCGGTCTATAAGTGATAAATGAAAACGTAACACTCAAAGTAAAATACTGCTGAATTTTATTACAAAAATAAGCAGTACTGACTGTACCATGAAAATGTACTGTCCTTTGTTAAATTAAATAAATATATAAATATTAACATATATTAACTATTAATCAAAAGTAAATAAATTCTATACATCCAAACTGAATCAAAAACTAACACTCCACATAAAAACCAGGCACGTCCAAAATGAATCAAAGAACACTTCAAATAACACAAAATTTTTCAGCGCTAGTTTTTATTTCGCCTCTAGAGGCCGCTCTCGTACTGTACAATGACAGCGGACCCTTCTCAGCCGCTCCCGCAGCCGAGAAAAACCATCGGTGTGAATTTTTCCCGACTATCGGTGCCGATTAAGAAGTCGACCTCTAATTTTGTCCTAAATGTCCATTAGAAAAGCCAGTAGAAAAGGGAAATAGATTTCCAAGCAATCATTTCTTTAAAAAATATTTCTGTTTATGTTACAGAGAATTGTTTGCATTTTTGTGGTAAGCAGAATGGACTATATGAAGGAATACGCCACATCTTTACGGCTTTTTTTTCCACCCCAGTGCACGTTCTCTAAGAACCCTGGAACAACCAGTTTCCTTAGACAAAAATGTCAATTTATTGCCTTTATAAAAAAAAAGGCGAAACTGGTTGTTTTACTGTTTATTGCTGATATGGTAATTATTCTGACATTTAGAAATTTCGTTCATTTTTGAAGGCATCTTAGCGGTACATTATTTCTTTAGACTTGTGCACGTTTAATATTGCAAAATTATTCAAGCAAAACATGAACATGCAAAATTCCACACAGAAGCCACTTCGAACTCGAGCTCTGGAACAAACCGAGGAGCCTGGAGCAAGAAGCCACACCTCCTTTTGGCAAGACTGACAGGCATAGCACAGAGGCTACTGGGACTTTTATACCAAACCCAGATGCTGCTACAGATCTCATGCTGTTTTGTGTAAACCTGCTTACAGCTGCTGAACGCTACTACGCCCTATAACCACCCGCACTCGACAGGAAGCCTCGAAAGGAAAGACAGTCATTGTTGAATTATTTATGAAGAGTTAGCCATTTTGAGTTAGCAAATGATGAAACGTTAGCTTAATCTGAAAAACAGCTCAATTCACTATTTTTAGTGGGTTCGGTTTTATCCAGCAACACGGTCCATCGTTATTTCCCTTTTCTAGCATGCATCACTCTCGCTACTCAGCATCAGCGTCTGCCACAACCACTTCTCACCATCTGACCGCCAGTTCCAAGAGCCGTGGGAAAAAAAAAAAACAACCGAATGCTTCGTGAAGAAACTGCACAATTCAATTCAAACAGAGAGAGAGGTAGAGGTAGGAAATAAGTAGAGTCATTTATTGCCAAGTACACGATGCAAAACACATTTCTAATGGCTTCTACTGGCTAGTAAGCTAGTTGTTTATGCTAGTTTTCTTCATATAAATAAATCCTAATACGTTTCGTAGATTAGATAATGATAAATGAGTCTTTTCTTCACATATCCCAACATGTCAGGGAGCTGGGGTCTGACACCAGCTTCCTAACATGTTGGGATATGCGAAGAAAAGACCCCGCACTCTGATAGCAGGGTCAGCCATGATACAGCGCCCCTGGAGCAGAGAGGGTTAAGGGCCTTGCTCAAGGGCCCAACAGTGGCAGCTTGGCAGTGCCGGGGCTTGAACCCCCGACCTTCTGATCAGTAACCCAGAGCCTTAAACGCCAAGCCACCACTGCCCCAATTAAATGGAATGAAACACCAGTGTTTGAGACACACCCTGGAATTCCAGGTGGTCAGATGAACACATGTCGAGTCAAAAACCCCAGCAGTTTTTTTTGAACAAACACAATAACATGACTGTACAGCAGTTGGATTATTGTGCATTATTGCCGTGTCTATTTTCGACAAAAGACGCCAATTATTTTAGACTGAAACAGGCAACAAATTTGAAACCTCCTGCTAATAAAACCTTCGAGCTGTCTCAGGGTGTGTATAGGCGATTTATTTCGGAGAAAACCCTCAGGTGTTCCTGAGCCCCAGCTGGGGAAGCTGAGATCCAAACCGCGTTTATGAAGCAATTACGCCTGACTCCCTGCCAGCGTTATATAACAGAATAGATGCTGGGTGTGAGTGAGTGTGCAAGTGGCGGACTTTTGGCCAGGATCCCAGCTGCAAAACAGGTCTGACCTCTCGGAAGGCAGAACGCCCTCAGTGTGCAGCTCCAGCAGTAAATGTGCGAGAGTACGTTGTATAATCCAGAGTTTACAGTGGGTTAGGGATGCCATAACTTCAAATGTGCTTGAAATGTTCTCACTTAAGACTTTTATACACACTCTCTCAGCCCACTCTGTTCTAGCGAGGACTTTAATGGCCATGCTAAGACTTATTAACCTTTACTGCTGGAGAGGAAACTCGCAAAAAGCTTATGTCTTGGTGTAGAAAAGCGTCAGGTCTGGATGTGGTCAGTAACACTGATCTGAGGCGACTGAAATCGGGATTAATCCACAGGACTGCGGCAGTTCTGCTGAGTAGTGGGAAATTCTCAAGGAAAAAAAAAAAAAAACCTAACAACAACATACATTCAGGTTTGTTCTTGCGTTCTCGTGTAGTCTCGACATTTTCCACTGCCTGCGTTTATTTTCAGTATTACAGAACACACCGTGCTCATAATGCACTGCAAATCCTAGATACGGAGGACAATTATCTCTTTAAGTGTCTATTAATTTCAGGCAGCAATTCTTTATGGGTCGCAATATCAAATCAAACAGTTATTCTTTGAATATGTGCTCATTTCATTGAGACTTGTTTTTGACGTTAACCCGTTTGAATTTTTCCCTAGTCTTAACTATAAGCTAGCTAGCAGTAGCCTCATTTGTAACTGAGGCAGCCATCAAATGACCTTATGTGACAACTCTAGCTAGCCATCAACAAACACCTCTGGTAAAGTAGAAGTAAATTACTTCCTGTTGTAACTTTAGCTAGTTCATCAATTACTTCCTGTGGTAATGTTAGCTAGCTACCAATTACTTCCTGTGGTAACTTTAGCTAGCTATCAATGACTTCCTGTGGTAAGTTTAGCTAGTTCATAAACTACTTCCTGTTGTAACTTTAGCTAGTTCATCAATGACTTCCTGTGGTAACTTTAGCTATTTCATTCCTGTTGTAACTTTAGCTAGTTCATCAATTACTTCCTGTGGAAATGTTAGCTAGCTAACAATTACTTCCTGTGATAATGTTAGCTAGCTAACAATTACCTCCTGTGGTAGCTTTAGCTAGTTCATTAATTACTTCATGTGGTAATGTTAGCTAGCTATCAATGACTTCCTCTTGTAACTTTATCTAGTTATCAATGACTTCCTGTGTTAACCTTAGCTAGCGATCAATGACATCCTGTGTTAACTTTAGCTAGCGATCAATGACATCCTGTGTTAACTGTAGCTAGCGATCAATGACATCCTGTGTTAACTGTAGCTAGCGATCAATGACATCCTGTGTTAACTTTAGCTAGCTATCAATAACTTCCTGTGTTAACTGTAGCTAGCTACCAATTAATTTGTGTGGTAACTTTAGCTAGTTCATTAATTACTTCCTGTGGTAACTTTAGCTAGCTATCAATGACATCCTGTGGTAACTTTAGCTAGCAATCAATGGCCTCCTGTGCAGCGTTATTCGATGTGTTGATGTAATTTCCGCTGAAACAAGAAGTCAGGGTGGGACATATAAAGTGGCCCCTCCCCCTTTTTAAACAGCCAATAGTGTGTAGCTTACCTCACAGCCCAGGCTAAGCCGTACTTGAGAGGTAGTTGGAGGCGCAACACTTCAGATTCTAAAGCGCATTTGATTGGACAGAAAATCTGAAGTGCAGAACGTTGCCATCAAATTTATTGATCTGCATCTCCTAAACGCGAATTTCTGTCATTGTTTTGGAGCACACTAGCTTATAGATAAACCTTAAGGCTAACATTCATACTAAAAACCACAAAACGTCCATTTTGATTTAATGGGGACTTTTTTGCTGTTGTTGAAGTCTCAGTGTTTTCAGTAATTCAGGCTGAATTGTGTCTATAATCTGCTTCCATTTGGTTCAAGCACTCTTCTCTGTGGCACTGAGGTTGAGCTTATTTCAAATTTATCTAGCTCATTAAGCTCTTAGAAACAGCGTACTTTGGCACACTGGACTGTTTATTTACTCTGTGCACTATTTTGCATGTTAGAAGTATTTCATTGAGCCTTCATTTATTTATTGATAAGGGGAGATAACAGCTTGAATGTCAGCACAGATGTGTTTACCGAGCATGATGTTTGCCTGTTGCTGTCTGATGGTCACCTCTTCTCATACGGCCGAGTTTAAAGCATTTCGCTTTTTATCCTGTGGCTCTTGGCTCGTTGCTGGAGCTTACATTTCGTCTTACAATGCCAAAACAAACACTCACTGTACCCGTAATCCCCCAGGCTGGATCAGGCTGGCTCTGGGGGGGGTCACAGAGAGGGGCTGGAGCGCCTCCAGACACACGTCTGCCTTTAATGCAACCTGAAGGCCAATTATTAGGGCACTTTCCCCAAGGTAATCAGACCCTGCTGAATACCCTACTCAGAAGGAAACTTTAAAAATCCACAGTGATCAAAAGAGCGAGAGAGCGAGAGAGAGAGAGACAGAGCGAGAAAGAGAGAGAGTTAGAGAGAAAGAAATTTTGCTGGCGGTCACCTTGGGAGTCTCAGTAACTAAATCCTAAGTGTTACACAAGGCAGACTCAACTAAATCCCTCTGGAGACACACTCTATACACCTCCTTCACGCGCTCGCTCAGCCAGTTTCTCTTTATGTCTCTCGCTCCCCCGGTATCTCCTTATGACTGTCTCAATCTCAAACTGTCTCCCTTTTAGGCCTATTGGGTTGATGTCGGCAATAACATTTTTATTCTGTAATAATATCTCTCTCTCAATTCCTTGATTACAATTTCAGTCGCTTTAGGTCTTTCTATCTCTTTATGTCTCTCTTAATCTCAGTCAAGACCGCTTTATGTCCTCACAATATAAAACAGTTTGTCTCTTTCAATCTAAGACATATCTCTTAGTCTCTCTGAATCTCAGAAGCATCTCTTTCGATTTCTCTAAACCTTATACAGTATCTATTTATGTCTCTCTTAATTTCAGACAGCATCTCTGTCTCTCTTAATCCCAGACAGCATCTATTTATGTATCTTAATTTCAGACAGCATCTCTTTATGTCTCTCTTAATCCCAGACAGCATCTCTTTATGTCTCTCTTAATCTCAGACAGCATCTCTTTATGTCTCTCTTAATCCCAGACAGCATCTCTTTATGTCTCTCTTAATCCCAGACAGCATCTCTTTATGTCTCTCTTAATCCCAGACAGCATCTCTTTATGTCTCTCTTAATCCCAGACAGCATCTCTTTATGTCTCTCTTAATCCCAGACAGCATCTCTTTATGTCTCTCTTAATCTCAGACAGCATCTCTTTATGTCTCTCTTAATCCCAGACAGCATCTCTTTATGTCTCTCTTAATCCCAGACAGCATCTCTTTATGTCTCTCTTAATCCCAGACAGCATCTCTTTATGTCTCTCTTAATCTCAGACAGCATCTCTTTATGTCTCTCTTAATCTCAGACAGCATCTCTTTATGTCTCTCTTAATCCCAGACAGCATCTCTTTATGTCTCTCTTAATTTCAGACCGTATCTATTTATGTATCTTAATCTCAGACAGCATCCCTTTATGTCTCTCTTAATCCCAGACAGCACCTCTTTATGTCTCTCTTAATCCCAGGCAGCACCTCTTTATGTCTCTCTTAATCTCAGACAGCACCTCTTTATGTCTCTCTTAATTTCAGACCGTATCTATTTATGTATCTTAATCTCAGACAGCATCTCTTTATGTCTCTCTTAATCCCAGACAGCACCTCTTTATGTCTCTCTTAATCTCAGACAGCATCTCTTTATGTCTCTCTTAATCCCAGACAGCACCTCTTTATGTCTCTCTTAATCTCAGACAGCATCTCTTTATGTCTCTCTTAATCCCAGACAGCACCTCTTTATGTCTCTCTTAATCTCAGACAGCATCTCTTTATGTCTCTCTTAATCCCAGACAGCACCTCTTTATGTCTCTCTTAATTTCAGACCGTATCTATTTATGTATCTTAATCTCAGACAGCATCTCTGTCTCTCTTAATTCACAGTTTCTATTTATGTCTCTCTTAATCTCAGACAGCATCTCTTTATGTCTCTCTTAATCTCAGACAGCATCTCTTTATGTCTCTCTTAATCCCAGACAGCACCTCTTTATGTCTCTCTTAATTTCAGACCGTATCTATTTATGTATCTTAATCTCAGACAGCATCTCTGTCTCTCTTAATTCAGACAGTTTCTATTTATGTCTCTCTTAATGTCAGGCAGCATCTCTTTATGTCTCTTAATTTCAGACAGTATCTCCATCTCTCTCTTAATTTCAGACCGTATCCATTTGTCTTTCTTAATCTCAGACAGTATCTCTTGGTCTCTCTTAATTTCAGACAGTATCTATTTGTCTCTCTTAATCTCAGACAGTATCTCTTTATGTCTCTCTTAATCTCAGACGTGTATCTCTTTGTCCCTCTTAATCTCAGACATTATCTCTTTATGCATGTCTTAATTTCAGACAGTATCTTCCTTATGCCTGTCTCAATCTCAGACAGTATATATTTGTCAATCGTAATCCCAGACAGTATCTCTTTGTCTTTCCTAATCTAAGAGATTAAGATCTTTGTCTCCTAATCCCATATCTACATATTTTTGTCGATGGAAAACCTGTGTCCATACGTAGACGTCTCCTAATTAATTCTGAATGATTTGAATAATCTGACATTTGTTTAACCAAGCTCCAGGTTCAGAAAAGTGTATGAATCTCATAGAAATGTTAAAGCGATAATAAAATGCGGACAGTGTGAAATAAAACGACTAAACGTTCTCGGGCTCTCTGTAATAAGGTGATCAAATTACTTCGGTTCCCTATAAAAACTTGTTCATCGCATTCTTCAGAAGTGTTGACCTTCTGGTCGAGACACACGCAGCGGGCACTGTGAATAAATGACACGGTCATTTGATCTGCTGCTGAATACAGCACGGTGCGATGTTACACACTCCAATACCACCTCCGCTTTCTCTCTGACTGAAACCAATGGCTCTGTCTGTCTGTCTCTCACTCTCACCACACACACACACACACACACACACACACACACACACACACACACACACCCCATCTCTGCTCTACACTGTTATTGATCTGACAGGCAGAATAAAGGTGCAGTCGCTCTGTAATTATGACGTTGATTGAACTTTAACATGCTCTCTGGAAATGTCACATTCAGGCTAGTTTTATTAACACACAAGTGGGTGGGGAGTTTTTGTGTGTGTGTGTGTGTGTGTGGGGAGGGGGGGGGAGGGGGCTGACACATCTGTTCAGAGACGGAGATACAGACAGACGAGATGAGAGGACAGAGCGTGTGTATCTACACTCTTCACTTACACGATCGCTCAATTTTTAATCCTTGTGATGACAAAATAATCAACATGATGTATTTGTGTATTGTTCATTTACACAGAGATGCTGCACATCAGAGCGATTTACAGCACGTGTGTGTGTGTGTGTGTTATACGATCTCGGCGCATGGTGAAGTGAACGTTGTGCGCCGTGATCAATAACAGCTGATGTGCAGGATGATCCGTCATCATTAACCTGAGTGCGGATGAGGAATAATAAACCGAAATGCCACTAATATGGACATTACTGGCCTCGCATAAAGCATTATTCGCAATTTCCCCAAAACCAAACGTATTCACACGCTTCGAAATATATTAATGAGCCGAGTCACAAAACGGAGGTGTCGCTTTGTTCTCACGCGGCGAGTATCCGAAACGTCCGTATTCATTTTTAACGTTTCGTTACCCACGGTAATGTTTTCCCGTTACGGATATTTAGCGCTCGTTCATTTAAATCTCTTACTCGAGACACGTAAAAATTTGCCTTGGAATTGTTTATTTTTTTTTGAAGTCTTCGACACGCCTTTCTCATTCATTATATATGCTCACTACGTAGGGTACGAGACCTGTAAAAGTGTTACAGCCCTATGAAGTGCACCACACACACACACACACACACACACAATCACAATCAGAACCGCATTTCAGATTCAGATGCAAGAGAGCGACTCGGATAAATGAACAGGACCCAGTTAGCGACTTACACGCCGTATGCAGTGGGGTCCAAAAGTCCGAGGCCACATTGAAAATACGTAATATTCAAGATTTCTAGGTTGAAGTAGAAGAAAATGTATATATACACACACACACACACACACACATATACATATATATATATATATATATATATATATATATATATATATATATATATATATATATGTATGTAGGTATATATATACACAAACACTGACAGGAAAAACACTCGGCAAAGACGGAGCTACAAGGGAGATTGTAATCCGTGTAAGTCAATACCGCCTCAGTCTGTATTTACACACACACACACACACACACACACACACACACACACACACACACACACACACACTGCTCTGACATTCACGCACGTACACACTCTGCAGATAGTGCAAGCAGTAACCATATTTGTATAATGATGGTGTATAGCAAATTCAAGCTGACAAACAGATAAAATAAGCTGCCATCATCATCATCATCATCATCATCATCATCATCATCACTAGGCCATCCCACAGTAGAGTTGAGTCTGCGATTTGATTTACTTTCCTTTTAACACCAATCGTCAACTGCAATCGTAGTTCTAAAGAGTCAGACAGTCCCTCCAGGACGATCGCAGCAACGAACACAAAATCGAGCAAACTTCGGCGGAGCTCGTTATTTTTTCCGAAAATTACCACGGATTTGGGCCGAGTCGCGTCGTGTGACGTCTTCCGTCTCGGCGCACTTGACGCTGCTTCCGTCGTCGCGACACGCGTTCGCTCAAAACCCCCTCTTCGACTCGCGTCAAGCTTAAAAAGGTCTGGTTTACCAACAAACATCACTGTGAAACTGCAACCTCGCCAAGTTCGAGTGGTTTCCCTCAGAAAAACGCAGCAAAATCGAGCATTTTGGACCGCGACAATCACCGAAAAATAGGAATAAAACACTCCTGAGGCATGCGGTTAAAGGAAAATAATCGAGCATGGCGTGGCGGGGCGTCGTCCAACTCAAAGCGGCGTTACTGTTACCACCCCGGAGTTTCTTCTGACAGCACGTCCTCTTAAACTACAGCGATTTCCCAACAACTAACAGGTTTTTTTTATTTATTTATTTTTTTAAGATTTATTAAAAAAAAAAAAGTGACTCGTCGGACTTTTTATCCAGTTAGGACACAAAAGTCTCCATACAAACGGGAAATTAACGCTTTTTTTTTTTTTTTTTTAAAGCAAAATGTAACTTTATTTGCAAAACCTCCTCTATGTTATCGCCGTTTCTTTGGAAACGCACACCGAGTCGTCTCTCCTACTCACGATGAAGCCGTGTTAACACACCTGGTGGGATCGACTGACCCCCTTGATGCTGATTTCGATGCAGTAGTCGCAGTGGAGTGACGTCACCTCCCCTCTTCGATCGATGGGCTAGAGGAGGAGCCGTAGCGGACCGACGGTGACGCTAAAGCCCGCCCTCACTTACATCAAACTCGAACTGCGGCTTTTGGAAAAGCAAGCGGAGAACGTGGAAACAAGCGTGAAGGGAAAGACAGCACAAGCGCTCAGAAAAAAGAAAACATGAACAGAAAGGAGCACGACAAAACACCGGGATAGAAACGATATTGCGCAATGTAATTTTGCACGCGGTTTTAAATGAGTCACGCGTATTATTTTTCCGATCCGTGACCGCAATACTTTTGACGGGAAATCGATCCCTTAGCGCACGTCCGTCGCAACCCTGCGCCGAGCTTCCCGATCCAGGCATGAGAATGATTTCGATACGCTCGTCTGTTCTTCTTAAAGGCTATCTGAAGAGAAAGAGTGCGTGTCGTGTAACGCGAATGAGAAACGTTTCGCTCAAAGAGTGTTAATAAATTTCCCCTATGTATGGAGACAAGTCGGTGACTGTTACAAAGCGCTGACACTGGAGACTCCTTCCAGAAACGCGACGTAACCGACGAACTGTGGCGCGTCCGGCGTGCGAGTCCCCGAGTGAGCGGTTACTATAGAGACTATAGAGAAAATGAAGCAGAGTTAGTACGGTCGTGTCGGTTGTGGACTGAAACCCAGCTTTAGGATGTAATTACTGTGTACGTGCGAGACGAGACTTGTGAGAAAGCGCTCTTTCTGACGACATGCGATGCTTAAACTGCTTTTCAACACTTCAGTGTTTACGGTGTGTGATGACGGAGCAGCGCCAAGTGTTTCACAGGCATGAAAGAGCAGAGACACAGTGATGAGCATGCTTAACGAGGTACACACACACACACACACACACACACACACCCCCATATGACCTCCTCTGAAACTGCTGAGCCTAACAGACTAACTGATGAATTATTTCAGAGAGAGACAGAGAGGGAAAGAGAGGTGGAGAGACAGAAGCAGAGAAAGCAAGGAGGAGGACAGAGATGGACAGAGAGACAAAATAGAGAGAGAGAGAATGCGAGACCAAAGTAAAAAGAGAGAGAGAGAGAGAGAGAGAGAGAGAGAGAGAGAGAGTGCAAAGTAGCAAATGAGAACAGAAGAAGCAGAGAGAGAGAGAGAGAGAGAGAGAGAGAGAGAGAGAGAGAGAGAGAGAGAGAGAAGCTGAGAGAGATGGAAACAATGACAAAACTAGAGAGAGAGAAAAAGAGAAAGGAAGAAGCAGAGAGATAAAGGACAAAAAAGTGTTAGAGGTGGATGTATATACAGAGAGAGAGAGAGAGAGAGAGAGAGTGAGAGGTGCAGGGAAAGGAAGAGAGAACTTGTGAATGGCAATTGGCAGGAAATATGACCCTGTGAAACACAAACACACACACACACACGTGCGCACGCGCGCTTACTTTTGTAATTTTATCCGTGTGTGTTTCCATTGACTTGTGTATTTCTGTAGCTGAACACTGCTACACCTACACCCAGCTCTAACCCCTACCCCCCCCCCCCCCCCCCCCCAAAAATATCCTTCTCCAAAAGTTCCAGTACTTTGTTTTTGTGGAAAAAGAACTTTCCGAAAACAAAAGGAGCAACTAAATATACTAACAAGGTTAAACATGTCACATATTCCTATTATTAGACAGATGAATAAATCACAACACACACACACACACACACACACACACACATGCCTGTAACTGAACAGCACAATGCTGGACTCGGTAAGGAACAAAACCTCCTCAGCGTGTGCTGCTATGGGAAAATAATCAACAACGGTGTCATGTGACGTGGTCTACTATCCGCCACCTTCCATAACACAGTGGTTAGTACCTACCAAAAGTGGTCCAAGGAAGGACAACCAGTGAACCAACGACAGTGTCATGTCTGCCAATACGTACCACCTACCTAAACACCGTCTCAGACCAGGTACGCTCCTTCATGGCAAGGGTATTCCCTAACGACAGTGGTCTCTCTCAGCAGGATAACGCTCCCTGCCTCACTGCAAAAAATGTTCAGGAACGGTTTGAGGAACGTGACAAAGAGTTCAAGGTGTTGACTCGGCCTCCAAATTCCCCAGATCTCAATCCGATCTAACGTCTGTGGGACGTCCTGGACAAACAAGTCCATACAATCCACGGAGGCCCGACCTCACAACTTTCAGGGCTTAAAGGATCTGCTGCTGACGTCTTGGCACCAGATACCACAGCACAGCTTCAGAGGTCTTGTAGAGTCCATACCTCGACGGGCCAGAGCTGCTTTGGGGACACAAGGGTATGACGCAGGTGGTTTTACGCATTAAAAACCGAGTTATTAAATTGCAAATCATTAACATGCTAATTAAAGACGGCGGGATTTGTGCACGTGCACGTCTTTTGGCAAGTACGGGGAAAAAAAAAAAAAAAAAAAAACACGTTACGAATGAAGCAAAGCGAACCGTCAAAGAGCTGAAGGTCAAAAGAACAACACTGGCTAATCGTGAGATTTGAACTCAGAACCGTCCGGTAACTTGCACACAAGCTTAAACCTGAAGCTACGGCGCTGCACTACACCGCCATACAGGACACGACTCTTTAAAACGAAAACGACAGCCGAGAAACAGTACGCATCTCCTCTACGTACTGGAAATACCACCCAACGCCCTCCACATGGAGGAAATCTCTCTGAAACTGGCAGAAATGATGCACTTAACATTTAATAAAACGTCTCTTACAAATACCCGCATCGGCTCACACCGAGTCACTGTTCAGTTTTCTGCAGCCCAGAGGAAATGTCAGAGCGAGTTCACAGGAATGATACCAGCTGTCAGAAGTGTTTTTACCAGCTAATCTCCAGCGCTCTGTGTGTGTGTGTGTGTAGATGTACCTACACAAGGGTGCAATAAGAAGTGCAAACCTATATTATCATACATAATTGATAGAAAATGCGTGTGCGTGTGTGTGTGTGTGTATGTGTGTGTGCGCGTAAGTACCTTCGCTATCACATTGTAGTGTGTCGAAACCATTCTACTTATCATCATGTTGTCAGAAATAGCTCAGCAGGTTCCCCAGAAGGTTACGAGCTCAAATCCCTAAACGGACACAAAGCCACCGCTGGGCTTTAAACGAGCCCTTTAACCCTCGACTGCTCAGCTTTGTAGCTTAGATTTCACTTTTCAGCACCCGTACGCCGCCTTGGGTTAGGTCCTAAAAGTTAAGACCATCACTGACACCGATGTTAAAGCGCCAGACATTCTGATGTCTACTCGTTTTACACCACAGAAGTAGAACGAGGGAAAAATAAGCCCCTAAATCCATCCTTCTGACTGTATTTTTTTTTTTAAATAATAATAATAAAATCTACGGTGCGTTAATGATAAAGATCTAGAAATTTGCTCAGCGTACATGACTGAACCCCAGGTTAGATGCAGAACACAACCTGGCAGCTTTACGCGGATGCTGCAATCGATATCGCATACGCCGAGTAGCACTAACGGTTTTTCTAGAAAAATCTCAGCAGTGACTCATAAATGCGCCGTCGTGTGACAACTTCTTTAGAAAACACGCGCGCGCACACACACACACACGCGCGCGCGCAAATAAAAGGGATCAAAAATCATTATTCTGAGCCTTTGGGTTCCTTTTTCTTTTCTTTGCTAAAATATTAGAGGAGTCTAACAGCTGTTAGAAAGCAAAGCAAAAGCCGCCCGAATATCTCCGATCAGAACCTTTACACATCGTGCCTGCAATAAATCTCCTCATCGAACAGCTATCGAAGCGTCTAGACAGCGGAGAATAATAGATGAAAACAACAACAACAGAAAAAAAAAAAACACCTATAAACAGGAATTTTTCGCAATTTCTGCAAAATGACTTCGTTGAGGAATAAATTAATTTTGGAATTATGAAAGGTCTTTGATTTAAAATAATAAAATGAAATAAAATAAAAATAAACAAATAAATAAAAACACCACCACCACTACTGACTGCAGAGAAAGCCGTGAAATCAGACTAGTTCACAATCCGGAATTCATTTAAGGCGTTTGAGACTAGAAGAGGTGTATAATGTATTCACAGAGGCGGTATACAGTAAGGGTGGGGTTACACCAATAAGGATTAAGCTTAAATCTAGATTAAATCAAGGTTTATCTACTAATTCTGTTGCACCAAACTTTAAACCTGGTTTGAAAATAAGCAGGCTTACATTTAAACCACGTTAATCCTGGATTTAATTTCACAATAAACCTGGATTAACTCTAATCTTGTAGCTCCATCACATTAAACTCAGATTTTTGACATATTTTTATTTAATTTTTTTCATTTTATCAGACTGTATCGGTTACGCGAATGAGCGGTTAACAACGGCAGGTGAATTTTTTTTTTTTTTTTTTTTTAAGTGAAAGTTTAAAGTTCACGAGCCCTTTGTAGTCACTCGAGTGGAAGTGAAAGGGTTGCACTGTTGCTGTTTAGTCACTCTGGAGAATTCGTATATTTCCACGTTTATGAAATCCGCATTCGTTAATCTGTGTTAAAATACACGACCCGATTTAAAATAAAGCCCAGATCGACAAATCCTAGATTAGCTCTCTAAACTGTGCTTAATTGTTTAAGTGTTTAAGATAAGGAGTTAAAGGAGAACGCTAAGACGTTACTGAAAACACCTTAAATATGTTTATACTGAAATATTTCTGATGTGCCCAGTGATTCTGGTGATAACTTGTTGGTTGCTGCTGTATTTTCATTAACCGTATGAAAAGTTAGCGGCTGTCTAACGCGCTCACGTCACAATGGAGTCGAAAAGCAGACAGGATTTCAGAGATCTCGGATACAAGGTCAGGTTTCATCGTTAGCGCCTTAAGACAAGCTCAGTTTCTGGCGATGTTTAAAATCGTATCGATGAGAAATCCAACGCAGTAGTACAAGTTGGTGCAAATGTCGGGCTCGAAGATCAGGAAGGAGACGCAGTTACAGGTTTCGGCTGAGGCTCGACTAGCTAGCGATGTACGAGATGAAGGGCATGATGGCGCTGGTGGTGGTATTAGCATGAATGCTGTGAAGCTGATCTGTTACAGCCTACAGAGTCTACAGAGCAGGACAGACTAAAGGGCTGCATTGTGGGTAATGCAGGAAACCATACATCATTTAAAAACTTGACTGACAAACCTTAATAAATGAAGTTTAACCCAAAAAATTCTAATCGGAATTTCATTATGAAATAAATCTTGGATGCCGCTGGGTAGCACGTGTTAATTATAAAGACGAATATGCAAGCTGCTCGTGCTAGATTGTTCCCTTAAATGTTTTCAATGTGTGGTGTGGGTTAAAAGCGATAGCAGCTGCGTTTTTGAAAAGGAATCCAGTATTGCTATGGGGGGGGGGGTTCAGCTAGAGAGTGGTAAAGGGAGGATGCACTCTGGCCTTAAGATGCAAGAACTTCTTTGTCTATGGCAAAGACGATGTCAAAAAGATCAGGGATAGTCAAATGTATGGTGTATTTTTTTTTTAGATGGCTTTGGATGTAGCTAGTATGGACTCGGATTCATCATTGCTGGGTCTTGAGAAAATAACAGCCATCCAAGTCTTTAAATCGCCCAGGCAAGCAATTAGAGGAGGAAGAAAGTGCGTGGCGGTTCAAAGAGTACATAAATTTGTGTATCATTAGTGTAGATTTTGCTGTCGGGTAATATTACCAAGCATGTCTATAATGATTCTCAGTGGGCTAAGGATTGAGCCTTGTGGGACACCTTGGTAGAGGCAGGATAAACCTAGCAATAGAGTCAAATTGTCTAAGATATGTGATCTGAACCAAAATATTACAAAAATACTACAGCAACAGTGAGACCAGTCCATTTTTCAAGTTGATGCAGCTGTGTGTCATGGCATACTGTGTCAAAAGCAACAACAACAACAACAAAATAAAAATAAAAATACTCAGAAGAACAAGTATGGTCAGCCTCAGTCTGCCACAACCAACAAGTAATTTATCTTCCTAACTTGAAAGGTTTCATTACTGCGGTTTGCCTTAAACCCAGACTGCAGCTCTTCCTTTAGGTTATTGGAAGCAATGCGGCCACAAACTTCAGCAATTTACCAAGGAGGGGAAGGTTAAAAATGGGACTGTCATTTTTGAGGTCCACAGGGCCTTGGCTTTTTGAGAAATGTGGTGATTGTGGTCAAATTCAAGTTGGAGGAAACAATAACAGAACTTGGAGAAGCAATAATGATCCAAGTTATAATCTAAGGGTAGAGGACAAAGACATGCTTGGCCAGAAGACCAGGCATTGGATCCTGATGGCAGGTAGAACCTGGCACTTCCTGGCCCGTCCTGATGCTCTATTACTGCTTGGAGATTCTTTCACTTGGGAATCACTCACTGCTGCTGGGGATGAACCCACAACAGAAACCCTTAAGAGTCCTGTGGATCATCCCACCTTAAAGATCGCACGTGCAAAAAAAAACAGCCCAGCTCTCACCCGTTCTTCGGTGAAAATATTTACTGGAGACTGAAGCTGAAAATGTCTTCTGTAATCATTCTGTAATCTTCTGTAATAGTGACATATACAGAGGTGGAAGAGTAATGACTTATAAATACATTATCTGGTATCACCCAGAAGAGGATGGGATCCCTTCTGAGTTTAGTTCCTCTCAAGGTTCCTTACTCATGTCATCTAAGGGAGTTTTTCCTTGCCTTGCAAATTAAGTATCTATATTTACATCCAGATTTCTGTAAAACTGCTTTGTGATAATGTTCTCAAAACACTCATTGAAAAGCTAACTGAATTGCAGCCATGGATACCTTGATCTGCCTAACCACAGATTTGACTAGATGGGTTCCCTCTAACAAACCAGACACGAAAGATTGGCTAAAGTCACACTGACTAACAGGGGACAGAGCAGGAATGTCCAATCTAATTCACAAAGGGCCAGGGTGGCTGCACGTTTTCATTCGACAGAGCAGGAGCCACGTGTGTTTGTCAATTAAAGACCAAGATCAACTGGTGTAATCAACTGTGGCCCCTGATTTTCAAGCGTGGCTGAAATGAAAAGCCACACCGGATCAGACTGGAAACCCCAGCAAATTTTTGGCCAACTATTTTCTCTTGGATTTACATTCACTTATTTGGCTGATGTGTTTTAATCCAAAGTAACTTACATTCGAGTTCTGGCCATTGGCACAGGCAGAACACAAACTTGAGATCACCTGACAATACGGCGAACACTTTGCACGGTTGCCCCCACTTGAAAGCCCTTGAGTAATGGCTGTTGAATTATTTAGAGCAGAGCTCAGATGGAACTAGAGGGGAGGCTGTGTGCAGTCTGTAACAGTTTATTAATAATAGAGAAAAGCATTTCCTGGACCATCACTCCTCCTTGTAGTGTAAGACATGGATGGACTTTGTATGCAAGCTCATGCCTGTCGGCTGAGAAGTAAACCAAGGGGCAGGGTGAGAGAACATCACAGCTCACAATCTGAGGGGGTGAAACCTGATTTAATGTAGCTGGAAAGTCTTATCATAGTGGCAGACATAGGACTTGGGGGGTGATGGTAAACCCTCAGGGATGGGGAAACTGGTCAAGCAATGTTCATTATGACGAAAGGCCTAAGGTTTATACGGTTTCTAAAAGTGATGTTATAGTGTGTATGATGTCTCATCATCATGATCATCATCATCTCGTCGTAAGCGGGAGGGAATTGATATTTTAAACAAGACATGTTTCAAAAACAGAACCATTTAGATATTATAAAGTGCCCAATGAGCAAACGCTGGAGTGTGTCCTTTGGTGTAAGCGGGGGGATTTACATGATAAGTGAGGCTATAATCTTACGTGGTTTGCCCAAAATGAAATGCCCAGAACCATCCACACCAGGCAGTGTCTGGATACAAGGACAGTCCCGCTGCCAAATGCTGACAATGCTCCTGTTTCAGGGTTTCTCAATGTTTATTTTGGATAGGTAATGGTTCTAGCTTGCTAAAGAGGTTCTACTTATTAGAAGCCCTCTTCTGTAGGGAGACAAATCTAAAAACCCTGTATGGATAGTGAGATGTAACAGATACAATGAGCTCTTTCCAAAGTACTGCACAGTTTGAAGAGGAAGCTGGATCCTAGAGTTCAACCAGAAAAAGTTCAGCAGTGGTATAGCAGGAACCCAGAATACAGTAGAGAAGCAAAAGGACATATATGGGTATATAGTATAAGCACAACCCTGTCTCACTTCCCAGCTATTTCACGGAAGAGTTAGGCTGGCCAGAGACAGGCTTACGAGATAAAATCTGACTTGCCCATTTACAAGCAAAGCATAAATCAGCGAACTATGAATCACGTACCACCAACAATCTAGAGGAGAAAGTTTTAAAACCCTACAGAAGCCAGAAACGGCAAAAAAAGTGGATTACAAGCTAAATTACTATCTTTGCCATTTTCTACACAATATTCTGTTGAAATTATTAGAAATTGGCTTTTACACAGAATCAGTAAGAGGAGCTTTTGAGAGACGAGGATAGTGTCAGCAGTAAAAATGGACATTCACATTAGACCGGCAGTTTTCAAGCTGCTCTTCTTTTGTGTGTGTGTCTGAAGAGACCAGCAGCTGGCCTAAGCGCCCACACTTCTTTGTTCAGGATACGTAATGAGAGTCTGTCTCGGCTCGCTTTTGTCCTCCTTCTCTCTCTCTCTCTCTCTCTCACACACACACACACACACAGTGTCCTCCACTAATTTTGGCACCCTTGGTAAATATGAGCAAAGAGGTCTGTGAAAAATTGTCTTTATTGTTTAACCTTTTAATCTTCTGTTAAAAAAAAAACAACACTACTCTGCTCTCAGGGATATCAAACAATTTCAAACAAAACACAGGTTTATCCAAAAAAATATCTTTGTTAAATAGTGCAACAATTATTGGCAGCCTTTTAGTCAATACTTTGTGCTACCTCCCTTTTCCAAGATAACAGCTCCGAGTCTTCTCCTATAATGCCTGATGAGGTTGGAGAATACATGGTGAGGGATCTGAGATCGTGATCCTTCACATTTCGAGGTCCACGCTGGTGGACTCTCCTCAGTTCACCCCACAGGTTTTCTATGGGGTTCAGGTCAGGGGACTGGGATGGTCATGGCAGGACCTTGATTTTGTGGTCAGTAAACCATTTTTGTGTTGATTTTGATGATGTTTTGGATCATTGTCCTGCTGGAAGATCCAATCACGGCCCATTTGTATCTTTCTGGCAGAGGCAGTCAGGTTTTCATTTCATATCTGTTGATATTTGATGGAGTTCATGATGCCATGTATCCTAACAAAATGTCCAGGACCTCTGTCAGAAAAACAGTCCCAAAACATTAAAGATCCACCTCCATATTTAACCGTGGGCATGAGGTACTTTTCCATATGGCTACCTCTCTGTGTGCACCAAAACCACCTCTGGTGTTTATTGCCAAAAAGCTCTATTTTGGTTTCATCTGACCATAGAACCCGATCCCATGTGAAGTTCCAGTAGTGTCTGGCAACCTGAAGACGCTCGAGTTTGTTTTTGGAAGAGAGTAAAGGCTTCTTGAAATCCTTCCAAACAACTTGTAGTTTTGGAGACTAAGCGAATTTGGCCTGTGTGTTACCTCATATTTATACCCCTGTGTAACAGGAAGTCATGGTTGAACAAGTTCATGTTGCTAACCTAACCCAGGTGTACTAAAAAAATGTAAATATCAATGGGAATATACTTCAAATATATTTTCTCATATGAATTCACAGGGGTGCCCATAATTGTTGTGCACCTATATTTAACAAAGATATTTTGTTTTTGGATAAACCTGTGTTGTGCTTGCAATTGTTTGATATCCATGAGAACAGGGTATTTTCGTGAAGTTTTTGAACAAAAGATCAAAAGGGTGCCAATATTAGTGGAGGGCACCATATATACATATACATATATATATATATATATATATATATATATATATATATATATATGTTTGTGTGTGTGTGTGTGTGTGAGAATAGTGCAGTCCTCAGCCTGAGTGGATGTGTGTCAGACAGGTGAGCAAAGCTGATAGATTTAAAAAGAATAAAAAATATCATCATAAAAACACTGCTGCTATTTTCACACGCTGCTGGAGGAATCTTTTCAAAAGGCTTGCGCTTTGATTTACACAAATGGGCTAAATTATCTTGAAGCACTTATTTAGACATTTCTTTATTTATACAGCTCTTCTGAGACTACTTCAATGCAGAGGGAGAAACATCCACAGTGTCAGGGTCATAAAGGGAATATATTGGAATTAGAGGCATTTGATTTTCAAAGCACAGAAAAAACAGGGTTAAAAACTTACAAAAGCAATGCAATCGACAACAATATATTATGTGTATATATATTTGTATAGTGAGGTATGGATAAAGGTTATGGAGGTGTACAGTGAGGTTATGGAGGTGTACAGTGAGGTTATGGAGGCGTACAGTGAGGTTATGGAGGTGTACAGTGAGGTTATGGAGGTGTACAGTGAGGTTATGGAGGCGTATAGTGAGTTATGGAGGCGTACAGTGAGGTTATGGAGGCGTACAGTGAGGTTATGGAGGCGTACAGTGAGGTTATAGAGGCGTACAGTGAGGTTATGGAGGCGTACAGTGAGGTTATGGAGGCGTACAATGAGTTATGGAGGTGTACAGTGAGGTTATGGAGGTGTACAGTGAGGTTATGGAGGCGTACAGTGAGGTTATGGAGGCGTATAGTGAGTTATGGAGGCGTACAGTGAGGTTATGGAGGCGTATAGTGAGTTATGGAGGTGTACAGTGAGGTTATGGAGGCGTATAGTGAGTTATGGAGGTGTACAGTGAGGTTATGGAGGTGTACAGTGAGGTTATGGAGGCGTACAGTGAGGTTATAGAGGCGTACAGTGAGGTTATGGAGGCGTATAGTGAGTTATGGAGGCGTACAGTGAGGTTATGGAGGCGTATAGTGAGTTATGGAGGTGTACAGTGAGGTTATGGAGGCGTATAGTGAGTTATGGAGGCGTACAGTGAGGTTATGGAGGCGTATAGTGAGTTATGGAGGTGTACAGTGAGGTTATGGAGGCGTATAGTGAGTTATGGAGGCGTACAGTGAGGTTATGGAGGCGTATAGTGAGTTATGGAGGCGTACAGTGAGGTTATGGAGGCGTATAGTGAGTTATGGAGGTGTACAGTGAGGTTATGGAGGCGTATAGTGAGTTATGGAGGCGTACAGTGAGGTTATGGAGGCGTATAGTGAGTTATGGAGGCGTACAGTGAGGTTATGGAGGCGTATAGTGAGTTATGGAGGTGTACAGTGAGGTTATGGAGGTGTACAGTGAGGTTATGGAGGTGTACAGTGAGGTTATGGAGGCGTATAGTGAGTTATGGAGGTGTACAGTGAGGTTATGGAGGCGTACAGTGAGGTTATGGAGGCATACAGTGAGGTTATGGAGGCGTACAGTGAGGTTATGGAGGTGTACAGTGAGGTTATGGAGGCATATAGTGAGTTATGGAGGCGTACAGTGAGGTTATGGAGGCGTACAGTGAGGTTATGGAGGCGTACAGTGAGGTTATGGAGGCGTACAGTGAGTTATGGAGGCGTACAGTGAGGTTATGGAGGCGTACAGTGAGGTTATGGAGGCGTACAGTGAGTTATGGAGGCGTACAGTGAGGTTATGGAGGCGTACAGTGAGGTTATGGAGGCGTACAGTGAGGTTATGGAGGCATATAGTGAGTTATGGAGGTGTACAGTGAGGTTATGGAGGCGTACAGTGAGGTTATGGAGGCGTATAGTGAGTTATGGAGGCGTACAGTGAGGTTATGGAGGTGTATAATGTTGGAGGTACACAGTGGAGTATGAGGGAATAAGTATATAGATATTTAAAGAGATGTGTATGAACAGAGACGCAGCATGGCCTATTGTCATTTAGAGAACTAATGCCCGGAATAACCGTGTGATCAAAAGCACTACGCAGCAAATGACTAATAAACAAGTTTAACGAGTGTGAAGCGAGAGCTGATGTGTGTTTTACAAGCCACATATTCACCCCAGAACAAACAGACATGCGCGAGTGCTTTAAAAACACACACACACACACACACACACACACACACACACACACACACACACAGCGCTTATACGGTCAGGAAAAAAACTGGAACTATAGAAAAAGGATCGTGTTTCACTAAAGCCTTCACAAATACACGTCTCCAGAAGTGACCGAGAGTTTCCGGAAAAGGCTTTGTCAAAGAAAGGGATCGTTATTTATACATGACACATACAGAGTGTCTTGAGTGTGTCAAGGTGCTCAGCAGAGCAGCCTGTCTGTCCGTCTGTGTGTGTGAGTGTGTGTCAGGAATAGACGCACTGGATCCATTTATCACTGTGTCAGTGTGCGGTTATCTTTAAAGCAGGCCAAACAGCCACGCCATCACACCGTGTTCCTGCTTCTTATCTGTGCCTAGTAATGTGATGGGGGTCGACGGCTTGGGAACATCACACGTCTAAGACAGAACACAGGAGAGACGCTGGGAAAGCTTATCGCCCGCATTAACTTTATCAGCTAGCACGGCTCCTTCATTCTAAACAAATAGATCGATAATGAATAGATAGAATCGGGGAACACGAGCGGATGCCGTCGATCTAGTTTTTTTTTTTTAAATGACTAGAACTGTTCTCCTTGTAAAACTGAAAGCGACATTTATTATTATTCCAATTATAAGATTAACACACCGATCATATTAAATGCACACGTGCTATAATTCAGACACACACGCAGCTACAAAGTCGAGGCAAGGCAGATTTTTCACCGCGTCCTTGCAAACTGCCACCGGTTTTATCTACCGGTTACAGTTTAAAAAAGCTTGTTGTTTTTTTTTTAAACCTTTCCCAGTGTACAAGATTAGTTTTAGTAGGACATGTTATTGTGAATAATCGTGTAAACATTACACTAAGGATTACTTTAAGAAGTGAAGGAGGTGTGGCTTCTGGTCTGTCAGTTTCTGTGAAGGAGGTGTGGCCTCTGTTGTTGACAGTCTCAGTATGTTTACTAGGTTTTTCAGTCCCTCCAGGAGTTTGCGATTTTGCGAACGCAGAATCGAGAAAAGTTCGCAATATTTGGGGGATCGCGCCAGTTTTAAAAATCGCCGCAGGTTTGCCGCAGATTCGGGGCGAGGCCCTCTTCGGCGCTCAGCCGAAGCCCTCTTCGATTCACGTGCGAAAGACATGAGTACAGCTAAAAGCTCTCGTTTACCAACAAACATCGCGGTGAAATTCAAGTAGATTTCCGCAAATTTGTCGCATCGCAAAATTTAGAAATCAATTTAAAATAAGCCGCAGCAAATATCAAGCATTTTTGGCCGCGACAATCACCAATAAACCTGCGTGAAATCCTGTACGGACTGTATTTTGTTTAAAATACCGTAGAACACGTTCACAAATCAGAATACCCTGATATTCGTTCTTCGCCTGGATCTTTATCGTGGTTTTAAAAACGAATATAATAATCGATTAAGAGAAATTGCACTTGCACGTCGAAAGCCTACACGAATCCTTCTATAATAACGATACGACGCAGATCGGAAACAAACTGCTAAGATATTGGTCAGGTTCCCAAAGGAGAGGCTGATTATCCTAACGATAAACGTGCCATACTCAGCGTCATATCCAGAGGTTGTGTTTGGGAAATAGATGTATGAGTGCTGCAGCATTGCTGCAGAGGTTGAAGGGGTGGGGGGTCAGCCTGTCAGTGCTCAGACCATACGCCGCACACTGCATCAAATTGGTCTGCATGGCTGTCGTCCCAGAAGGAAGCCTCTTCTAAAGACGATGCACAAGAAAGCCCGCAAACAGTTTGCTGAAGACAAGCAGACTAAAGACATGGATTACTGGAACCATGTCCTGTGGACTGATGAGACCAAGATAAACTTATTTGGTTCAGATGGTGTCAGGCGTGTGTGGCGGCAACCAGGTGAGGAGTACAGAGACAAGTGAGTCTTCTACAGTCAAGCATGGTGGTGGGAGTGTCATGGTCTGGGGCTGCGAGTGCTGCCGGCACTGGGGAGCTACAGTTCATTGAGGGAACCATGAATGCCAACATGTACTGTGACATACTGAAGCAGAGCATGATCCCCTCCCTTCGGAGACTGGGCCGCAGGGCAGTATTCCAGCATGATAACGACCCCAAACACACCTCCAAGACGACCACTGGCTTGCTAAAGAAGCTGAGGGTGAAGGTGATGGACTGGCCAAGCATGTCTCCAGACCTAAACCCTATTGAGCATCTGTGGGGCATCCTCTAACGGAAGGTGGAGGAGCACAAGCTCTCTAACATCCACCAGCTCCGTGATGTCATCATGGAGGAGTGGAAGAGGACTCCAGCGGCAACCTGTGAAGCTCTGGTGAACTCCATGCCCAAGAGGGTTAAGGCACTGCTGGAAAATAATGGTGGCCACACAAAATATTGACCCTTTGGGCCCAATTTGGACATTTTCACTTAGGGGTGTACTCACTTTTGTGGCCAGCAGTTTAGACATTAATGGCTGTGTGTTGAGTTATTTTGAGGGGACAGTAAATTTACACTGTTACACAAGCTGTACACTCACTACTTTACATTGTAGCAAAGCGTCATTTCTTCAGTGTTGTCACATGAAAAGATATCATCAAATATTTACAAAAACGTGAGGGGTGTACTCACTTTTGTGAGATACTCTACATACACACACAAAGAGAGGACGAAACAGTGTAGGACAATCATACACTTCCTCCAGACGCCCGTTAAAACACACAGAATGCTGTTTTTACATTCATCAGATGACTGAACAGCAGCCGTATCACAAATGATTAACTGATAACGTGGCTACTGAACATAAACACAATCAAATTTTCATCGTTTTTTACTTTCATCTGAAGGCAGCAGAACAGGATCAATACTACCCCCCCCCCCTCTCTCTCTCTCTCTCTCTCTCTCGTTCTCCCATCTATCTTTAATCACAATTGGGTTCCGCTGCGTGTTTTGCATAACGCTACATTCGCCCTCCTGCACGCGGCCTGAATTTGAATTGGTCACGCCAAGCCTCACGTGGCGGATATGAGCGGTAAATCACAGACTACGTTCACGGTACAGGGTTGAAGTGGCACAGATCTGCGAGCACATGTTTTAGCAGGGTGGGTTTTTTTCCTGAGGAAAAAATAAATAAATAAATAAATAAACGACGTTCCTTTCGAATCAGATCTGAGCTGCTTGTAATCTCACACATATCCAATACATGGTTTTGGTGACAACACTCTTTTTATATCATTCTCCTATGATTGCCCCCCCCAACCCCCCCAACCCCCCCCCCCACCACACACCCACACACACCTCTCCCATCCCACAAGTGTTGGGAAAAACTGCAAGAACAGCTAAATCTCTGCATGTGGCCTTTGTGGGGGATTTTTCACCCTGATTGTAAACACCTGCCGCAGTGATACACAGCCTCCCAGATAAAGCACTTTCTGCTGCTGAAGTGCCAGATGTGCCAGATGATGATTTACACGAACAAACGCCAATGCGAATGTCGACGCACAAATCATCAACATGTTCCTGCCTCACAACTCTTTAGTTGTGTGACTCATCTCGAGGGCCGAACTTACACATCTGCGAGAGCATCCAAGAACGATATCATCGCTCCGACATGATGTTACGTTGCCACGATATCGACATCACAGATTCTAGAAATATCAGGGATTACATTAGACCACCAGACGTGAATCTCGGATCGTCCGAAAGTCTTGTGCGCAACACTGAGCAGCGTCAAGAGCGTCCAAATGTCGGCCATGTGAACATCAGACGACTAATCGTGCACAACTGTGCGTTCCTTAAAGTGCACCTACTATGGTTTTTCAGATGTTCCCTTTCATGTAGTGTGTTATATATGCAGCTGTTTGTGAATGTAAAAAAGTCTGCGAAGTTTACAAAAATCAAAGCGCACGACAAACGGAGTTATTGACTCCCAAACTAAGGAATCGATTCTGAACAGCTGAAACGATTCGTTAGTGATTCCAGACTTCACTTCCTGTACTAACCTACGTAGGTTCGTAACAACAAGCCCCGCCTCTGGTCTTCATCTGCTGCTCGCTGACAGACCGAGCTGAAACTCGTTATGGTAGTGGGCGTTTCCTTTCCGAAACACGCTGACAGCAGTAAACCAATCACAACAGACTGGGACATCTGACCAATCAGAGCAGAGTATGCTCTCTGAAAGGAGGAGTTTAGAGCGAGTCGTCTGTGACACTGGGGGGAAACTGCAGCTTAAATTATGAGCACGTTAACGTGTTTTTTGACCTCGGATGCGTGTACATCTGCTGTATGAGACACAAAATGAGGCATAACAGGTGCGCTTTAAAACTTTCCTTAAAGTGGTAAAACTGCTCGTTTTCCTCTTCTCTTTTTCCGGCTAACCATTGTGGACGATTAAATCAATTATCGCGATATTTTTGGGGGAAACCCGATATCGCGCAAGCCTAGCGCAGACACTCGCGTACTGGTCAGTCTTCGTACTCGCACGAAACGTGAGCAGAGTTTACGAAAGAGGACAGCGAGGAAGAGCCGAAACAAAGGAGAGCCCGTGTTTTACTGTAGAAATAATAAATCTAACGGAACGTGGATATGAAACCTTGCGTGATGAGGAAACTGAGTGTGTATTCAGCAGTATCGCGCGGATCTTGTTTCAAAGCAAGTGTTTAAATCCACAATTCCAGCAATGACAGACGCTTTAAATGTTTCTTTAATGAAGTTGCCGTGGTTTACATCATCTACAGTGTGTCCTTATTCTGAGTCTGATAAACGAGACAGAAAGGGAAGCGCGCGAGTCTGGAGGATTAAATAAGCTGTAATACTGAACTACAGCCGTTATTAACCTTCACACTTTATCTGCACATTCACAAATTCATGAGCGTCATTTTCTGCATTTAAATGCATTATAGAGGGTGGCATCATGGGAGAAAAATAAAACACTGTACACTTCATGCCCCATCTCGTGTGATATAAATCACGCCGTACACTTCATATCCCATCACTTTATATCCGATCTCGCGTGAACGCCGTACACTTCATATCCCATCACTTTATATCCGATCTCGCGTGAACGCCGTACACTTCATATCCCATCACTTTATATCCGATCTCGCGTGAACGCCGTACACTTCATATCCCATCTCTATATATCCGATCTCGCGTGAACGCCGTACACTTCACATCCCATCACTTTATATCCGATCTCGCGTGAACGCCGTACACTTCACATCCCATCACTTTATATCCGATCTCGCGCGAACGCCGTACACTTCACATCCCATCACTTTATATCCGATCTCGCGCGAACGCCGTACACTTCACATCCCATCACTTTATATCCGATCTCGCGCGAACGCCGTACACTTCACATCCCATCACTTTATATCCGATCTCGCGCGAACGCCGTACACTTCACATCCCATCTCTATATATCCGATCTCGCGCGAACGCCGTACACTTCACATCCCATCTCTATATATCCGATCTCGCGCGAACGCCGTACACTTCACATCCCATCTCTATATATCCGATCTCGCGCGAACGCCGTACACTTCACATCCCATCACTTTATATCCGATCTCGCGCGAACGCCGTACACTTCACATCCCATCTCTATATATCCGATCTCGCGCGAACGCCGTACACTTCACATCCCATCTCTATATATCCGATCTCGCGCGAACGCCGTACACTTCACATCCCATCTCTATATATCCGATCTCGCGCGAACGCCGTACACTTCACATCCCATCACTTTATATCCGATCTCGCGCGAACGCCGTACACTTCACATCCCATCTCTATATATCCGATCTCGCGCGAACGCCGTACACTTCACATCCCATCTCTATATATCCGATCTCGCGCGAACGCCGTACACTTCACATCCCATCTCTATATATCCGATCTCGCGCGAACGCCGTACACTTCACATCCCATCTCTATATATCCGATCTCGCGCGAACGCCGTACACTTCACATCCCATCTCTATATATCCGATCTCGCGTGAACGCCGTACACTTCACATCCCATCTCTATATATCCGATCTCGCGTGAACGCCGTACACTTCATATCCCATCTCTTTATATCCGATCTCGCGTGAACGCCGTACACTTCATATCCCATCTCTTTATATCCGATCTCGCGTGAACGCCGTACACTTCATATCCCATCTCTTTATATCCGATCTCGCGTGAACGCCGTACACTTCATATCCCATCTCTATATATCCGATCTCGCGTGAACGCCATACAAATTCATATCCGATCTCGCGTGAACGCCATACAAATTCATATCCGATCTCGCGTGGTACCAATCACGCCGTACACTTTATATCCGATCTCATACCGTATAAATCACGCCATGCACTTTATATCCGATCTCGCATAATATAAATTACGCCGTACACTTTATATCCGATCTCGCATAATATAAATTACACCATACACTTTATCTGATCTCATACCATATAAATTATGCCACACACATTATATCCGATGTCATACCATATAAATCCCGGCGTACACTTTATATCCGATCTCATACCATATAAATCACGGCGTACACTTTATATCCGATCTCATACCATATAAATCACGGCGTACACTTTATATCCGATCTCATACCATATAAATCACGGCGTACACTTTATATCCGATCTCATACCATATAAATCACGGCGTACACTTTATATCTGATCTCATACCATATAAATCACGCCGTGCACTTCATATCCGATCTCGCATAATATAAATTACGCCGTACACTTTATATCCGATCTCGCATAATATAAATTACACCATACACTTTATCTGATCTCATACCATATAAATTATGCCACACACATTATATCCGATCTCATACCATATAAATCACGGCGTACACTTTATATCCGATCTCATACCATATAAATCACGCCGTGCACTTTATATCCGATCTCATACCATATAAATCACGCCGTGCACTTTATATCCGATCTCGCATAATATAAATTACACCGTACACTTTATATCCGATCTCGCATAATATAAATTACACCATACACTTTATCTGATCTCATACCATATAAATTATGCCACACACATATTATATCCGATCTCATACCATATAAATCACGGCGTACACTTTATATCCAATCTCATACCATATAAATCACGGCGTACACTTTATATCCGATCTCATACCATATAAATCACGCCGTGCACTTTATATCTGATCTCGCATAATATAAATTACACCGTACACTTTATTTGATCTCATACCATATAAATTATGCCACACACATTATATCCGATCTCATACCATATAAATCATGCTGTACACTTTATATCCGATCTCATACCATAGAAATCATGCTGTACACTTTATATCCGATCTCATACCATAGAAATCATGCTGTACACTTTATATCCGATCTCATACTATAGAAATCATGCTGTACACTTTATATCCGATCTCATACCATAGAAATCATGCTGTACACTTTATATCCGATCCCCTATGATATACAGCATGCTGTGCACATTATATCGTTCTTCTATTACACATGGACGGTATTTAATATTAATTACCCACAGTGTTTACGTGTTGTATACTGAATGCGAGCATTAGATTCTACATGTGTATACTTATATTGGCAAAAAAAATGAACAGCACTGAATTAATTAGCTCAGAAATGCTGGCAGTGTCACTCTTAATAAATTAGTAAGAATCAGCCAGACAGCTGTTTTCCAGGAGAAAGAAATCGGACTTAAACAGATGCTGTTCTATTGAATTCAAAAACACACACGACTTTAATAAGCGGATCTTCTCATCCCTATCGTTCTGTTTTTCCTGGCTACAATAACAGTTTCCCAGGATGTCCACATCTGTCTGCTCTCACTCGGCTCAACCTGCATCTACATTTACAAATAAACAAAGCAGAGTCGCCGTTAAAAGATAGATGTCCTTTCATTTTCACTTTATTCAAGTGGATGCGTTAGAGAGCGAGAGAGACTGAGAGGCAGAAAGAGAGAGAAAGAGACAGACAGAAAAAGACATAGTGAGAGAAAGAAAGAGATGGATAGAAAGAAAGACAGACACATAGAAAGACAGAGGAAGACAGAAAGAGACAGAAATAGAAAGACAGAGACAGAAAGACAGATGCAAAGAGAAAGACAGAGAAAGACAGAGACAGACAGAAAGACAAAGACAGACAGAGAAAGACAGAGACAGACAGAAAGACAAAGAGAAAGACAGACAGAAAGACAAAGAGAAAGACAAAGAGAAAGACAGACAGAAAGACAAAGAGAAAGACAGACAGAGACAGACAGAAAGACAAAGAGAAAGACAGACAGAGAAAGACAAAAAACAGAAATAGAAAGACAGAGAGAAAGACAGACAAATAGAAAGACAGAGACAGACAGAAAGACAAAGAGAAAGACAGACAGAGAAAGACAGAAAAAACAGAAATAGAAAGACAGAGACAGAGAGAAAGACAGACACAAACAGAAAGACAGAGACAGACAGAAAAAGGCACAACTTGAAAGACAGAGACAGAGAGAAAGACAAACGCAAATACAAAGACAGAGAGAAAGAAACACAAATAGAAAGACAGAGACAGAGAGAAAGACAAACGCAAATACAAAGACAGAGAGAAAGAAACACAAATAGAAAGACAGAGACAGAGAGAAAGACAAACGCAAATAGAAAGACAGAGACAGACAGAAAAAGACACAACTTGAAAGACAAACGCAAATACAAAGACAGAGAGAAAGGCAGACACAAATAGAAAGAGAGAGACAGAGAGAAAGAAACACAAATAGAAAGACAGAGAGAAAGACAAACGCAAACGGAAAGACAGAGAGAAAGAAACACAAATAGAAAGACAAACGCAAACAGAAAGACAGAGAGACAGAGAGAAAGAAACAAATAGAAAGACAGAGACAGAGAGAAAGACAAACACAAATAGAAAGACAGAGAAAGACAGAAAAAGACACAAATAGAAAGACATACAGAGAGAAAGACACAAATAGAAAGACAGAGACAGAGAGAAAGACAAACACAAATAGAAAGACAGAGACAGACAGAAAAAGACACAAATAGAAAGACAGAGACAGACAGAAAAAGACACAAATAGAAAGACAGAGACAGAGAGAAAGACAGACACAAATAGAAAGACAGAGAGACAGAGAGAAAGACAGACAAATAGAAATACAGACAGAGAGAAACACAGATAAATATAAAGACAGAGAGACACAGGCAGACAGAAAGACAGAAAGACAGAGACAGACACAAATAGAAAGACAAAGACAGAGAAAGACAGAGGGAAAGACATACACAAATAGAAAGACAGAGACAGAGAGAGAGAAGGACCAGCACAAATAGAAAGACAGACAGACAGACAGACAGACATAGCAACAGAGACAAAGAGAGACAAAGCAAGAAAGAGAGAGAGGCAGAAGGGAGAGACAGAAAGAGAGACAGAAAGAGAGACAGGGGCACAAGGCAAGACAAAGAAAAGATACACAGAGAATAAAACAGACAGAGAGACAGTAAGAGACATGGAGGTAAAGACAGTGAACGACAGACAGGGGACATGGAGAGAGACAAAGACAGGAAGAGAGACAGAGGCAGAAAGAGACATGCAATGACAGACTGAGATGAAGACAGAGCTGCAAAGAGAGACAGAGCGAGAAGCGGATGCAAAGACGAGCAGAGAGACAGCGAGAGAGAAAAACAGAGAGAGAAAGAGTTCCCTGTTTTAGTCTCAGTTTGATCCTGCTGTAATTTGGGGGAGATTCTCTTTAGCGTCGTCGCCCTCGGCGGCGGCGTTCAGTAAATTGAGGAGTGTATCAGAAATTACAGGTCACACTGTATTATGCTCCAACAATCGTATGGATTGCTTTAGGTCTTTATTTCAATTTTTAAATAATACGATGAAGTACTGTAAAGCGCCTGCACAGCTTCAGTGCCTGGCCCCTAAATATAGAAAAAAAAAATGATTATATTCTCTGCACGAAACAAAGAATACATTCGAATTCTCTCACATATAAGAATAATAAATAAATAAATAAATAAATAAATAAATAAACAAACACTCAGTGCGAGTGTACTGGGGGGCATTTACTTCCTGGAACAGCGAGGAGGACAGTGCAGCTGTGTGTGTCACGCTACTTAATACTAACAGCCAATAAAAAATGATGACACGGTGGTGCTTGAAAGTTTTTGAACCCGTTACGATCTGCACGAACACGACCGGACACGTCATCAGATTTTCAACATAGACAAGGAGAACCCAATTAAGCAAACGAGACAGAAACGTCACACCTGGTCGTCTAGTTATTGTGGCAAAAGATCCGATATTACACATCTGTCGGTGGCAAAAGTATGTGCACCTCTAGGATTAGCAGTTTAATTAGAAGTCAGGTGTTCTCAATCAATGGGATGAGAATACAGATAGGCAGAGATGTACAGAATAGTCTGAAGGTGCTCACAAACTTTCAAGCACCACGGTAGGTATGATATGTGTACATTATTTATAATATGATATGTGATGTATGTGTGTGATAACGGCACGCTTGAAGACAATGTCCTGTGTGTAAGTGCAGCAGAGACACGCGAGAGAGCGAGCAGTTCAGTTCTGCGAGCACTGAGCCCCGAGTCACGTATACGCCCTTTCTCCAGGTCTCGTGAGTCATATTTTTAATGAGCACACCGATATTAGTCTGCGTGCTCACACTGCCCATCGCTAGAAGTACAGACAGCGGCGACCAACGATAAACAGTACTAATGTTACTTATTTCGGTGTCGGTTTATGAGTATCGGTAATGACGAGTACCCTAATGAGGAGTGCTGTACGTTTCTGTCGCTGTGTGTGTGTGTGTGTGTGTGTGTGTGTGTGTGTGTGTGTGTGTGTGTTGACAGCAGTGCAGGATTTGTCAGGCGTGCTGCCGGTGTTTCTGATAAGCTCGTGGAGAAGGCTCGGGATGAACTGTGATATTACCCAGCTCATGTTTCCAGACTACGTGGACGTAGTGTGAATACGACGTTTCCTGTAGCTGCCTGAAGACAGGAAGTGTAAACAGTAACGGAAGCGCTGCATGGTGGCAGACAGACGGACGAATGGGTTAACCATTCTCTCGTCGGGTGGCTCAGACGTGTAAAGAACACTAAAACCACAACGATGACGAAGGTTAAAGAAAGACAATCGACATCGGTGGCCGTGTCTGGTCAGAGTGGAACTTATACAAGGGTTAGCCTAGATTAGCCACGCCCACTTCACACCCACTTCACACAAGGCCAACCAGAACATCCTTAAAGCAATGAATTCCTTGTTCTCTGGGACTTTAATATTAGTTTAACAGAAGGACCATTTGACAGATGTTCTCTAACTGTACTTGCCTTCTCATTTACTTGCATCTACGTTGCCTTGCATAAGTATTTGCCCCCTTGCACCTTTCCACATTTTGTACCGTTCCAAACAGGGCTCGGCATTACAGTCCGTACAGGAGGGTTTGGGTTTTTTTTTTTTTTTTGCGATTATCACGGCTAGAAATACTCAATTTGCAGATTTTTTCCACATTTGAGACGCACCCTGCGGAGCTTTTGCGATTCAATTTATTTCTTTTTTTCATTTTGCGGAAAATTACTTGAATCGGCGGAATTGCAACTGCAATTGTCTCGCGGTGACGTTTGTTGCTAAACGAGACCGTTTAACCGTACGCGTGTATCTCCCCACTGCTCTTCTCCCTGAATACAACTGACTGTATCTCTACAGACCCATCTGTCAAACTCCTGAAGTACAGTCATCAGCCTCATCCAGGAAGGTGACGAGTCTGTGTACTACAGAGACGAGGCTGAACAGTTGGCTGCCTCGTGCTGTCAAAACATCCCGGGGCCGAACATGCTCAAAACAGTAGAGGTGACAATGGACTTCAGAAAGAAGACAGAACAAAGAAGACACGGTCTCAGTCATGGAGTCCCTCAAGGTTCCTGGGCTGTACAATCTCACGGGACATGAAGTAAGGCACCTACGCTGACTCCACGGTGAAAAAAGCCCAGCACACGACGTACCTCTTCCGCCGACTCAGGAAGTTCCACCTGGCGCAGGAGCTGCTCATACACTTCGACTCATCAGAGATCACTGAATCGCTTCAGTGGTTTGGTTCAGCCAGCAAATCAGACATAAGGAAGCTTCAATATACGGTAAGGACTGCCGAGAGGATCACTGGTGCACCCGTGCAATCTCACCAGGGCTTTGTCCACTTTTGTACGTGCGGTGGACTTTATACGGCAAACATGGCGAGCGCGTCACACACCGATTACGCACTGCTGCTGAACTTCTTAACATGTTCAGAAACACCGGAAGTAGGCGTGGTGCTTGCGTACATACATCTGGAGACTCTCGGGACTTCATATCCCCCACTCTTAGCGCCAACCTTGTCCAGAAATGGATTGGACTTTTTTTCTTTATCATTTGTTTGACCCGTCTAAAGTGCTTTTTTTTTCTCCATCTATTGGCATGCACGAGTTAATAATACTAAAAACCAGAACCCCCATGTTGAGAAGAAAGTAAACAAAAACATTTAGTGTGAAAGCAGTCTAATTGGCTACATTCACACAGCATGGCCTTGTCGAATAACACCTAAGGACAATTAACACGTACAAAACACAGCCAAAAAAAAACAAAAAAAAAGTGTTAGCGGCGTTATTTAACATGCAAATCAAACTCAGGTAGCAGGCGTTAACACAACAGCTGATGTGTTCGTGAATACCTCTACATGGTACACAATACGAGGCAGTGTACGATTCGTAACTGCATACACGAGACTCTCAAACAACACTGGTGCAGGAAATAAGCCTCGAACCATGTTGATTGAAAGTCCATGCAGGCTGCTGGGTTCAATTTTTTTTAAAAAAACCTCATACACTGAGTTTCTTTTCTGAAAACTCAGTGGGCACAAATCAACGCGATCAGATACAACAAAAGTCATGTACGTACGGAGAGAACACACACGCACACACACACACACACACACACAAAAACATCAAATGTATTTTTTTCCCAAAATGATTTTCAATTATTCTTTTTTTTGTTTCACAAACGTCCCTACAGGAGCTCCGTATATAAAACAGCAGGAAGATTGGAAATATATCATCATCATCATCATCATCATCATCACATCCAGCTTCCTGCTAATATTCCGTAGGAGACGGGGCTTAACGGCAAAATGCGGAGAGGGAAAAAAACCCTGCGATCACGCCATGTCGTAATCGCTGTAATTACGAGACTGCGACTTGTAAAAATCGCTCACGTCCTCGTCGAGCTCTTAATCGCGACTGGTAAAATTTTCGAAGACTTGCCGACACGCAAAACGCCCGCGGCTTCGGCAGTAAGACGTAGTTGCGTCGTAATATTTCTGCGGAACAGCTAGAGCTGTGACAACTCGATTATGAAAATCGATTATGAAAATCGTTGTCAAGGAATCTCATTATCGATTAATCGGTCTGCGCGCGACAGGGGACGCGTTTACTTATTACATTACTTCTGTTCCGAAAACGCACATCAGAGAGTAAATACTAAAGTTGTGTCCCAAATGACGCACTATACACTTACACTATGCACTGTGTACTCTATCGTCTAGTGTGTGAAGTTTAGAAAGGTAGTATCGTCTCAAATAGAACACTAGCGGTATAAGTCGACAGCGCGTGACGTCATTCAAAAAAAAAAAACCACTGTCCAAGATGGCCGCTCATTCAGCTACACAGCAAAGTTTCGTTCATGTTTATAGATCACAGCAAGTCGCCCCGAGTCCTAAAACACATCGGGCGAGTCGGTGTGAAGTGGTTTGAAGCAGATATATACACACGAACACACACACACACACACACACACACACACGGAGAAAAATTGTAGTGCGACAGATTTCTATTACTTATTAACTAGAAGGTCTGAACACAACTGGCTGATTGGCTTCTATTAGGATAAATGGGGAACTGTGTCCGTTTGATTTACACGTGCACCTTCACAGTTTACACGAAGTCTTAAAATCAATAACCCAAAACACGTTTCATCCATCAGTGAGCCCTTTCAAAATAATAATAATAATAATAATAACAATAACAACAACAACAACACCGCAGCATAGTGAACACGTTCGGGAAAATAAAACCCAGCGATGAAAATAAAACCCCGTCCTGTGGAGTTTCTCAGCTCTCGTGTCGAGTTTAAAAGCCACGGCAGCAGTTGGCGTTTAATGGAAATGCTCCTCTACAGCTTCTCGAGCGCAAACAAGAGCCGTAAAAGTGTTTGAAAGAGCAATAAAGTGCCTACCTGCAGTTGGGTGGAGGATCCAGAGTGATCTCAGCCAGCTCCTTCTGGATTCTGTATGAGAGAGAGAGAAAGAGAGAGAGGGTGTGAGAGAGAGAGAGAGAGAGAGAGAGAGAGAGATGGGGGGGGACAGGAACAGGGGACAGAAGGAGACAGAGGGAGGGGATGGGGGGGGGGATTATTGGTGAGTCAGATCCGTGTGTGTGTGTGTGTGTGTGTGTGTGTGTGTGTGTGTGTGTGTGTGTGTGTGAGAGAGAGAGAGAGAGAGAGAGAGAGAGAGAGAGAGAGAGAGCAGTCGCGAGATTTCGAGTGCCCTCTACCAGAGCAGTGCTAACTACGCGCCTCGCTCCAGCTAACATGGCTGCTGCCTCTTTGTTCTCGCAGGCCGGAGCCCAATCTGAAAAAAATAAAAAAAAATTCAGGAAAGAACTTCTGATCCAAAGGCCACGCCCCCCTCACCCCAGGCCCCGCCTCTGGCTGTTCCACTCACTTTAAGCACAAAAGGTCGGCTTTGAAAGCTTATATGTAAATGAGGCACAAAAGGAAGGGTGGGGAAGGGAAAAGAAGGTGGTGGGGGGGGGATCTGAGTATTTGACAGGAGCTCTGAGGGACTGTCACGAAAGCATTAGCAGCAGAGCGAGGAGTGCGCGAGGGCAGGATTTGGGATGTTTTCAGCATGAGGGAGCGCGGTTTAATCGCCCTTTCTTCCCACACGTGAAGGGCCTGCGAGCTTTCTGAGACGAGTGTGCTCCTTTCTTTCCTTTTATTCCCCGACTCCAGTGATGACGAGCGGCTCGGTGATAGGAAACAGCGTCAGAGTTCGGTCCTAGAACGTTAATCGCCCATAAAATCAAATAAAAAAAAAGACATTTGATAAAAAAAAAAAATGTAAAAAGAAAGAAATAAATAAATTAGAATAAGAATAAATAAATAAATATTATGTGCGGCTTGAAAGCGCTTAGTTCTCCAAGAGAGGTCAGGGAAGTACAGCCAGTGTAAAAGCACACAGGTGTAGAGAACGACTTTGTATGCTGTAGAATTACAATTTCCCTTCACTGGAACTAAGGGACCCAAACCTGTTCCAGCATGACGACGCCCCTGTGCACAAAGCGCGCTCCACGAAGACACGGTTTTCCAAAGTTGGAGTGGAAGAACGCCACACGAAGCCCTGACCTCAACCCCAGTGGACATATCTGGCATGAGCTGGAACTCCGACTGCACCCCAGACCTCCTCACTCCTCAACATCGGTGCCCGATCTCACTAATGCTCTCGTCACTGAATGAACACAAATCCCCACCGCCGCGCTCCAAAATACAGCGGAGAGCCTTCGCAGAAGAGTGGAGCTCATCATAACAGCAAAGGGGGAGTAAATCTGGAACGCGATCTTCAGCAAGCACATAGGAGTGTGAAGGTGAGGTGCACACAAACTTTAATATCAGCTCGAATCTAATGCAATCTAATGTAAGGAATTTTATTCTTTTTTTTTTCTTTCAATAATCTCTCGCGCGGCCCACGTGTAAGTGTTTCATCACTACTCTTAAACTACGGCGATTTCGCAACGGTGCTATCTATTAAAGAATGACACGTCGTGCTGTTTTCAAATTTATTCATTTCGACAGTTAGTTAGATTTAATGTCGTGTGAGATCTGTCCTGCAAACTCGTCTGTCCTGAAGATGTCGGAAAGTTCAAAGCTTTACCTCCGAGTGATACCGAGCTCTCGGACGATGGAGACTCATTCCAAAAACCTTAACTAAACGTCTACTGACGGACGGGTCGGGTTTCTGGTCCTGTCCGACGTGGGATTATGCCGGAAACTTTGTACGTGACCTTCCCTTTTGTGAAAGCAATTTTTTTTTTAAAATAATAATAATAAATAAAATCGAACGCAAAATAAATAAATAAACAAGCAAACGCGTTAACGTCTCGTCGGCAGAAACGATTTCAACCATTTTTAATCTGTTTATGAGAATGTGTGTGAGCTGTTACTATAGAAACGTATCGCAGTTACATTATATACATTATATATATATATGCCTTGCAGTTGTCACTACTGTCAGAGCTGCTGTTATAGAAACTTAATTAACCAACACGCTGTGGTGTAAACAACTACATCTAGGGTTAATTCTATACTCTATAATCAATCTTTAATCTATGTCTAATGCGACCCGTATGTTTAAAGCGTATGTTCGAGAGTGTGCGAGTGTGTGCGTGAACTCTTCTCTGTCGTCTAATGATGAGCTTCAGATAGAAATAATGATCCTCACTGAGCTATTTGGCTTGTTAGAACCCGTGCGTCTATATTACGCTGATTTTTTTTATTTTTTTTTTTTTTTAAATCAAGAAAAACGTTGAATCAGATACAGGCATTGTGGATCCTATATTAAAGACAAAATAAAAATGATTTTAGTGATGATTAATGAAGCGCGGGAGACATTTCCTGCACGTGAGCACTGTCAGCTCACGTCTACAGCCACAGCATAAGGAGTTACACATTTACCACGTCTTAGTGCTTTTATGCACCATCTAATGAGCCTAATAATCGCTCTGAGTATTGCCCTGGTTAATGGATAACCCCTGAACAACCTGCGCTGTATACAAGGCTTTCTGAAGATTCTCGGGGAATAAGGTAAAAAAAAAAAAGGGAGCGGCTTGTAATCCGTCGTTCGCCCCGAAGACGTGTGTGGGAAGAAATTACCTTTTGGCGCTGGAGGACAGCTTGGCCGGGGTTTTACTGGACTGCTTGGATGCTTTCTTCTGCTGCTGCTGTGGTGGTGTGGGCTGCTTCCTCTCTTCCTGCTCCTCGGGCTCTGCTACCGGAGGATCTCTCTGATCGGCGTCTGAACTGCCGCTGCTGGTGCTGGGACTCTCGTCATCCGACCTCTGCCTTTCTCCGGACATTTTTTTCCCCACCTCGGATCAAAACAAGGAAAGGGTTGTGAGCTCGGGAAGCATTGGCATTACAGTGTCTTAAAGGTGAGTGATATGAAGGGGGGGGAAACATCATATCATGATGCACGGCTAGAAAAAAATAACTGGATGGTTTATAATTTCAGGGTTTTTATTGTTGTGTCGCAAGACAAAAGCAGAAATAACTGGTGTGAGGCTTTAATGCGACTCAATGCAAGGAGAAATGTGAAGAAGAAAAAAATACCAGTGACGCATGTAGCCTGTCTACACGCTGAGAAAAAAAAAAACTCCGAGATGCTACTTTTCCCTTTTCCGGTCTGATACTGAAATCCACTGCGTAATAAAAATGTCTGATAGCGGTACTGATCTAATGTCTTTCTTAAACAGCTAGGCTTTAAAACGAGCCGTTTTTAATTACAGCACTTTAAAATGTCTGCACTCAAACTGCTGGAAGGAAGAAAGAAAGAAAGAAAGAAAGAAAGAAATTGAATGAATGAAATAAAGAAAGTGAAAGAAAAAGAAAGAAAAGACATTAAAGAAAAAATGAACGAAAGAAAAAAGAAAGAACACATGAAAGAAAATGAACGAAAGACAACACAAATGAAAGAAAGAAAGAACGAAAATGAATGAATGAAGAAAGAAAATGAAAGAAAGAAAGAAAGAAAGAAAGAAAGAAAATGAATGAAAGAGTAAATGAAAGAAAATGAAAGAAAGAAAAAAGAAAAGCAAAAAGAAAGAAAGAAAACGAATAAAGGAAGAATGAAAATTAATGAAAGAAATCAAATGAATGAAAGAATAAATGAAAGAAAAAGAAAGAAAAAATATTTATTATTATTATTATTAACAACACGTTACAATGTGCTACAAGCAACTGTGATATGTGAAGTTAGATTTATTCCAGAATCAGATCGGATTGTTATTTATCTGATTTTTTTTTTGTTTGGTCCTGTGATATCTGACCCAGCATTTTCTGCTGAGAACGTCCTGGGGCTGGAATACAGAAAGAAAGAAACAACAAAAAAAAAAGAGCTAAAATTTAGCTGTGTTTTTTTTTTTTTGCTTGTCCCTCCAGGGGAACCATTAAGTGTTCTACATAAAACCCGACGAAAGAGCGTTTGTCATTCAGAGAGAACCCGTTCGTGGAGAGAACCCGTTCGTGGAGAGAACCCGTTCGTGGAGAGAACCCTCGAGGAACCTGGAGGAGGGGAAAAAGAAACCAACATTTTTCTGTTTGTGTCGGTGTAGGACGAGGTGACTCTGGTTAGTGCGGTGAATACGCGTTTCTGTGAGTACTGGAAGTACTGCGAGTACTCCTACAGCAGCAAACTCCGCTGTTAGAAGGCGATGAATGATCGGACATTAAAATGCTTTTCCCGTCATTAATTTATTTTATTTTAGATCGAGTTTGGTCCTAAGATATTCCTATAGCTTTTCACTGAAGAACGCTCTCGGTTCGACACTTCCCTCCGGAACGGATTCCGCCATTTTTTTTTTTTTTAAAAATTGCAATCACAGAAATGAACACAAACTCGAGCAAACGCCGCGACGTTCGGATGCAATTTTTCAAAATCCCAGCAGATTTTCCGCACGCATGGTGCGAAGCCTGCGTTCAGCAGAAGCCCTCTTCCATGCGTGTGCGTCGAGCACGAGTACAGCTAAAAGCTCTCGTTCGCCAACAAACATCGCTGCGCAAGCAATTTCACGCCATCGCAAATTCGGCAATTCCAGGAGTTTACCGCAATTGTTTTTTTGGTTTTTTTTAAAAATCGCATCGCAAATTTTGAAAATTCAAGCATTTTTGGTCGCAACAATCACAAAAAAAAATTCAGACTGGATATGGCGAACATGAGCAAAATATCAGATCACAACAATTAACGTTTCAACGATACACAACACGATATATAGGTTTTGTATAGATTTTTATATAGAGATGTATATATATATATATATATATATATATATATATCCATCCATCTTCTATACCGCTTTATCCTTTTCAGGGTCACGGGGAACCTGGAGACTATCCCAGGCAGCATCGGGCACAAGGCGGGGTACACCCTGGAGAGGGTGCCAATCCATCGCAGGGCACAATCACACACACACATTCACACACTACGGACACTTTAGACACGCCAATCAGCCTACCATGCATGTCTTTGGAACGGGGGTAGGAAACCGGAGTACCTGGAAGAAACCCCCGCAGCACGGGGAGAACATGCAAACTCCGCACACACAGGGCCACGGTGGGAATGGAACTACCCGACCCTGGAGGTGTGAGGCGAACGTGCTAACCACAAAACCACTGTGCGCCCTATATATATCATTTTTTAGAATCAAATATTTTTAAAAAATACAACACACAATCATAACATCCAATCCAGTGCTCGCAATCCGAGTGTGTAAATATAAGTCTTTTTCAATTCCAAAAACCTCTTAAAACACACACATTATCTCTGAGACTTGAGAAAAGTTGTTTATCGCCATATCGTCATTCTATTATATTTATATTTACATTGTCCAGCTCAAAGCGTATTGTTTACCAGCAGAAACGAACTCCACAGGTCGTCCTGTGTATGGTGTAACCTAAAAACCATCATGAAGCCAAGAATGACGAAATGCGAAGATATCACGCAGCGTACAGTATATACAGTTTACAGGTGCGAGCTCGTGACTCATATTTCATTTGCGATGGACCAGTCTTCTCGGATACGCATCATCACTTTCCTTCACCTCCGTCCACGGCGCAAACTTCACTCAGTCTGTCTGCAACCTGACTGTCATACTGATCAAGAAGAAAAAAAAAAAAAAAAAAAAAGAGAGAGAGGGGAAAAATAAATAAATAAAAAAACGAGAGAGAGCGACGTGACCAGCAGGATCCAATTACTTACACCAAACTGTTGTCATTCTGCAAGGACATGATGCATGCACGGCTTGGGGTTTGTTTTTTTTTCTTTCTTTTCCTCCTTCTTCTTCTTTTTTTTCCCCCCTACCATACAGCACTACTCCTACCCTGCTTCAAGCATGCACGCGTTAATCCATCAGAGCTCACGCACGGCCTTCAGGAACTCCATGCAACATTATAACCGTGCACATGGTCATGATGGTCTACAGAGTAGCAATTTCCTGGCTTAATTATACACAGAGGCTGGAGCACATTGTCTGTCCAGACCTGCTTTAAAAGGGGGAACACTTTGGGTTAAATGACAACAATATTCACACATGCACTAAGTAAGAGGTGGGGGTTGCATATAGAAGGGGGTGCAAAGGAAAGGAAGGCAGTAGCAATAAAAATTAAAGGACACACACACACACACAGAGAGAGAGAGGGGGGGGGGAGTAGAGACGCAAAAGCAAGAGCATTAAAAAAAATAATAAAGCGTTTGCGTTGACTTTAGGACTAAAAATCCACATATAGCATTATAACTCATGGAGCCAATCTATCACGCATTATTTTGGTTTGTGCGGGGAATTTTGGAGGCGCGCGCGAGGTTTGTTTATGCTCCACTATCAGCAACTGATGCGTGAAGTCAGTTTTTCTCTCTCTCTCTCTCTCTCTCTCTCTCTCTTTCCAGTCTTCCACCCCCTCTCTCTCTCTCTCTCTCTCTCTCTATCTCTCTCTCACTGTGTGTATATGTGTGTCGCGCTCGCGCTGCTGCTGCTTCTTCTTCTTCTTCTTCTCCTTCTTCTTCTCCGCCTTCTTCAGCGCCTAAATAAAACAAGACAGCACGCCGTTTTCGGTCTCGGCTCGTAGCTCGGAGCTTCCCGTTTACCTTAGACGCGGTCGTGTCCTGATCCGGGGCGGTTAGGAGGATGAAAAATCCCGTCGAAATGGAGCCGGAGGAGGAGAAGGACGACGAACATTGGAGAGCAGGAAGAAGGAGGAAGCGCTGCGCTTCCGGGATCCGACCGGAAGAGGGCGCTGAACGGCGTGCGTGCGTGCGAGCGAGCGTGCGCGCGCGCGAGAGAGAGAGAGCGCGAGAGAGAGAGAGTGAGAGAATATAATGGCGTTCTGTAAAAATAAATAAATAAATAAAACAGTTAGCATACTGTTTAACACTTTGTCAGTTTGTTTATTGACAACTCATTTCAGTTCAGTTTAGTTTTAGTCGGCCATTTTTGACATAAATCATGCGTATTGGTTATATTTTAGTTACTTAGGCCTAGTTATTGTTAGTTTAAGCAACAAAAGCACCAGTGAAGCGTCCCTGTAGAAGACTAGCAGTAAAACTGTTTGGTGCCTTATGGAAAGAACTACTTTGCCTACACACAACACCACTCTGAGCTTCGGATTTGGTGCGTTACGCTCAAATTCAAAGTCCAGACAAATTCAAATTCATCCCAGCAAGATGAGCCCTCATACACGATATAGGCTAAAAGTTTGTAGACACCTGACCGTCACGCTCGTATGTGGTTCTTCTCCACACTGTTGGCACAAAGTTGGAAGCACACAACTGTGTAGAAGGTCTTTGTCCATCCATCCATCCATCCATCTTCTATACTGCTTTATCCTTTTCAGGGTCACGGGGAACCTGGAGTCTATCCCAGGCAGCATCGGGCACAAGGCGGGGTACACCCTGGACAGGGTGCCAATCCATCGCAGGGCACAATCACATACACACTCACACACCCGTTCATACACTACGGACACTTTAGACACGCCAATCAGCCTACCATGCGTGTCTTTGGAGTGGGGGAGGAAACCGGAGTACCCGGAGGAAGGTCTTTGTATGCTGTAGAATTGCAATTCCACTTCACTTGAACTAAGAGGCCCAAACCTGTTCCGGCATGACGATGGTGTGTTAAGGTTGGACTGGAAGAACTCGAGTGTCCCGCACAGAGCCCTGACCTCAACACTGCTGGACAATTGTGCTCTAGGCCTCCTCGCCTGATGTCAGTCTTTGATCTCACTATTGCTCTCGTGACTGAATGAACACAAATCCCAACAAGTTCTCGATATTTAGTGGAAAGCCTTCCCAGAAGAGTGGAACTAATTACAAGAACAAAGTGGGACTGTGTGTGATGGTCAAGTGTCAACTTTTGGCCATATAGTGTATCCTATTTACCAGACATGTGTTTTCTGCCATCTTCTACAAGTTCTGACTTTATGAATGGTCTAGTATATTTTCAAGCACATCTATCAGTGCTTTGAATCTTGTCCCTGGCTGACAGGAGTGGAACTTGATGTGGTCTTCTGTGCGTTCTGGGATGCTTTTCTGCTCACCACGGTTGTAAAGAGTTGTGAAGATTATATGAGTTACTATATCCTTCCTGGCAGTTGAAACCAAACTGGTTCTTTTCCTCTGACCTCTCATCAACAATGCGCTTCCACCCACGGAACTGTCACTCACTCAATGTATTTTGTTTTTCACGTCATTCTGTGTAAACTCTGGAGACTGTTGTGGGTGAAATTCTCAGATCAGCAGGGTCTGAAATGGGTCACAGAGATCACATTTTTCTTCATTCGGATGTTTGATGTGAACGTTAACCGAAGCGTGTGACTTGTATCTGCGTGATTTTATGCACTGTGCTGCTGTCAGATGATTGGCTGATTCTGAAACTATTATGGTTGAGACTTATAGCATAAGGTAGGGGTCTCCACTGGTGGACTGCGCTCTGGATATGGAAGCAGCAAATATTTCTATGAATTATAAATGTGGTAATGGGTGCACGGTGGTTTAGTAGTTAGCACGTTCGCCTCACACCTCCAGGGTCGGGGGGTCGATTCCCGAGCTGCCTTGTGCGTGTGCGGAGTTTGCATGTTCTCCACGTGCTGCGGGGGTTTCCTCCGTGTATTCCGGTTTCCTCCCCCAGTCCAAAGACATGCATGGTAGGCTGATTGGTATTTCCAAAGTGTCCGTAGTGTATGAATGGGTGTGTGAACGTGTATGTAAATGTGCCCTGTGATGGATTGGCACTCCGTCTAGGGTGTTTCCCGCCTTGTGCCCCATGCTCCCTGGGATGGGCTCCAGGTTCTCTGCGACCCAGTGGGATAAGCGGTGTAGAAAATGGATGGGATGGATGGAAAAATGTAGTAACATGAAACACAAAACAAATCATAAGCAATTCGAATTGTCGTATTTATAACTGTGTACTAATTGTTAAGTATTAAAAAGGAACTGTTGTTGCTTTTGTCCTCTGTTGTCCAGTGAAAGACAGATAGGCAGCGCCATTCGTGATGCTACGTTGTTTTTCAAGTCTGTTGTCATTCCGTGTCCCTTCAGCACAAGTCTATTTACCCAGTGATCAATAAAGTAATCCATCCTGTTTGTGTTTATTACACCCTGTATTATATTTCACATGCAGCTCCTTAATCACTGCTCATAATAATCATGTGTTACGGATGTGTCAATGACGCAGGTTTAAGTGTAATCAACCGACATAACTGTCTCTGGCAGGCCGCATTAATCTACAGTCTGGGCTAGAAGGAAATCAGCCCCAGTCTCTTTCTTCATACCATTCTGGGTATTTTTCTTTACAGTCATTGGACGTGCTGTTGTACTTCCCCAAAAATCAAACCATAATCCAATTTAAGGTGCTACTTGTTAGCCACAAATAAGAAAAAAAAAGAAAACCTTAGGCATATGTGCTTGTAGTTTTTCCTTCAAAGAGAGTGAGGGCTTATCCTTGTCAGCCCATTTATACCAACCGCCCTAACGGTGCACTAGATGTGCTGTGAAATAAAGGCCTTGACACATTTATTACACTAATTTACCCTAATTTTGCACTGCAAATTTCACACCCTACATTTTGCCTCTCGCTCACGTGTGTGTTTTATTTCTTCTTCTTTTTTAAACGGTCCACGTTAAGCTTCACATATTGCAAACCGCATACACATTACACAAAGTTGCCGGAATGTTACTGTACATTACATCATAGTCACTCAGCTTTAAGCGTTGAGCGTACCAGTTTTGTCATATTGGTGTCCCATATTTCATAGCCTGCATGCGCAATCCCATTCACTAAGCTTCATAGAAACAGCATTACATTTGACAAAAACCGTAAGAAAGTAAATATTGTGTGATAAATTGGAGGTAGCAGACAGGCTGCACCAGCGTACTGCACCACACTCGCTCGGTGTTGTATACATACGATGCATCGCATCCCTGTGAGAATAGTGATGGTCGAATATTGGATACTTTCCAAACGGCAAGATCTAGTCAAATATAATATTACATAATGGACCTCTTTTTAGAAAGAAAAAAAAAACATAATGAAGGCTGTCCTGCAAAAACAGACACAAGTGAGTCAGTCAAAGTGTCCAGAAGTGTGGCAGATGCTCCAATTTCCTTATAAAACTGTATGAAGTGTAAAGTGTACATAAGACTACTAATGCATTTTTAAGGGCAAAGGGTTGTCACAATTCCACATATTGACTTTGTTTACGTTATTGCTGGTTACTGTTCTTTATAATAGATTTTCTATGTTTAAAAAAGTATTATTATTATTATTATTATTATTATTATTGAAAGTGTCTCTGCTTTACAGCCTTTCTTTTCTTTATGTCTAAGATTATATGTATATTTATTTATATATTAATTGTCTATGTCTACCGTGTTACATTCAACTCTTATTCAATATGTTATTGTGTCATACCTTGAAATGCAACAAGCCAGTCTGTGTAATGTAACTGTAACATAATGTTCTTGACAATAAAATTCTTATTTTCAACCATTCTAACTGGCAGTGGTAATGTGTGTGGAGGCATGGTGGCTTAGTGGCTGGGGAAGGGGGGGGGGTTGAATATCGCCTCCACCCTGTGTGTGTGGTGTTTGAATGTTCTCCTCTGGGTACTCTGGGTTTCCTCCCCAGTCCAAAGACATGCGTTGTAGGCTGACTGGCATTTCCAAATTGACGTAGTGTGTGTGAATGTGTGTGTGTGTGTGCGCACCTTGTACCCTGGATAGGCTCCAGGCTCACCGCAACCTTGTGTAAAATAAATGGTATGGATAAGGTGTGGGTGTGTGTGTGTGTGTGTGTGTGTGTGTGTGTGGTGTTTTTTTTTTAAAATAAGGCTTCATAACACAAGCCAGTTGTAAGCTTCTGTAATTCTTGTTAACTTAAATCATTTTACACATGTATTTTCCTGAAGAACCTTTTTTTTAAAAAAAAACAAACAAACAAAAAACACCTAATTAGGCTGAATCTGTAATGGCTCGCAGTTCACTATTAATGCTCACTACATAGCATGTAGCATAAAGGAAACCAACATAGTGGACTATCTGCCTAAATGATCTGAAAAAGGCACTGTTAGGAGTTTGTTTGAGACTAACTTCATCTTAAATTTGGCCTAATTTCACTTCCAGGATACACGTTTTGATTCCTTACCCCCGAGCTCTTTTCCTACATCAAGTAACACGGCTCATTTATCTAAAACATTTAGAAAGCAAGCATTTTGCTTACTTTAGGTGGCAGGAAGTAGATCTCACTGAAATGTCATCTTGAATTCATAAATATTTGGACAGCACTAATGGAAATGCATAAAGTTTTATGGTAAATAAAAATGCCATTATGATTTAAAATAACAAGATGTTAGGTGTGAGAAATAAAATAACCGAGGTGAATATCTGAAACGTTTGAACACTCGTCTTCGTTATACTGGTCAGGATTATGGTGGACAAACCCCTGGAACAAGTTTGTGGCCCAATGAATTGAAATGAAATTGAATGATGGCATCCCTACCTAGAGATTCTTGTTATTTATTTATTTATTTTTAAGTATAATGTGGGGGTTGGTGTTTTAAGGGTTAGTTACGTGTTCATTTAAGAGGTGGGTCTTTAGCTGTTTTTCGAAGATAGTGCCAGATTCTGCGGTCTGGATTGAGGTTGGAAGTTCATTCCACCACTGAGGGACAGATAGTGTGAAGGTTCTGGAAAGGGATCTTGAGCCACGCTGAGTAGGCACTACTCGTTCATTAACCGATCGCAGATTGCGTGAGGGACCGTACGCCTTCAGGAGAGTGTTGAGGTATTAGCACTCGCACAAACCCAGATGTTTATTTGTGGCTCTTCTTCTGTGTTTGGATTATAGTCTCTGAGTTTGCAAGATGCTTCGGATTTCGTTCATGTAATGATAGGTAAATGAATGAAGGCTATTCAACATTATTTTTAACCACATTTCAAAAAGTTGGGCCTCATCGTCCCATTGTTTGTTTAAATAACACAGGAAATCCTCGTAATCCTCCAGTGTGTATTTTGTTCTCTTCTTGGCATGTTAGGAAAAGCCTCTGACCTGTAGCCTCAAGGAAACAGTGCAGAAGCATAAACATTTCTATCATGCATTTCTTATCATAGCCTCCCTCCAGCTGTTAGAAAAGTGAAATCCAAGAGCTGGGCTTGGCCTTGGATATGAATCAAGTGTAAGAGCGGGGATCAAGCGCTTTAATGCGCCTGTAGAGAAAGGAAATGGAGATATTAAGTGCATTAAGTAAGGCTTTTGGCTCGCTGTGTAAAGAGGAAATTTGTAATGGTGTTAGCGATTAATCCTACATGCTCAGCGACCTGTACATTAGACTGGTTAAACTAAACAGGTGCATCACTGTAGTGTTTGAGGTATTATCCTAGTGACCACCAGGTCCTAATTCCTAGGACCTCCACAGGAGCCATTGATGGTTCCTGAAAAAAGAACAATGGAATGGAAAGTACACACTTTTCCACTTTTGAAAGCGGAAACAATCAACCAAGACATGGTTCCTGGTTTGTTTGGTTTTTTTACCCCAATTTTGTCCCAATTGATCATTTGCAAATTCCCACCACTTGCTAACTCTCCCATATCACAGAACACCTACCAACCAGTGAGGATAAACGCATAAACACATACTTCCTCCGAGAAGGACAACAAAACACACTCAGAGAAAAACGCTATCCGCCCTCTTCCGCATACATGAGCTCACAGATACACACGATTGGGTAGTATAACTGTGATTGACAGGGCAGAGAGAGTATGACATCCTTCCCACCCAGGCAGCACTGGCAATTTTGCTCTCTCGGACTCTTGGCCACACATGGCTGCGGCATCTTTCGACATCTGAACTCACAATCTCCTGACAACTGGGTGAACAATGTTCTGTTGCGCCACTCAGGAGCTGACATTTTATTTTTGTACTGGCGCTACAAAGCTTATTTATGGTGGCTTAGTGGCTTAGTTTAGCACGTTTCCAGGCTTGGGGGTTGAAATCCCGCCTCCGCCCTGTGTGCACAGAGTTTGCATGTTATCCCCGAGCTTCAGGGGTTTCCTCTGGGTACTCCGGTTTCCTCCTACAGTCCAAAGGCATGTGTTGTAGTCTGATTGGCATTTCAAAATTGCCCGTAGTGTGTGAATGTGTGTGCGATTGTGCCCTGGGATGGGTTAGCGCCCTGTCCATGGTGTCCCCTACCTTGTGCCCCGAGCTCCCTGGGATAAGCTCCAGGCTCCCTGCACCTCAGTGTAGGATAAGCGGTATGGAAAATGGATGGATGGATGGATGGATGGATGGTTCTCCCTTAAACCATGTGGAGTTGTTCAGTTCTTCTAGAAGAACGCTGGGATTTATGCCACTAATGATACAATTCCACTTCAAACTTAGATGTGTAAATGCAGCTAAACGATCAGAATTTGATCGTTTAGCCTACCAGTGTTGGTTAAAGTATGTTTCTGAAGATAGGATATGATTATGGGAAAGGGTTTCGATTATCAATGCTGGATTTTCAGCTGGTTTTACAGGGAAACTGCTACATTTGGTTCCTTACCAAACCAGTAAAAAAAATCCTCCACTCCTCTGCTTTGTTCTTAGACTGAATTCTGCCTCATTTGCTATTTTTGGAAAGTAAAATTGTTGTTTGGGGAAAAAAAATCTGCCAAATGAATAAATGTAAACAGAAATGAAAATGGTCTGTAGTCGATGAATCATATTGAGTCATGTGTTTTCATAGTGATTATCAGGACATATTCATTATCGCTATATGACTCATAGTGGGTTGAATGTAGCTAATAGAAATAAAAGAAGCGTGGTGATGCTACTGAATATGCCCTTTCATAGAAAGTCATTTATTAAGCTTTATGGTTACAGAATGGCTATTTATAAAAGAGGAACATAACACGTGCTCGGATCAGTGAACACACACACACAGTGTTCAGAATCTGAAAATCTGATTGGTTCTAAATGTATATCCTACACAGCATTCATTCATTCATCTTCAGTAAGCACCTTTATCCTGATCGGGGTCACAGTGGAGCCCGGCACCGATCCCGGGAATGCTGAAGCAGGAATACACACTGGATCAGGCAATTTACAGTTGCCGATCCAACTACTGGCATGTTTTTGGAGGAAACTGGAGAAAATCCATACAGACATGAGGACAACATCTGCGAAGGAAGTAATCCGAGATCAGGATCGAGTGCCGCCCATCTCGGTTTTATAGTTCATCTAAAGAAATTCATAGAAATCTAACAAAAACCAATAGCAGCTGACATGGTACAAGTCCTAAGAGACAAGATAAAAGTCCACATTTATCTGGAATTCAATTTGTGCCAAAAGTACTGAACGTAACAGATCAAGAAACGAACAAACATTGAACATGGTCTTCAAATAAACACCATGTTTTCGAAGCTTCGTTTTCATCAATCATGGTTTATGAATGCGTTACCGGTATGTTTTTTGTACTCCCTCTGGGTAGGCTGGGGTAGGTCTCATACAACAAATTTTTTTGAGATGAGCTCTCAGGAGCGGCGTCATCGTCCTCATCATCATCATCAACATCATCATCCTCCTCCTCAGCTGGACACTCGAGCTGTCCGTCCAAATCTCTCTAGCCAATAAGAATAAATCGTTGTTAAGCCCCGCCCACACGTGAGATTTGTAAACTTGCGGAACGTGAATGAAAACTCTGGAGGCTTAGAAAACTGTTATCAAAGAACGCTGTTCATTTGAAGACCATGTTAAATATGTTTGCCCCTGAGTTCACTGTTTTTCTTCCTTCTCTTTGCATATTTTTGTTTGTTTCTTGAAAACTTACGTTCAATACTTTTGACAAATTGAATTCCATGCATTTATGGCCTTTTGTTTCTCCATTTGTTTGCATATTTTGCATTTTCTTCTCTCACCTGGACCATTGTGTCACTGCTTCATGTCAGAGCTACAGTAGATACTGAAATTATGATTTCTGTATTGATTATATGCTCCCGACAGAACGTGGTGCGAAAAGATTGGGTCAGATAATGACGGAACAGACGACACACAACAAGGGGAAACAAAGAAATGCCTTTTTTCATATCTCTTTTTCGTCTTCAGCCACATCAGTATGGCGTTAGACTGCTTCAGATTCCCTCTCACTGTATTTCGAGTGTTTTCGAGGACAGCCACCTGTTCGTGAGAGGTGCGCTAAAAATAAAACTGCTTCCTTCCTGTGCCACGTGTGTGTCGGGGAAGTAAATGAGAGCTGTGTGTTTCCTGCACTTTGATTCATGGTTGGTGATTAAGGTGCGGGCGTCTGTCAGAGCTGTGCAGTCGTGTTTGTGTGTTATGGCACCATCCTCTGTGTCGAGAAATCAAACTGAATATCAATTTCGCAAAATGCATGAGTATGTTCCTCAAGCAATGTTCACACAACATATATATATATATATATATATATATATATATATATATATATATATATATAGTACACTATAGTATATATATCATATATACATATATGATAGAATAATACACACAGCAGTGTGTTCTTATTGAGGTTAAGGAACACGCAGAGGAATGTTATGGCTCAGTGCGTCAGTATCAGGTGTTAGAAGTGTACACTTGCTGAAAGATTGCAGAAAATCTGTCAAAAGAGAAATCAGTCGGCTTGGAAATGCGGAGAATGGTGTAATTTTGCTCCTCTTGTTACACACACATGAAGCATATCATCAAGACTCATAATCCATAAGAGTGCTCATAACTGAGCTCGAGAGGTGTTCTAGTAGATCTGGATTGAAAAAAAATTTTTTTTAAAAATGCATCAGAGGCAGAGCGTGCACATTTCATCAAAAGAGAAATGAATTGAAACTGTATAAAGGATAATATATGGGATTAGCAACTGCTTAGATAGAAATGACATACTGTATACTGGATACGTTTGTTGTGTTCCTTAGGATCAGAAAAGATGCGACAGTGTGAGCTCGGATCCCGTGGGTGCCTCCATGTTTGTCTTTTGTTAGAAACCAGCTAAATGTGATGATTGACGTATACTGTATGGCCAAAAGTTTGATGACACCTGACCATCACACTCATATGTTCTCTGGATCCCTCTTTGCTGCTATAACAGTCTCCACTCTTCTGCGAAGGCTTTCCACCAGACTTTGGAGCATGGCTGTGGGGATTTGTGTTCATTCAGCTACACGAACATTAGTGAGGATGTTGAGTGAGGAGGTCTGGGGTGCAGTCGGTGTTCCAGTTCATCCTAAAGGTGTTCAGTAAGGTTGAGATCAGGGATCTCAAGTGCCTCCAATCCAACTTTACCAAACCATGTCTTCATGGAGCTCGCTTTGTGCACAGGGGCATTGTCATGTTGGAACAGGTTTGAGCCTCTTAGTTCCAGTGAAGGGAAATTGTAATGCTACGGCATTCAAAGATATTATATACAACTGTATGAGTCAATGTTTGTGGCAACAGTTTGGGGAAGAACCACATACAGTATTGGTGTGATGGTCAGGTGTCCACAAAGGTACATTTAGCCATACTGTGTATATTTACCTCCTCAAAACAGAGCTCTGTTCAGTCAATGTGATAGATTTAGCAAGCAAATATGTCCGTATGTTGATTGTTCTAAATCATACACTAGTACAGTATATACAACATTACTCATTGAAAAGTAAAGAAGCGCTACTTTGTTTACTGTTTATGCTACGAGCAGCCATGTTGATTTGACGTCACTTGCTGAACTCGGGGGTTGAGGAGACCATCCCGAGTTTCGGAGTGGGAATTCCAAGTTGAGGGGCGTTTCATTTGGTCTTTCCTAGTTGGAAGTCGGAGTTATGCGTTTAGTCGAACGCAGCATAAAACACTACTTGCCTGTTGTTACACATAACATTTATATCCAGATCACTCAGCTGAAAATAATAATAATCAGATCACTCAGCTGAAAATAATAATCAGTCTGCCTTCGTGCATGTCAACGTTTCACGGCTCATCAGAATAAGTGATGGAACCCGCAATGTTAAAGCCACGAGTAAATGAACACGTGTATGAACATGAAGATTTTACAGACAATGTGTATAATTAACAGGAGAAAACTCTCATTCACACAGTTACTCTGCAAAGTGCAAATGTCTTGAATATTGTCAAATGTATCTAGGATTTGTACTAATATTTTTGTACTATTGTTACAACAAACCAAATATAAGATTATTAAAGCTATTTCTAGACCATTTGTATTCATTTCGACTTGAAATAGCTTGAAATGTTCTACTGGCAGATCATTTTGCTAATTGTCAGCATTTATCTCCAGAAAGAGGCGAAATTCTGCCAATTCAAGAAGAAAATATGACGCTTAAAAAATTTGGCTCAGATACCGATTTGTTTTTTAAATTTAGATTTAACGTTAACTGCACACAGTACAAAATTCTGAGTGACAGTTGTCATTTTAGAACTTTCATTTTCCCCTTAATATGTAGTATCAGCATCGTAAAACATATCAAAATAAGCCGCTTTAGCATTAGTTTCCTCAAGGTTCACCTCTGGGTTTCCTCCAAACTCTGAAAAAAACATGCTTTTGATGGATTGGTTACACTTCATTTCCAAGTTTAGGCTCCTGATCCATGGCAGCCCTGGCCCAGATACAGTGCTTACTGAAGACAAATGTTCTGTCACGATGTAATAATATCTATCACTCCAGTGCTGATCAATAAAATCAACTGAAATGCCTTAATGCTGTTATGTTTTCACTATGCTGTTATGGGGTGACTTGGTACACGTGGGGAAAAAAGTACACAGCCGGGCCCGCTTTCCAACCGGATAAATGGTGGAGTGAATTTAACATGATATCTATATACAGATACGGATAACTGGTGTTGAGACCAATTGATGAGACTGTTGCTGGCCAAACGGTAACTCCCTAATAAAGATGGCGAGAGTCTAAGAGAAGTGAAATGCCCCAACTCGTGCTCTCGGTGAGACGCTCAGCGGGGATTTAGCCCTGCGTAGACCAGCACTCAGACCAGAGATGAGAGCCGGAGAGAAGCGGGGAAGAGACCCACTATTCATCGATTTCAGTTTTGCATTTAACACCACAGGCCCATCTTACAAACTTACAGACCTTGGACTAGATACGGTGATACTAGAAGTTTTGTGAACCCTTTACAATGTTCTGTATTTCTGTATAAATTTGACTTGAAATGTGATCAGATCTTTATCTACATCTTAAAACTAGATAAAGAGAACCCAATTAAACAAATGAGGCAAATAAATCCCCATAAAAAATGTAGTTTTTACATTTATTCATTGAGCAAAATTATCCAGCAGTAAATATACAGTGTTTGTCAGAAAAATAAAGTATATGTACCTTTGCTTTCAGTATCTAGTGTGACCCCCCTTAAGCGGTGATAACCTCCACCAAACATTTCCAGTAACTGGTGATCAATCCTTCACAACAGGTTGGAGGAATTTTGGCCCATTCCTCCTTATAAAACTGCTCCAACTCAGTGATGTTGGTGGGCTCGCTTGGGTCCTTCCACATTTCTATTGGGTTAAGGTCTGGTCTTTGACTTAGCCATTCCAAAATGTTACATTTCTTCTGTTTTAACCGTTTCCTTATAGACTTATTTGTGTGCTCAGGGTCATTGTCTTGCTATATGACATACTTACAGTTAAGCTTTGGTTCATGAACAGATACTCTGATATTCTCCTGTACAATTTGCTGACACAAGCCCGAATTCACAGGTCCATCAGTAATGGCAAGCAGTGGAATGGAGTCTGCTGGCCAGAAGGAACGCCCTGCAAGAGTCACCGAATGTGTCTAATGTGGCTTTGCACTTTGTGATGTTTACACAGCTCAGGAACTTCACTGCAAGAATTAGACACGGTACAGCTCTTTTTATGTGACAAAAACATTTCCGAACATTAGTTTTCCAGCGCAGAATGTAATGTTACGGAAAAATGTTTGTAATGTCAGTAAAGAAAGCAGCATATTAAGTAAGAGACCACTTTTCAGACAAAAAAAAAAAACCACAGTGAAGGCTGCTGGGTTTTGCTACAAAAGTACGAAGCGAGTGCACCTCCACGTCAAAGTCTCCAGAAGAACCGTGGCTGGTTCTGCAAGACGCTCAGTAAAACTTACAGCTCATTTCCTTATCAAACCGCACAAACTGTACCTGAGACTACACATCCATCCATCTTCCATACCGCTTATTCTTTTCAGGGTCACGGGGAACCTGGAGCCTATCCCAGGGAGCATGGGGCACAAGGCGGGGTACACCCTGGACAGGGTGCCGATCCATCGCAGGGCACAATCACATACGCACTCACACACCCATTCATGAGACTACACATTTCTACACAAAATATTGACTTTGTTTCATTTATAACTGTTTCCTGCTCTTTAGAGTATTTTAATAATGAAGATTGAAGGCATCTCTTTGCACGTGCATATATACTGTATGCGTGTGCCTCCATAAACACAGTGAGGAAATGTGGATTGTGCAAATATTCAGAGTCGAGTTCAAATCACCACAGTGAGCCATTTAGCGTGTGTAATCTGATTGTGTGTGCTTTTAATCGTGCTTTATCGCTTGTCGGGGTGCAGAGGGGGAAAACAGATTGCGACTGCAGTGGCTGTAATCTTGACTAATGGATTGGGTGACAGTTACTGGTACAAATCTCTCTGAAGTTCACATGCGGTAATCCTCCGCGTCTTCGCTCTGTTTCCATCCAAACGCTTCATAAATTTGAAATCAATCTCCCAAAGAGTTGGCCAAGAAAGGGAACTGTTGTGTGTGTGGGGTTTTTTTTTTTTTGTATTTTTTTTTGTTTTATCAGATGCTGTTTTGTTGAATATTCACACACACACACACACAGAACATGTTTCTGTCAGCCTTTTATCCCATCTGCTCTTTATCCTTATGCCAGCTTTTACGATACATTTATTATGTATACAAATTTTGAAGTATTTATTGTATTTCCACTGGGAATTTCTTTACGCGCAAGTGTAAAATTCATGACTTTAGATTTGGAATACAGTACATTATTCTGCTTTTTTTTTTTATTCTTTAATTTTATGCCAGTGACTTATCTCGATTTTTGAACATGGGGTAGAAACGAAAGAGCTTCTGAAGAATATGTAATTTACTCCTTGGTGGGAAAAGCATGGCGTATATTGACTTCCTGGTTTTGGCTTTATAGTTGCTTTTTAGTTCCTGATACTGAAGGGATTTGGTCAAAATAAGTACAACACTACAATGTTGATTTAAATGAGTGAGATAGAGCAATCACATATTTTAATAACATTAAAATCACAGTTACAATGTCACCTGTCAAGGGGTGGGATATATTTATTAGGCAGCAAGTGAACAGTCAGTTCTTGAGGGTGATGTGTTGGAAGCCGGAACAATGGGCAAGCGTAAGGATCTGAGTGACTTTTACAAGGGCCAGATCGTGATGGTTAGACGACTGGGTCAGAGCTCTCTAAAGCAGCAGGTCTTGTGGGGTGTTCCTGGTATGCAGTGGTTAGTACCTACCAAAAGTGTTCCAAGGAAGGATAACCGGTAAACTGGTGACTGGGTCATGTGTGTCCAAGGCTCATTGATGTGTGTGTGGAGCGAAGGCTAGCCCGTCTGGTCCGATCTCACAGAAGAGCTACTGTAGCACAAATCGCTGAAAACGTTAATGCTGGCGCAGAACTGTGTGGAACATAATGTGGAAGGCCAAGAAGGCAAGTCGCCGGAGGACGTTTGATGCTCTGGGTAATGTTCTGCTGGGAAAACTTGTGTCTTGGAATTCATGTGGATGTTACTTTGACACGTACCACCTACCTAAACATCGTCGCAGACCAAGTACACCCCTTCATGGATTCCCTAACGACAGTGGTCTCTTTCAGCAGGATAACGCAACCTGCCTCACTGCAAACATTGTTCAGGAACTGTTTGATGAACATGACAAAGAGCTCAAGGTGTTGACTCGGCCTCCTAATTCCCCAGATCTCAATCCGATCTAACGTCTGTGGGACGTGCTCTACAAACAAGTCCGATCCACGGAGGCCCGACCTCGCAACTTAACGGACTTAAAGGATCTGCTGCTAACGTCTTGGCACCAGATACCACAGCACACCTTCAGAGGTCATGTAGAGTCCATACCTAGACGAGTCAGAGCTGTTTTGCAGGCACAAGGGGAGGGCGACCTACACAATATTAGGCCGTCGGTTTTAATATTATGGCTGATTGGTGTATGTTCGGAAAAAAACACACACGCACACAACGTTGTAGGAAAATAATCTACGACGGGGTGATGTGAAGTTTTGTTCATCTTATACCTTTTATTAATTGTGTTTATTAACAGGACTTTAGGAAGATTAAGATTTGTTGAACAGCTGATACAGTATATTCTCTGAGAAATCAGCTGCCACTGTTTTTATTTATGTATTTATTTATTTAAATCCAAATGTACTGTTCTGGATCATCAGTGAAACCAGTTTGTTCATGTTATCACTTGCTCTAGCAGATATAAACAGTTGTTCACTCAAGGCAGGAAAAAAAGTACCTTGTCCTTTAACACTGTTCCTCTCAGCTCGTTGTGTAATCCAAAGATATTTATTTTTTTATTTTTTTCTGTAATCCAGCAGTAGAATAGCATGAGGAAACAGATAAGTGGTAATTAATGTATTGCCTTCTTATTATTTTCTCTGTGGATACTTTGAACGTGTGTGTGTGTGTGTGTGTGTGTGTGTGTGTATGTGTGTTTATAGATTAGTTGAGCCAATTTACGTACTTGGAATGAGGCCAAAAGGCAGCAGCGTAGATAAGCTCTCATTGATTGACAATATTTAGGCGGCTAGTTCCCCGTGTGCATGTGTGTGTGTGTGTGTGTGTGTGTGTGTGTGTGTGTGTATGACGTTATAGAAGCTGTGGGAAATTCCCACTGCCAGCTTCTTCTTTATTTTTCACATGCCACAAGCTCACTTTTATTGGACAGCGTATATAAACCGCCTACATTTCAGCGTTTGTGTCCTGAGTTAGTAAATAACTGCTGATGCTATAATGAGACTAGAATAATGACACTAATGAGACTAGAATAATGACACAATGGCTTGTCATTGCAGCCTTGCACAGCTTTGGCTGTGTTCCAGTACTGCCTTTAACGCGCCCTTGTCGACTTATCTTCGGTGTTCCTCCTTGTGGGAATGTCCTTTGCCATTTTAAGGGCTTGTTCTATCACTTTATCAGCTCCAGTCAAGTCCATTTGATGTGACATTAGAGTACAGGGGAAACCAGCCAGCATGACCGTAGTATAGACTGACCATATTTCGGTTTTTGATCCGAACAATGAATACATTTTTCATTAATATGGAAATATGAATCAACATAAACTTTTTTTCCTTCACAGTTTTATTGAAATGTCTAACTGAGTCTAAATATTGACTGGGCGCAAGGTGGAAACAAACATGGAGGCTGATCATCGTTTATAGCCGTTGTTTTAGAAATAAGTATAGCAGTAATTTCATTTTAACAGTATTTCATTTTACATACGTACATACACACACCTGTACACATTCCTGTACACACACCTGTACACATTCCTGTACACTTTTGTGGCAAGTGACACTTGCGAGTTGTTAAGGCATGCCAGTGAGAGCATGAGGGTTATTAACAGTATTGTAATTCATAGTTAATGAGGCCACATTTTCCCATGTGACATCACAAATCCTCAATTCCACTCACATAAACACTGTGACGATTCAGTGGGATTTACTGCTGATACACAGAGGATGGTAGCAAATGGAGCACAGAGGAGATATGAGTCTTTATTTGCCGCTCTGTCACAGTGAAAGTATTACACACACACACACACACACACACATACACACTCACACCACACGCTCCATCTCCCTCGACACCCTTTTCTTTTTCCTCTTCTCCGTGAGCCCCATTGTTCTTTGACAGCACAATTGCTCGACTCGGAAAAATGTGGAATTAATATCTCTGGTTTTTAATAGTACGAAAACCCCAAGCTGACTGGAATAATGATAACTGTGTGATAATTGTTGTCTTCTCTCACACGGCAACGATACGTTGCAATAATTAACACGGTTATTGTGGATTTTATCATCGCTGGCCCTGCAGTTCACTTCATAGGCAGTGTGTTTAATCAGGTAACATTTCAGATCATGTCTTTAGTCAACACTTGCAAGGGAACAAACGCTAGGAACAATGCGAGAGTCGCAAATATGACACAGGGCGAGTTTTATGGAAAACACAACCATTTTCCGACTCCTGGCTTTATTCATTTTTGGCATGTAAGGTCCTTTTTAAATGTACTTTGCACTGAATATTTGATTTAATTAGCTGGTGTTACATAAAGTATGTCCATGTGACACAAATGACCCGATACGATATTTCGATAATATTGAGAAACATGATTAAAAGTCTTTCTTTTTGTTAGATTTATAAATCTAGTCTCACAAGCCAGTCCTCTAGAGAGAAAGGGTGATACTTCTTGTCACTAAATGTAGCCATGAACTTTCACTTTCACAGGAAGACGCCATGTGAGTGAAATCGACATCGATTAAATATATACACCCATCCATTTTCATATCCTATACAGGGTCACGGGGAGCCTGGAGACTATCCCAGGGGACTCAGGGCATGAGGCGGGGGATACCCTGGATTGGGTGCCAACCAATTTCAGGGCACCGTCACACATATATTCATACGCTACGGACAATTTAGAGATGTCAAGCAGCCTACAACGCATGTCTTAGGACTGAGGGAGGAAACCGGAGTACTCGGAGGAAATCCCCAAAGCAAAGGGAGAACATGCAAACTCTGCACATACAGGGCAGTGGTGGGAATTGAACCTCCAACCCTGGAACTACTAAGCCACCCTTCCCCCAAAATATATACATGTTGTGACAAAATTTGTCTAGATCACTTAGGTAGCTGTTCTCATCGCAACTGACAAGGAACCATGTGACCATCACATGTACTGAAAAATGTTTGTGGACACTTTGAATCCAACTGAGCTCAATGAAGCCCACCTGGAAAGTCACCCCACTAAGAGGGTGTCACTGTTGACTCATTTTTGTTTTAGCCTTGCATCTACTGTACATTTCCTCTATCTGTGGTAACAACTGCCATTTTTAATTAGCATAGTGTGTTTGGCTTCCTCAATCCTGCCTCATGTTCTGGGTCAGAATGAAACAATTCAGTCATTCTTGCCTCAGCATGGATACGTCCTTGTTTGTCAGACTCAGAGTAACTCAGTGCCAAAAATGCTGCCTATCTAGGCAGAATGGATGGACAGGTATGGGATAGTGGTGCTATTTTGTGTTTCTCTTCCTCAGCATCTTGTGTTTCCTTGTCTCTGTCCTTTTTTGTCTCTGCTGTCTGATATTCCTTCATTTAAAAAAAAAAAAAAAGCCCAAGATCAATTGTTTGATCACGCTTTATATAAAATGAACGGTTAAATATCTAGAAATTCATCAGATGAACAACTCAATTTTTTTTTTTTTTTAATAATAGGTATTGTCAAAAAGCAGTGTGCAGAAATCAGGATGTAGAATTAGATCCCTAATGAACAAACCAGAGGCTAGAGTGTCAAGGAAAAACTCCCTGAGACATCATGAGGAACAAAACCTGAGAGGAACCAGAATCAAAAGGGAATTTTAGTAACAATTTTAATGAGTATATTTATTTATTTATTTATTTATTTATTTGCTACTCATCAGATCCTGATGGTCAGAGCAGCTGGACTTTCTGCAAGTCAGTGAAGGTGTGTGTCCTTGCATTGTCTTCCAGGGCTGGACTTTTGTTTTCAGCAGTGCATTGTGGGAGCAGCGCCGGAGAAGGGAGGAGGATTATAATAGATTAATGCATGTTGTTGCAGAGAGGGAAGAAATACATCACAGATTCACTCAAGAGCTGCCTTTCTTCCTATGTTGGATTTGAATAATTTTATTTAAAGAAGCATTCAGATGACTAATTGATCTAATCTAGATAATGGCGGGGCGGGGGGGGGGGCATGCAAATGTTTCTGTGTAAATACAATGAAAAGGAAGTGAAAGAGAGAAATCACTGAGGGAGAACTCATAACTGCATCCTTTCTCATTCTGTTTTGTCATTCCATGCATCTGGGATGTGGAGTTGTATAAAAGCATGTCTGTGTTCTTTTCAGAGATTTGGATAAATGGCTCCAAAATGTGTTTTGAGTCTTAACAATGAATAAATACAATGGAGAAACATTTAACAGATGACAAGCACATTCTCAGTTTTGATTAGTCAGAAGGTGTTGATTAATCTTCTATAAGAGCAGCTCTGACAGTACTTCAGCTGCAAGGTTTATTAATGCGCATATTCTAATATGTTATAGTTTCTATAGTAACAACTCATTCACAAGGACCTGTGTGGAAGATGTTCTGTATAATCTTACTCTAATAATAAAATTAAAATCAGTTGAGCATTTTCCTAAAACAGCATGCTCTGTCATATTTGATTCTTTACGTATAGCACACATATGGACATGAATGCATGAACTCAGATTAGTATTGAAATAAGTGATTAGTGGTTAGCAGGTTTGCCTCACATATCCGGGTTGGGGGTTCGATTCCCGCCTCTGCCCTGTGTATATGGAGTTATCCGTATTCTTCTGGGGTTTCCTCCCAAAGGAGGTTGGAGGTTGGAGGGAGGATTACTAAGCAGATAGAGGAGTATAGATAGAGGGATAGTGAGCAGGATAGTACTGGAGGATGGGTAGAGGGATAGTGAGCAGGATAGTAGTGGAGGGTGGGTAGAGGGATAGTGAGCAGGATAGTAGTGGAGGGTAGGTAGAGGGATAGTGAGCAGGATAGTAGAGGAATAGTGAGCAGGATAGTAGTGGAGGATGGGTAGAGGGATAGTGAGCAGGATAGTAGTGGAGGATGGGTAGAAGGATAGTGAGCAGGACAGTAGTGGTGGATGGGTAGAGGGATAGTGAGCAGGATAGTAGTGGAGGATGGGTAGAGGGATAGTGAGCAGGATAGTAGAGGGATAGTGAGCAGGATAGTAGTGGAGGATGGGTAGAGGGATAATGAACAGGATAGTAGTGGAGGATGGGTAGAGGGATAGTGAGCAGGATAGTAGTGGAGGATGGGTAGAGGGATAATGAACAGGATAGTAGTGGAGGATGGGTAGAGGGATAGTGAGCAGGATAGTAGTGGAGGATGGGTAGAGGGATAGTGAGCAGGATAGTAGTGGAGGATGGGTAGAGGGATAGTGAGCAGGATAGTAGAGGGATAGTGAGCAGGATAGTAGTGGAGGATGGGTAGAGGGATAGTGAGCTGGATAGTAGTGGAGGATGGGTAGAGGGATAATGAACAGGATAGTAGTGGAGGATGGGTAGAGGGATAGTGAGCAGGATAGTAGTGGAGGATGGGTAGAGGGATAGTGAGCAGGATAGTAGTGGAGGATGGGTAGAGGGATAGTGAGCAGGATAGTAGAGGGATAGTGAGCAGGATAGTAGTGGAGGATGGGTAGAGGGATAGTGAGCAGGATAGTAGAGGGATAGTGAGCAGGATAGTAGTGGAGGATGGGTAGAGGGATAGTGAGCAGGATAGTAGAGGGATAGTGAGCAGGATAGTAGTGGAGGATGGTAGAGGGATAGTGAGCAGGATAGTAGAGGGATAGTGAGCAGGATAGTAGTGGAGGATGGGTAGAGGGATAGTGAGCAGGATAGTAGTGGAGGATGGGTAGAGGGATAGTGAGCAGGATAGTAGTGGAGGATGGGTAGAGGGATAGTGAGCAGGATAGTAGAGGGATAGTGAGCAGGATAGTAGTGGAGGATGGGTAGAGGGATAGTGAGCAGGATAGTAGTGGAGGATGGGTAGAGGGATAGTGAGCAGGATAGTAGTGGAGGATGGGTAGAGGGATAGTGAGCAGGATAGTAGTGGAGGATGGGTAGAGGGATAGTGAGCAGGATAGTAGAGGGATAGTGAGCAGGATAGTAGTGGAGGATGGGTAGAGGGATAGTGAGCAGGATAGTAGTGGAGGATGGGTAGAGGGATAGTGAACAGGATAGTAGTGGAGGATGGGTAGAGGGATAGTGAGCAGGATAGTAGTGGAGGATGGGTAGAGGGATAGTGAGCAGGATAGTAGTGGAGGATGGGTAGAGGGATAGTGAACAGGATAGTAGTGGAGGATGGGTAGAGGGATAGTGAGCAGGATAGTAGTGGAGGATGGGTAGAGGGATAGTGAGCAGGATAGTAGAGGGATAGTGAGCAGGATAGTAGTGGAGGATGGGTAGAGGGATAGTGAGCAGGATAGTACTGGAGGATGGGTAGAGGGATAGTGAACAGGATAGTAGTGGAGGATGGGTAGAGGGATAGTGAGCAGGATAGTACTGGAGGATGGGTAGAGGGATAGTGAACAGGATAGTAGTGGAGGATGGGTAGAGGGATAGTGAGCAGGATAGTAGTGGAGGATGGGTAGAGGGATAGTGAGCCGGCTTGTAAAGATAGATGGACATATGGGTACATAGCATTTGGGTAGAAGATGACTGATAGAAGATAGTGAGCAGGTAGTTGACGTTTTATGGAGGCCATTAGAGAACGATGAATGGAGAGATAAGTAAATAAAGGAGAACGGAAGGAGGGGTAGTATGAAGACTGGTTGAGGAGACCAGTAGAGGAGGATGGATGGAGCAATAGTAATCAGGCTGGAATAGTAGGATGGACAAATGGAGACTGAGCAATCTGGTAGAAGATCAGGTACAGAGATAGGGAGCTGGTCAGCAGAGGATGATGAATGGATGGAGGGATAGTCAGCAGGTTGTTTGGAGTATCCCTCCACAGAGCAGATAAAGGAGACTGGATGGAAGGATAGCAAGTAGGCCAGCAGTTCAGGATGAATGGACGAAGGAACAGTGAGCAAGTAGATGAGGATGGATTGAGAGAGAGAGTAATCTGGCCACTAAAGAAGATGATGAATAGATAGTGAGTAGACTGAAGGAGCATGGAAGGAAATATTGGCTACTAGAGAAGGGGGGTAGTGAGCAGGCTGGTGGAGGAGACTAGTAGAGGAGGTTGGATGGAGGAACAGTAAGCAGGTAGAGCATGATTGATGGAGGAATAGCAATAAGGCCCTGTAGAGGAGGATGGGCAGAAGATGAGAAGATGATGGACAGGAAGTATGCAAGTAAAGGAGGATGAATGGATGGAAAGATAGTGAGCTGGGATGTAGAGGAGGTTGAATGGAGGAAGAGTGAGAAGGCTGGTAGAGGAGGTTGGAAAAATGGGCAATGAGAAGATTGAGAATGAATGGATAGATAGTGATTAATCCAGTTGAAGCAGATACTGGTAGATCAGGCTATATGGGGGTATAGTAAGCAGGTCAGTAGAGGAGGATAGATGGAGGAATAGTGAGGAGACCAGTAGAGGTAGATAGATGAATGGCATCACTGAGCAGACAGATAGATGATTTTGGATAGTGATGTACAGCAGATGTGCTTGGATAAAGGAATGGAGAGTAGGTATGAGAGGATGGATGGAGAGATATTGTTAGAGGTGAGGTGGTTGGATGATGGCAATAGTAGACCAGCTTGGATGGAGTGATAGTGAGCAGGGAGAATAGACTTTGTGGATGGATACTGAGCTTGGTAGTAGAGAAACCTGATTTGTTATAGCAGTATTAGGAGAGAATAAACCTCAAAGACATTTATATATACTCAGTGTCTAATCATAAGATCAACACAGTAAACAACCTCGTGAAGATACTTCAGCGCTGTGAAGGTACGGAAAGAAGAATGAGGCAGATGGAGCAGATATTCGAGTTGATTTACACTTGGAGAAATGGACTCAACACAGAATAACACCACATAGATGATCACCTTGAATCTTCTGCATTGTATTCATCTAATCTGGTTCTCACAATGCTCTATTCATGTACGAAGCAAGGAAATTGTACGTGTATAGCATATTTCATACACAAAGATGGCTTTTTTTTTTTAAAGGAAAAGATAGAGATAGGGATAAAATGAATGAATCACTAAATAAAAGAACTTCACAATGGAAACATTACAAAGTCTAATGCCAAGCCTTGGGATTTAATCAAAGGTGTTTTGTTGACATGTTTTGTTTTTAACCTGGTTAGGGTTACGGTGGAGTCAAAGCCTATACAGGAACAGTAGGTGTAAGATAAAAATACACCCTGGATGGGATGATGTTTTTTTGGAAGGTGGAAGAAAACTGGAGGAATCCCTCATGGACAGCAGGAGAACATCCATCCATCCCATCCATCTTCTATACCACTTACTCCTTTTCAGGGTCACAGGAGCATCAGGCACAAGGCAGGGTACACCCTGCCAATCCATCACAGGGCACACAATCACATACACATTCACACACTACAGACACTTTGGACACACCAATCAGCCTACCATGCATGTCTTTGGACTGGGGAGGAAACCGGAGTACCCGGAGGAAACCCCCCGCAGCACGGGGAGAACATGCAAACTCCACACACACACAGCAGGACTCGAACCCCTGACCCTGGAGGTGTGAGGCGAACATGCTAACCACTAAGCCACCGTGTGCCCAGCAGGAAAACATGCGCCCAGCAGGAGAACTCTATATATACAGTAATATAAGCTCAGGATTGAAGCCAGGAGCTGTGAGGCACTGTGAACACTACCTCTGGTAACACTCCACTGTTAGTAAAAACTCACTAACAATGGAAGTCTTTAGATGGAAGCCAATGGAAGGCAATTTAAAAAAACAAAACAAATCCAGACGTGGTTAAATGTTCATTTGTTTAACTTTTTGGTCTAAAAAAAACCCCTTATGTAACCACATGTTTATTTATTGTGAACTGTTTGAGTGGAGCGACTGGATAATTTCATCAACATGTATCAGTAACATTTTTTTTTTTCCGGAAATGAATGCCAGCGTATTTAGGAAACATACTCAAGTGCCTATGAAATATTCATGAAAACGCAAGGTCACTGGTAGCTTGGAATAAAATGGGAAATAAATGGAGAAACACAGTTCAATACTGCACACACAAACACACACATACATGCATATACAGGGCCCTCCACTAATATTGGCACCCTTGGTAAATATGAGTAAAGAAGACTGGGAAAAATTGTCTTTATTGTTTAACCTTTTGATCTTATGTTAAAGAAATTCACAAAAAATTCTCTGTTCTCACGGATATCAAACAATTGCAAACAAAACACAGGTTTATTTTTGTTAAATATAGGTGTGCAACAATTATTGGCACCCCTTTTAGTCAACACTTTGTGCGACCTCCTTTTGCCAAGATAACAGCTCTAAGTCTTCTCCTATAATGCCTGATGAGGTTGGAGAATACATGGTGAGGGATCTGAGACCGTTCCTCCATACAGAATCTCTCCAGATCCATCATGTTTCAAGGTCCACGCTGGTGGACTCTCCTCTTCAGTTCACCCCACAGGTTTTCTATGGGGTTCCGGTCAGGGGACTGGGATGGTCATGGCAGGACCTTGATTTTGTGGTCAGTAAACCATTTTTGTGTTGATTCTGATGTATGTTTTGGATCATTGTCCTGCTGGAAGATCCAACCACGGCCCATTTGAAGCTTTCTGGCAGAGGCAGTCAGGTTTTCATTTAATATCTGTTGATATTTGATGGAGTCCATGATGCCATGTATCCTAAAAAAATGTCCAGGTCCTCTGGCAGAAAAACAGACCCAAAACATTAAAGATCCACCTCCATATTTAACCGTGGGCATGAGGTACTTTTCCATAAGGCTACCTCTCTGTGTGCACCAAAACCACCTCTGGTGTTTATTCCAAAAAACTATTTTGGTTTCATCTGACCATAGAACCCAATCCCATTTGAAGTTCCAGTAGTGTCTGGCAACCTGAAGATGCTCGAGTTTGTTTTTGGATGAGAGTAGAGGCTTTTTTATTGAAACCCTTCCAAACAACTTGTGGTGATGTAGGTGACTTCGGATTGTAGTTTTGGAGATTTTCTGACCCCGACACAACTAATTCCTTCAGTTCTCCAGCTGTGATCCTTGGAGATTTTTTGGCCACTCAAACCGTCCTCTTCACAGTGTGTTGAGACGATATAGACACGCGTCCAATTCCAGGTTGATTCATAACATTTCCAGTTGACTGGAACTTCTTAATTATTGCCCTGATGGTGGAAATGAGCATTTTCAATGCTTGTGCTATTTTCTTACAGACACGTCCCATTTTGTGAAGCTCAACAACATTTTGCCGCCCATCACAGCTATATTCCTTGGTCTTACCCATTGTTATGATTATAAAGAGAATTTGGCCTATGTGTTACCTCATATTTATACCCCTGTGTAACAGGAAGTCATGGTTGAACAATTTCCTGTTCCTAGTCACCCAGGTGTACTAAAAAAATGTTAAATATCAATGGGAATATACTTCAAATATATTTGTCTCATATGAATTCATAGGGGTGCCCATAATTGGTGCACACCTATATTTAACAAAGATATTTTTTTATAAACCTGTGTTTGGTTTGCAATTATTTGACATCCATGAGAGCAGAGTATTTGTGTGACGTTTTTGAACAAAAGATCAAAAGGTTAAACAATAAATACAATTTTTCACAGCTTACTTTGCTCATATTTACCAAGGGTGCCAAAATTAGTGGAGGGCACTGTACACACACACAGGCATGATGTGATGATGAATGCAATGTCATAAATATGTGCTGTGATGAATGTTGAGCAACCGCCGTGTATGAGAATGATGAATATACATCTGCTGTACCACATATATAATTAACACACACACACACACACACACACACACACACAAAGACTCAAGGCTAGTGCTTACCTTTACACAAAAAGGTCTAAATGACAAAAACTCAACAGCAATCTAGGGATTCATATCATCTTCAAATATCAGCCAACAAAATAGCCAGGTTTAGCGGTTTTGTGGCAAAACCGTGCCCAGATACACAATTTTATATCCAGGAGACTGAACTGTTACTATGGATTTCAATCCTAGAATACGATTTTGGACATCCGCAGGTCCATGAGAGCACTGTTGCTAGAATGGTAAAGGAATAATTAATAAAATTTATAAAATCTACCAAAGTCCAGATGTTTTCTCTGTCCAGACAGCTGTGGGTTGGATCACAATAAACAACTAAGCATTCATAGTAATTAAAGCCTACGCATCTGACTTTAAAAAGGAGAACACTGAATTCACAGATAGAATTAAAGTTAATTAAACTTGTTTATTTTATTTACTCTACACTCTCAGGGCAAACTAGGCCAAGGTTCTTTCTGCCACAGACGCGTTGCAGCTCAGTTATGACTCACTTCAGCTTCTTCGCAGCCTGTCTGTCACCTATTGATGGCCAGTAACACTGACAAACTTAATGTCTGCAAGTTTACTCCAAATATATATGTATACATATATATATATATATATATATATATATATATATATATACACACACAAGCAATTTTGTATTCATTTATGTTATTATTTGTTACATTTTAATTTGTTTGTGAACTTTTTAAAAAATATATATTTTAAATATTTTAAATATTTTTGCCATATTGTTTATTGTACCAATTAACTACATGAAGAACAATTTGATTGATTGATTTGTTGGTTGGTTTATTTCTTGATTGCTCGGGTTGATTCATTGATTGGTTGGCTGTTTGATTGTCTGATTGGTTGGTTGGTTAGTTGGTTGTCTGGTGGTTGGTTGGTTGATTGTCTGGTTGTCTGGTTGGTTGATTGTCTGATTGATTGGTTTGTTTGTTGATTGTTTGATTGGTTGGTTGGTTGGTTGATTGTCTGATTGTTGGTTGGTTAGTTGATTGTTTGATTGGTTGATTGTCTAATTGGTTGGTTGGTTGATTGGTTGGTTGGTTGGTTGTCTGGTTGATTGGTTGCTTGTTTGTTTGTTTGGTTGGTTGATTGTTTGATTGGTTGGTTGGTTGATTGTCTGACTGATTGGTTGGTTGGTTGACTGTCTGATTGGTTGGTTGATTGTCTGACTGGTGGGTTGGTTGGTTGATTGTCTGATTGGTTGGTTGATTGTCTGACTCGTTGGTTGATTGTTTGATTGGTTGGATGATTTTCTGACTGGTTGGTTGGTTGGTTGGTTGGTTGATTGTTTGATTGGTTAGTTGATAGGTTGGTTGGTTGGCTGTCTGATTAGTTGTTTGGTTGATTGTCTGACTGGTTGGTTGGTTGGTTTATTGATTCACTCACTCATTTATTGTTGGATTTATCGATTCATTGGTCATTTGGTTGATTGAGTGATTGATTGGTTGGTTGCTTAGTTGATTAACTGATTGATTTATTGATTGTCTGATTGGTTGGGTGATTGGTTGTTTGGTTGGTTGCTCAGTTGTTTATTGATTTTTTTGATTGACTGATTGCTTGATTGATAATTGATTGATTGGTTTACAATGAAATGCCATCAATTGCCTTTCAATGCCCAGATATACTTTTCTAGCCACTTAGTGGCCTATATAGCCACCTATATAGCCACTTAACAATGGAAGGGTCTTGTGGCCGGAGACTGTGCAGTTCCAGTACCACAAGGTGAAACAGTTGGTCAGGACACTCTGTAGAAGTTGGTGAGGATGAGAGGATGGAGGTTGGCTCACTTCAGTCTCCACAGGACATGGCAGTGTCATGGCAGGGACTATTGATTCAAATCCCAGCACTGCCAAGCTGCCACTGAGCAAGTGCAACTGCTCAGTTATATAAATGAAATAAATATAGGTTGCTCTGGATAAGGATGTCTGCCAAATGTAATAAATCCTGGGCCTTTTTGGTTAGGAATGTGTTGTTGAGAGTCCAAGAGAGGTCTTATACCATGTACACACCAAGAAAGTTGGATCATTTGTCTCCCTCCACAGTTTTTATGAGGTGAGTAATCTACTCAGGTCCTCCTGATGTAAACAGTCATCTCTTTGGTCTCATTAGCAGCTAAAATAGCAGCTGTCATAGATAATTAAAGCCCTGTATGCCCTCCATAACCTTCTGACCAATCAGAATTGAGAAATCACCAGCACAGTTGTAGGGATATTTAGGGGTTCAGTAGTGAAATAAGGGTTCTTAGCTTGCAAAAAGCTTTCTGATATGGAAGATCTCTATTGTAACTTTCTTAAAACAACCAAAGGACCCTTAACTGTTCAAAATGTTTACCTTATATAGTGCATTACATGTCCCATACAGAAATATTTAGAGATGTCTTATAGTAGCCATATAGGGCAGGGGTAATCAAACATTTTCTAGCCAGGGATCCCTTGAACTGAAAAATAAATTCCCCAGACTACTCAGTAAAGATTTATTTACTGAACTTCCACCAACAGAACATATTAGGTCCACATTCACATTAATTATTGACCTGCTTGTATTTGAGTTATTGTGGTTTGAGTTAAACCCATTCAATTCAAATGCTCAGTCAAACAGGCTAATAAATATAAGAATGGAATGATAAATGTAATAACTTTGGTGGGTTGTGTTTTCCATTACTGTAACTAAATTATATATATATATATATATATATATATATATATATATATATATATATATATATATATATATATATATATATCAGATCCCCTGGCAATGCTTGATGAGTCCCTGGTGGTCTCCAGACCCCTTACCCATATCTAGGGGTATGAAAAAAGGACTCATTATGCCTAATTGGGCTGTATTTGGGGATTGCATTTCGTTCTCCCTCTTCACTTCATAGGCTCTGAAATAATGATTCTATGATCAAGAGCGAGTCATTTGCGTTTTAGTCTTCGCAGTTGTGGTTGTAAAATATAACCAAAGGCTCACATTTGCCAGTGTGTTATGAGTGGCTGAGCGAGCCCACACATCATTCAGAATGATTTTGGTTAAAAGGGGGCCTCTAGAGATTAACTGGTGTCTGTTTTCTTTGCCAGTAATGGAGTGTGATGTCAGCAGAGGGCACACCTGCAGCCTTTAAATCAAGCGCTCATGCCCTGGGGCAGCTTTGAAATTTAGATTTTAGGCCTTGAGTGGAAGAAAAAAAAAAAACGTTCTTTGGAATCAGTAATTTACCCGCCGCCTGTGAAGGGATGACTGTGCAACAGAGGACGAAGGGAGGGAAGGAGGGGGAGGTAAAAAAAAAAAAAAAAAAAGAACGACAGAGAGGGCAGTGAAGCTCCCACGCATGGGGCTGAGCTGGTGAAGTTAAATACACTCTAAAAATATCTGCAGTGCTTCTCACATTGCAACAAGGCCTGAGTTCTGCACCCAGGCTTCTCTCTCTCTCTCTCTCTCTCTCTCTCTCTCTCTCTCTCTCTCTCTCGCAATCACAAAATAACTCCCTCTCGTATATGAAGTGTATTACATAATGTCTAGAAGCTTTTATATCATACATGTACACCAGGAGAAGGGAGTTCCTTACTGGACATACAGTCATGAGTATCACGAACTACAAAGTGCATAGAATCCATTATTTTTCCATTATCTTATATTGGGATTGTATCCCATTGAACCTTGTCATGTCATTGCGACATAATCCATTACTGCATGCACTGTGAAGTGCCCTTACATACTGTAAGTAGTAGGAAGAAGGGAGCTAAATATCACATGGTTCCCTTAGGGACATATCAGACACGGACCCCATGATTTCCACTTATAAAGTTATTTCAGAGCTGAATTTAATAATTGCTCCATATTAGTCTATCATGCATGGTTTATATAGGCTTTTCTACCACAACATCGTTGCATTCCCAATTCTGCTTGGTTGATTCATTTTCTATAATTGCAGCTCTGGTAGTTCCAAGACAATGCAAGACAATCCCAGGATTACACACGTATTAATGCACTCGTTCTAATACATCAGTGTTTCTAAAGCAATACATAGGGACTTGTATGGTGGATGTTCCACGTAAAATGATTAAAAATTGTGTGGAAGTGTTGACATGGTCATTTTCTATGGGGAGACGATAAGACAGGGAGATGTAAGACTAGGAAAGTCTTAGAGGATTTTGCACTTTGTGGTTTCTTGATAAGCTGATTTACATTTTATTTGCGCCGTTTTTAACAATGGACATTGTCATAAAATAGATCGGAAGAAATCAAGATATAGATTTAGATCCCTAATGAGCAAGTCACTATTATACACTTTACCTAGCTGCCTCAACAATAACTGCTATGTCCATATTTGGTATAGGCTTATCTACTGAAGACTAAGTCATAGCATGTTATGTTCACATTTATACCATTTTTAAATTATATTATTACTCCTTGGCACCATCTTCTGCACTACCTATTATATCAGACACTTCAGCATTAAAACTGTGTACTGTTCAGCGCTACACTGTCACTTACTGTGCCTATTGTAATGTTTTAGTGTATCGTACAGTCTTGTGTTGTTAGCACACGTCTGTGCACACGTGCACTTTGTGCAGAATGTGTAGGTCTTATTTAGTTCTGTGTCGTCTCATGTGGTCAGTCTGTTGTTTTATGTAGCACCATGGTCCTAGAGGAACGTTGTTTCGTTTCACTGTGTACTGTACCAACTGTATATGGTTGAAATGACAGTAAAACCACTTGAACTTGAACATGACCTTGAAGTCACAGGCGACAGCGGTGAGGAAAATCTCCATAATATGACATGAGGAAGAAACTTTGAGAGGAACCAGATTCAAAAGGGAACCCCATCGTCTTCTGGGTGACACCTGATGAGCCATTATGACTCATTATGAGTCATTACTTTTTAATTGCATGCTATAACACTGATCAGTATGAGCATCAAGGTCTTTTGTAATTTTGTAATTTGGGAAATATGAAATGCTTAGCATAAACTAGCTCGTGATTGAGGCTAGCAGTTTAGGTAACTAGCATTTAACTAGCGATTACACGGGATGCAAACACAGAGCGCCAGTGGATTCATCACATTTACCTCTGACGTCTTGGGAAATTGCTAAGTAAAGGCTTCATGCGATTAAAATGACATTGTAATTGCATTTCCGTGGGGCTCCTGCCATGTTAAGCGATGTCAACAATGTGTCACAACTTCTAAATGTCTAAATGTTCTTGTTAAAGTAGAAGCTTCTTGTAAAACGTGTTGAACCCGACCCTTTTAGAATGTAACATTTGTTAGTGACTTTTTGATAGTATGGGAGGATTTCTCTGCAGTCTGAAGCCAGTGTGTGTGTGTGTGTGTGTGTGTGTGTGTGTGTGTGTGTGTGTGTGTGTGTGTGTGTAAAGGATAGCTTTAATCATTCTTTGAGTGTGTGGGGATGTAGGAGGGAGCTGAGGAAGAGCTGAGAGATTTAATTATCTTCTCCGGTGGTGGGATGAATCACACACACACACACACACACACACACAAGAGAGCAAGGAATATTTCCTGAACTGCTCACAAATTTAAACACTCAGTGATAATAACAAGACTAGCAGTAATGATGTAAGACCTTTGACCTCTTTCAGGATGAAATTTTTCAATGTTGTGGCAAATGACCACTTTACAGACATCTCTCTCTCTCTCTCTGTCTCTCTCTCTCTCACACACACACACACACACACACACACACAAACACTAGAATTCACATTCGCTTTTTTCAGCAGAAAAGGGTTTTGCACTTCTCGGCACTTGATGTGCTCTGTGCTGTTTTTTTCCCCCAGACTGAATGTGCAGACACATGCGGTGAGCAAAGCGTAAATAAACCCCACAGAATGCTGAAATGTCCAGAAAATACATACTATTTTTGTTCATGATATATGCACCGTGTCGCTATTTAAATTGAACAATGACAGTTCTGATATGAGACGTTTTCCTAAATTGTAGACCTACACTACAGTCCACACAGACAACTCAGAGAAGAAGATGTGCAGAAATGAAATATTACGAGCGCTGCTTATATGTTCAGAATTGTATGGATATCTATTTAATCAGCGTATATTTGAACGCTAAATATCTTCTGTTTAATCGGCTCGATTGGATTATGTCCTAAAATGCTACATCAGATTATGGAGATCCACCAGGAAACAACAGTAATCCCAACATTACACACCCTATAAAATCACTTATGCGTGCACACACACACACACACACACACACACACACTACAATATTAAAAGAAATGACAGATTCAACTTAATGCAGCAGCTGTGTTCCCAATACTAGATGGTGTTGAAAAATGATGATCACAAACATGCACAGATGCACACACACACACACACACACACACACACACACACACACACACAAACATGACTTAGCCGGTTTTACCACAATTCATGTATTATTTATTGTCAGAAAGATTTTCATTCATGAAGAATCTATCTTCTAGGAAATCTACAGCATTCCCTGTAGCCTGTGACTCCCTGGCTGCCGAGTGTGTGTACGGGTACACGTGTTGCACACATTGTCCTTATCATTGTGAGTCCACACTATTGTGGTGTCATTAAATCAGCTTTCACAGAATCCAAAACACAACAGCCTCACAAAGCCCCATGCTGGATGAGTAGCATCAGGCCAAGCCTAGCCAAGCCAGGCCAAGGTTGTGTAAGGCCCCAAACTGGCCAGACACCCTCAGGTTTATAAAGAAGCCCAAGGTTAGGCAAGAGGCCCCAGGTTGAATAAGAAGCCGCAAGTTAGAGAAGAAAGCTGAGGTTGAGCAAAGTATGCCCCAGTTCTGGCAAGAAGCCTCAGGTTGTGTAAGACGTCCCAGGTTGACTAGAAGAAGCCTAAAGATGGGTAAGAAACTCCAGCTTTGGTATGAAGGGTTTCTTTCCCAAGCTGGAGTTTCTTACACATCTTTAGGCTTCTACCTTCTACCTGACCTGGAGTTTCTTATCTAGTTTGGGCTTCTTCTCCAACCTAGAACTTATTACCTACCCCACAGCATCTTTCCCAACCTGCAACTGATTATGCCTAACCTGAGGCTTTTTTCCAACCAGGAGCATTTTTGACCAAAACTTCTGCCTAACCATATGTTTCCTAACCATCCTTGGGCTTCTTTCACTCACCCTGAGGCTTGATTTCCACCCAAGGCATCATGCCCAACCTGGGTCCTTTTATCCAAACTGGGGGTTCTTGTTCAAAGAAGCCTAAAGTAAGAAGCCCCAGGTTAGGCAAGACGCCAAATGTTGTGCAAGACATAACTGCTTGGGCATGAACCCTCAGGTTGGTTAAAAAGTCATAGGTTGTATTAGAGGCCTAAGGCTTGATAAGAATCCCCATGTTGGGTAGGAAACCCCAGGTTTGGCAAGAAACACAAATTTAGGCAACAGATCCCAGGTTAGGTGGAAGAAGCCCAAGGCTGGGTAAGATGGCCCAGGTTGGATTAGAATTTCATGGATGAATACCACACTTTGGGTGGAATAAGCCCTAAATTTGTTAAGAAGTGCAAGGGTGAGCAAGAAACCTCAGGTTGGATAAAAAGGTCTATGTTGGGCAAGTCCCAAAACTTAGAAGAAGCCACAGCTGAAAAAAGACCCAGGCTGGGTGACTAGGTCCAGGTTGTATTAAAAGCCTCTGCTTTAGCCAAAGAAGCTCCAGGTTGGGAAAGAAACCTAAGAATGGGCTAGGCAGCACAGGCTTATTAAACTCCACACTGGGTAAGAACCCAGTGGTCAGAACGAAGCCCCAGGCTGGGCGAGATGCCGAAGGTCGGAATGATTCCACAGGTTTGGCATGATGGATTGGATAAGAAGCCCAAGTTTTAGTGGAAGCAAAACCAGATTGGGCATAAATAAACTCTTGTACTTTATTCATCTTTGAAGTCTCCTTTTTATTATGCCAATTTTATTATGGTTACATCTGAGCATCATGCTTTAATGTGATGTTGGAATTACAGTAATTATGAGACCATTTGGAGTTTGGAGATCCAGCTCAAAGCAGTTTATCCCTTTCATCATGCCTTTTTTTTTTTTTGGAAACACAAAACACTTTGGTTTGTAGCTAGGAAGCTTAATTACACTACATCATCTATGGTTGATGCAAAAAAAAATTTAAGGGAATGTCTGAAAAACACATGTAGAATTTAATCCTTATATTTCATTCCTAATAGTCAGGTACCATCTGGTAATTGTGAACAAAGTTCTTTACGAGCCAGATGCTCATAATTACCATAATTCTGACATAATGTGAAAGCTCGATTCTTGTCACTAAGTACAGGTGCATCTCAAAAAATTTGTATATCGTGGAAGAGTTGGTTTTTTTCCATAATTTAAATCAAAAAGTGGAACTTTCATATATTCTACATTCATTACATAAATAGTGAAATATTTCAAGCCCTTTTTTTTTTGTTGTTTTAATCTTGATGATTACGGCTTACAGCTCACAGAAATCAAAAATCCAGTATCTCAGAATATTCGAATAAAGAATTTATAATACGGAAATGCCGAACTTCTGAAAAGTATGTTAATTTATGCGCTGATACTCGGTCAGGGCTTTAATCCTTTTGCAGGAATTACTGCATCAATGCGGCGTGGCATGGAGGCGATCAGCCTGTGGCACTGCTGAGGTGTTCTGGAAGCCCGGGTTGCTTTGATAGCGGCCTTCAGCTCGTCTGTATTGTCGGGTCTGGTGTCTCTCAGAGATTCTCTATGGGGTTCGGGTCAGGAGAGTCGGCTGGACGATCAAGCACAGTAACACCATGGTCAGCAAACCGGTTACTAGTAGTTTTGGCACTGTGGGCAGGTGCTGAGTCCTGCTGGAAAAGGAAATCAGTATCTCCATAAAGCTCGTCAACAGATGGAAGCATGAAGTTCTCTAAAATCTCGACTTGAGAAAACACACTGGACCAACACCAGCAGATGACACGGCACCTCAAATCATCACCGACTGTGGAAACTTCACACTGAACTTCTTGCAGCTTGGATTCTGTGTCTCTCCACTCTTCCTCCAGACTCTGGGACCTTGATTTCCAAATGAAACGCAACATTTACTTTCATCTTCCCCATGACTGTGGTTGTGTACTGAACCAGACTGACAGATTAACAGGTGTTTTGAGTTAATTACCCGATAAGACCTCTTCTCAGGTCAATATTCTGTATTAGAAATTCTTTATTCTAATATTTTGAGATACTGGAGCTTTGATTTCCATGAGCTGTAAGATGTAATCATCAAAATTAATAATAATAATAATAATAAAGGCTTGAAACATTTCCCTTTATGTGTAATGAATCTAGAATATATGAAAGTTCCACTTTTTTAATTAAATTACAGAAACAAATGAACTTTTCCACGAGATTCACATTTTTTGAGATGCTCCCGTATAATATTTTCACACATACAAATCAATCCTGTCTGCATAAAGTCATGCGAAGTTATTTTCTTATTACTTTTAATCTGCAATATTGACAGTGATAGCAAAGCAGATACCTATGTCCATATAGATTTCCTCCAGGTCGTCAGTTTTTCCTCCAACCAAAAACATGCAGTAGGTGAACTTGCTATGCACCAACGTATAGAGGTGTGACTGAATGTTGCCCTGCAGTGAACAGGTGTCCTACTCAGGGTGTGTCCCTGCTTCACAGCCAGTGTTCCCGCGCTCCACGTCTACCAAAAGCTTGAAAAGGATAAAGCACTTACGGAACATGAATGAATGAAGGATGAAATGACTCAAAAATTTTCTACTGACACAGAAATGAGGACGTCACACCCATGCTGGAATCCACAGAGAACTCTACCTCCCAGACTGCACCACGGCATACAAACATGGCCGTCGCGGACTACAATCCCCAACACCTCTCCTCACCTCACGTTCTCACTCACCTGAATACTAATGAGACTTACTAAGCCTTTTCTTATGTGTTTGATATCCTGTTTTGTTTTTTGTTTTTATCTCGCTTTGCTTCCTGGCTTTTGCATGGTGGATATTGTCTCTGTATTTGTTGTTTGCTGATCGCCTGACTTTCTATTTTGGATTTGTTTACCAGTTCCATTAAACTTTTAACTGCAATTGCATCCGTCTCCGACTCCATCGCATGACGGACGAAGACATCAAATAAACATCAGTTCGGGTTCTGCGCTCATAACTAGACTTCTAAAACAAAGCACATTCTTCTTCAGATAGTACGATGAACTATTACAGCATAAGACTCCTGCTATGTTTTTTTGCAGAGATGCACCCTAGAACTTTCCTCCTCGCATTTCCATTTTCATCGAGCGTCACCTTTTGTTAAATCCCATGCACCACTTTCCATTTTCTCCCGGAACATTTGTGCGTTTTACGATACCCGCGGGTCGGCCGCAGTTGGCAGTGTAGGACGCACAAAAATTTCATTTTATACACAGCGTCTTTTCACACTATCTAATCAGTGCCATGTGATCTGGCAAACTCCACAACCTTCCACCCACTGCTGGCATGAACATTTCTCCCTCCTCATCAGTTCAAATAAAACGCAAAACATTAGGGGCCAGTTAGCTGAAAAGAACACATCATTTTACCAATACATCATTTTATATATATATATATATATATATATATATATATATATATATATATATATATATATATATTAATTTGAAATTAGTAATAACTAGGTAAGAAAATAATGCCATTCGTTGGGTCCTGTATGAGAGAGAATGTGAATAAATACCAGACTGTTTTAGACACAATTATACCACAGCGCTGTTGAATTCTCGAATCTGATTGGACAGAAGGTGTTGTGTTTTTTTTTTTAGTTGTCTATAATATCATCTATAACTATGATGTAACGTCACCTTCATTGCAAATTGCTGGTTTAAATGAATGCGTTAGTTCTAATATATAACCGTTTCCATAGTAACGGCTCAGTCAGAGGGATTTATACGGTGAACGTTTGCACAATTTAAGTCTAAGAGTAAGGTTTTTAAAAATAGCTGTTGTTATTTAACAATGAAAAAAAAAAACCATATAAACATGAAGAGATATTTATCTAGCATTTATGGAAGGAGTCTCCAGTGTCAGGTTTCAGGAAAAAAGAGTCTTCAAGACCGAAGATTTGCGGTGATAAGAGGCTGGTGTGGGAATGACTCTTTATCGCTGTTATAACAAAGGCGATACTGGGATGTAACTAGAAATGTTAAAAAGTAAAAAAAAAAAATTCTTTACTACTTAAAACATTAGTAGTTGGAAAAATCTGCTGTGCTATAAATAGATTAAAACATGCTGTTTTAGGAAAATGTTCCGCTTCGGGTTACTGATTTGCATGAGGACGCATCACGATACCGGTTGTTGATTATTTTCTCCAAGTTTTTTATTCCTTACGTACGTCATAAAATGTTTACCAACCCACGGACTGCAAATAGAAATGAGCTAAAAGCTCAAAACAAAGCATTTGTTCTCACATTTGATTGGTGTTTTTGTACGTAGTCCCTCACAAAAGAAATAGATTTAAAAAACTAACTAACTAAAAGCACACAGCTGGAATCTTTTAGTGTTTCTCCTCTTCTCTGTATCTATTATCAATCACTCCTTTCTCTTTCACACTCTCGCTCTCTCGCTCTCTCTCTGTTTGCACTCACATCTCTCTCCGTAGTCATCCACCTGTTTTTATGCAAATCTCAAATTTGCACATGAGAAAACCTGAAGTTTTCCAGTCTCCCTATGGCTGAGTGTTTTGATGACCTCGGCGTGTAGTTGATGGACACATGCAAAGATGTACATTCTCATTTGGAGACGTTTCAAATAATTTGCCACATATTTGAATGTAGACACGTCTGCGCTTCTATCTTTCGCTTTACTAGCCTACTTAACCTAATTACATGGATTAAAAGTCTTAAGAAAGACAGGCAGACTTAATTTAACTGATGCCTCTAAAAGCACACAGCCTTACCTGATATTTCTTTTCTCCTCTCCTGCACCTTATTTTCTCGTCATTCCTAACGATTCTCTCTTCCTGCTCTCTTAGGATGTCTCAGAGAAACTCCCTTCAGGCAAGACGATCAGGAAAAAAGCCTAAACTCAAGGGATTGTGTCCAGAGTGTTATCTGAGCAGATGGTGAGGAACGAGATCTCCATTTTGCCGGAGTGGCTTTCATTTTGGCCATGATGAATGGTGCCGTGTGCCACAGGAGACCCGGAGGAACGGACCAGTCCCGACAACCGTTACGCTTTATTAATCACTGGATAAGGTCAGCCAGGGCTGGAGGATTAGAAGCAGGACTGATGGAGAAAGAAGCCTGATCAATCCGTGTAATATTCAGTCTGTGTGTACTGCTCGTAGTGTATTTTACACGTTATAGTCTAGATCTCATTATCGACCAAATTTGACTTGGACAACAATCTTCAACGTATCTAACATGCATAACATGTGGATGAGGTAGGATGCAAGTGTGTAAGCTCATGGTATTTATTAAGGACAATCTGGGAATCATATTCAGAGGTCGCAGTAAGGGTCAGAGCACAGCCAGACAAGGCGATCAAACAGGCACGGGTTAAAACCAAGAGAAAGTCAGAAGGGAACAAAAAGCTCGGAAAAAACACAATATAAATCGACCAGACTTTGAAATGAGACATAGACACACCAGGGTACAAGTAAACAAACTAATCACAGACTAAACACAGAACAGGTGCGCACATTGGAGAACAAACCAATGACAGGACAAGGGGTGGAGACAGGATCAAAGAAAAAGAAAAACCTACTAAAACTAAAACATGCCGCTTATCGTCATGGGAACCACGACGTGAAAGGGGTATCCATGGCAACGTACATTCAAGCAATTAACATACCGCATCTAATTTTTATGACTGCACAAATCCAAAAGTGAAATCATCTAGCAGCAAAATGAATTGCCACTGGTTGCAGTCAATTCAAGAAGTTATCGCCCTATTCCCTTCAACGGCAACGAGAACCCACTCTGTAGGGGTTAAAAGCAAGTCAATCAGTGTGGACTTCGAAGAATTTGTAGCCTATGCATCTAATTTTACTGACTAGCCTAAAGAATGGTTAAGTAGATTTGGGATTAACCAAATTGGTAAAGTCATTTTGAAAGGACCAACACGTACTTGCAAAGACAAGTTACTGTATATAATTGTTAAAATGTAATCTTAGTATTAATCTTAGCATCTGTTTTTATAACTATTCAGAATTACAAACCCGGCAAATAACCTCACAAACAGGCTTCTGAGGTAAATGTTTTCCAACACTTTAGTTTGAATGGTTACCATGGCGGTCTCCCTTGGCAGCCCCCTGCCCCAGGCTTTAACACTTCAAAATGGATGCAAAGTGAAATGATGCAGGAAAATGATTTTATTTATTTATTTATTTTTTTTGCCACAACTGGAAATGAGAAGTAGCATGAAACTGGCCTACTGTTGTCGATGTTACTCATCACCTAATTTCCCAGTCATAATAGTAGTTCAGTTGTTCAGTACCAGATGTTTTCCCCATAGTTCATACGTGAATGTGAATATTATGAAACTTTGAATGAACTTAAAGACGACTCGAAAAGAATCCCAGACTGCGACACCATTCAAGCAAAGCAAAACACAACAGCAACGATCAGGATTGTTCAACCGTACATCAAACCATTCCAACCTTCATAAGTGTAGATTTTTCACAGAGAATACACTTGCTTTCTTTCAGTGGACTTAGACTCGAAGAGACTCTTCTAGCATGAACACATAGTTTTGATAAAAGCGATTGGTGAGGGTAAAGATCAGGTAAAATGTACTCAAGTTTAGCCCCACCTACTCTACCGACAGTAATTTCATTAGAAATCACAGAATCACAGATTTAGGTTTCCTACGGTTGCTTGGTGTGTTTCCCCGTCTGTGTGGTTCTGCGGCAGGCGAGAACACAGCAATCACATTTGGGCCTGGCCAAAACAGCTGGTCCAAGAGTGTCTGAGCAAGGTGAGAACGCAATTTGATTCTGAACTGAATCCGGCAATTGAACATCCCATGTATTTATGGGTTGCAGCGTTTTGTGTACACTAGATTCGCTACAGTATAGGGCCAAATGTTTGTGGACACTTGACCATCGCACCTATATGTAGCCACAAATTTGGAAGCACACAATTCTATAGAATGTCTTTGTATCCTGTCGCTTTACAATTTCCCTTCACTGGAACTAAGGAGCTCCAAACCTGTCCCAGCATGACAATGTCCCTGCACACAAAGCGAGATCCATGAAGACATGGTTTGCCAAGGTTGGAGTGGAAGAACTTGACTGTCCTGCACATAGCCTCAACCCCACTGATCACCTTTGGGATGAACTGGAACGCCGACTGCTCCCCAGACCTCCTCGCCCAACAGTTCTGAACTCAGTAATGCTCTTGTGGCTGAATGAGCCCAAATCCCTAGAGTCACACTCCAAAATCTATTGGAAAGCCTTCCCAGAAGAGTGGAGATTATTATAACAGCAATGAGGGATGTTCAACGAGCACATCTGAGTGTTATCATCAGGTGTCCTCAAACTTTTGGCTATATAACCTGTTTCCATAATTGACTAGCAAATTATGTGTGCTGGCTTCGGGTTTTCTGTGCTTTGTGTGTTTTGTGATTTCCACACACACTTGGTGAAGGTTTGTTTATCATGCTTATGCCTTCTTTTATATACTTTGGTACTTGGCTGTCTGAAATACCTACACATTACATACATTTTACTATATGGAATATAATTTAATGGCTACTGGTGAGGATATGAATATACTAGGTAATGGAGACAGTGTGTCGTAGTCAGCAGTCAATTGATTCAGAGTCAGAAGGGGCTTCTGTTGAGAACCTGATTTATAATTATGCAATGATGCATGTAAACGTAATTACTTTTAAGACAGAATAGGATTTCTGGGCACATGTCTATTAAGTAATTTTACTAGGAGGATGTCTGTAATGATTAGGAAAGATAAGCTCTGTATAAATCACAGAGATGGTAGTGTCTTCAAAATGTATGCATGGACGTTGTAGCAAAAAATCCTCAAGTACCATATACACATCATATTTAACAGAAATGGATTATTTTGACCTTTATCATAGGCACTTGTTTTAGGAATTATAGTTGGACAAGTTGTGCTTGATCATTAATAGATTACCTGTCCATAATATTTAGTGTAGCTGTGCTAGGATCTCAGTAACTTACCTAAAACCACAAGAAGCCTTGCTTTTCTGAAAACTCAGTTTAAGTGTTGTCTAGAAATGACTGTTCCGAATTCGATTTCTGTTCGATTTTGTTTCTGTAAAAGACGAAAGAAAAGCGTGAGCACTTTACCAACATGTCAGGTCAAGGTTTATTTCCTCAGGTCCTTTTGTAGCAAGGTCTTTCCAGACATAAGAACATGCAGTCTGTAAAAATTACAGCGTAGGACAGGAATAAGTTAAAGTCCCCCGGGAAGTACACAACAAATGATTACGTTATCCGACCTCCCAACGTAAAAAATAATCCAGTCGAAATTGATCTTCATAATTCTGATCTCTATCTTCTGCCCCTTGTGGTTTTAAACCATGTAGGAGTGCTGTGGGATAATCAGAGAGAGGGGTTAGCAATACTTCATCTGATTGTCTTTATCATCTGGGTGTTGTTTAAACAGAGGTTTTATCAGTTGAGATGGTTCTCCTGCAAGAGTTTCACGTAGGCCCCTTGCGGCGCCTTGCAGGAGTGAGCAAACTGCACCTACAATGCCAAATACAAATCGTCTTTAGGATTTTGAGATAGAGTAGATAGCTAATTCAACAGTAGGCACAATGGTAAGCTTTCTTGTTCAATAATGCAACAAAAAAAAATCATTTAGATAGGTAGGAGGACATTGAAAGGGATTCCTTACCCCTTTCCATGCATCCCCTCAATCTTCAACCATATGGGTGTTCAGGGATCCTCATTCTAGATGTTAAATATTACAATTCTACACAGCAGTGTTAAATCATCTCCTGAATATTCAACCACATGGGCGTTCAGGTTACCTAGATATTGGAAAGGCGTTAGCCCGCATCCACTGTCTTGTTATCAGAAGAGGACTAGGCACTGGGTTACCTAATTCCTTTCCTTTTCCTCTGCCCCTCCGCTCCTCCTTGCCCAAGCAACCCTTCGCTATCCCGGATGAACCGGAACATTTCTGGTGGTGAAAATTCCACCTTGAAGAAGTTGAGAGAGTCCAGATACTCAATCAAAATAGGTGTTTATTATGCCCTAAAAAAGAGAGACAGTATACTCTCAGTGAATCTGATACTAGAGGAATTCAAGTAAAGGACTGACCTAAAATCATAGATACATCACTTCATATACTTATATAATTCTAACACATGATTGGTTATACAGTAGAGAAATGGAGGATCTACATCCATTATTGGTAAAAGATCACATCAGTTCAACAAAGGAGGAATAAAGACAGTGTTACTGGATTGTAACTTAAAACTAGCACAAACTGGTTTCTTCTACAGTGCCAAGAAGTCAGAAGCTAAAACCTTGAGGATGTGATAATAGGAAAACCTTGCATCAGATGTGGGGTCACTGCAACCTCGAAAATACAACAGAGATTAAAATCCTGAGCTAAATATGTGTGCAGACGATCACCAAGTACAAACTGAAGTCAAAACATAATACAGATACAGAATAATACTCTAAGAAAAAATTCGACTTCACCAACCCATATGCTAACTTTTAGCAAGTAAAAATACGCTGAATAAAGGCAAGTTTATCTAGGATTTCTCATCAGTGAATCTAAACACATACACGAGATTTATTTTTAAGTCGATTTATAGACAATTTTACTAATCTCAAGTATGAAACTGTTTTATTCCACTGGCAGACAATTTTGCTTAGTTCAAGAATTTATACCTGGCAAACAGAGAGGAAGAATATGAGAGAATGAGAGGGGAAGAGAGAAGGAGAAAATAAAAGGAAAGAAGAGTGAGAAATGGAGAGGCGGGAGAGATGAAGTTGAAAAAAGAGAGGGGGTTCGATGGAAGATATGGGGAAAAGAGGAAATTAGGCGACGGTTGAGTCATTCTGGGATAAACCAAGAGATATAGAGAGAGAAAGAGAGAAGGCGAGGGATGAGTGGAGGGGAGAGGTGGACAGAGTAATGCAGAGAGGAGGATGAAAGTAAATAAGAGGGATAGAGGGAGAGTGAAGTATGGAGGGAGGTGTTGTTGAATGTGGCTGTTCAGCAGACTCAGCATGGAATGTCATTGTGTTTATGCGTGTGTGTGTGTGTACATGTCTACATTCAGCAAGTCCTGTTTATGCCCAAACACAGATACACACACACACACACACACACACACACACACACAAACACAGCGCTCTCTGGCAAAAGGGAATTTAATCTCAATGGGACTCACCTTGAAAAATAAACAATAGATAACTGTCTCTCTCTCTCTCTCTCTCTCTCTCTCTCTCTCTCTCTCACACACACACACACACACACACACACACACACACACACACACACACATTCCCTTGTAGCACTATTCCAACTGACAGTGTAGTATGTTATGGTTACTAATCTCACACAGTAACCTACTGAGCTGCCCAGTGGAAGCTAAATGTGCTAATATTTTAACCTTAGTGCAAATAGAAAGAATGTTGAGAGTAAAAACGTAGACGTAGATTAAAATACAACCAACAGACAAGAAGCTTTGTTTGAGGCTGCAATTCAAAAGACATTCTATTGTGCTTGTAGTATACTAGGTAGCATGTCCAATGGTATCATGTTATACCCTATGCAATGAGCATATCTCATGGGTGGCTCACATGGCATGTCAGAATGTGGATAAAATACATTTTAACAAATAAACTAAGGCATAATTCTTGTGCCCGATGCTTCCTGGGACAGGCTTCAGGTTCCCCCGCGACCCTGAAGAAGGAGTAAGCGGTAGAAGGTGGATGGATGGATGGATGGATGGATGGAGTAAGGCATAATAATTTTTTGAAAATGTAAAGTTTTGGGGACTGAATTGTTGGTTTGGTTTGGCAAACATCTTCTAAAAATGCCATCACATACAAATATTTTCTTTAAAACAGCAGCAAATACCAATATACAGTAATCCATTAAATACCAAGATCATCATTTTCTATAAAATACCACCAAATACCAACATCCACCATCAAAAACCAACATTGGGCATTATATACCATGATTCACCATCGACAATCAACATTTTCAATAAAATGCCATCAAATACTAACATTCACCATCAAAAAATAACAGTCATGATTAAACATCAACATGTGTCAACATTTTCTATAAAACACCATCAAACACCAACATTCACCATCAAACATCTACATTTTCTATAAAACACCATCAAACACCAACATTCACCATCAAACATCTACATTTTCTATAAAACACCATCAAACACCAACATTCACCATCAAACATCTACTTTTTCTACAAAACACCATCAAACACCAACATTCACCATCAAACATCTACATTTTCTATAAAACACCATCAAACACCAACATTCACCATCAAACATCTACATTTTCTATAAAACACCATCAAACACCAACATTCACCATCAAACATCTACATTTTCTATAAAACACCATCAAACACCAACATTCACCATCAAACATCTACATTTTCTATAAAACACCATCAAACACCAACATTCACCATCAAACATCGACATTTTCTATAAAACACCATCAAACACCAACATTCACCATCAAACATCTACATTTTCTATAAAACACCATCAAACACCAACATTCACCATCAAACATCTACATTTTCTATAAAACACCATCAAGCACCAACATTCACCATCAAACATCTACATTTTCTATAAAACACCATCAAACACCAACATTCACCATCAAACATCTACATTTTCTATAAAACACCATCAAACACCAACATTCACCATCAAACATCTACATTTTCTATAAAACACCATCAAACACCAACATTCACCATCAAACATCTACATTTTCTATAAAACACCATCAAACACCAACATTCACCATCAAACATCGACATTTTCTACAAAACACCATCAAACACCAACATTCACCATCAAACATCTACATTTTCTACAAAACACCATCAAGCACCAACATTCACCATCAAACATGTACATTTTCTATAAAACACCATCAAGCACCAACATTCACCATTAAACACCAACATTCAGCATTAAACACCACCATTCACCATTACGCACCAACAGTTACCATTAAGCACCAACAGTCACCATTAAACACCAACATTCACCATTAAGCACCACCATTCATCATTACGCACCAACAGTTACCATTAAGCACCAACAGTCACCATTAAACACCAACATTCACCATTAAGCACCACCATTCACCATTACGCACCAACAGTTACCATTAAGCACCAACAGTCACCATTAAACACCAACATTCACCATTAAGCACCACCATTCATCATTACGCACCAACAGTTACCATTAAGCACCAACAGTCACCATTAAACACCAACATTCACCATTAAACACCAACATTCACCATTAAACACCAGCAGTCACCATTAAGCACGAACAGTTACTATTAAACACCAACAGTCACCATTAAGCACCACCATTCATCATTACGCACCAACAGTTACCATTTAGCACCAACAGTCACCATTAAACACCAACATTCACCATTAAACACCAACAGTCACCATTAAACACCAGCAGTCACCATTAAACACCAACATTCACCATTAAACACCAACATTCACCATTAAACACCAACAGTCACCATTAAACACCAGCAGTCACCATTAAGCACCAACAGTTACTATTAAACACCAGCAGTCACCATTACACACCAACAGTCACCATATACAGTAACACCAACGTCTTCTACCACTATTAACAACATTTCCTATCAAATTAAACAGCATCAAACACCAACATTCACCATCAAACATCTACATTTTCTATAAAACACCATCAAACACCAACATTCACCATCAAACATCTACATTTTCTATAAAACACCATCAAACACCAACATTCACCATCAAACATCTACATTTTCTATAAAACACCATCAAACACCAACATTCACCATCAAACATCGACATTTTCTACAAAACACCATCAAACACCAACATTCACCATCAAACATCTACATTTTCTACAAAACACCATCAAGCACCAACATTCACCATCAAACATGTACATTTTCTACAAAACACCATCAAGCACCAACATTCACCATCAAACATGTACATTTTCTATAAAACACCATCAAGCACCAACATTCACCATTAAACACCAACATTCAGCATTAAACACCACCATTCACCATTACGCACCAACAGTTACCATTAAGCACCAACAGTCACCATTAAACACCAACATTCACCATTAAGCACCACCATTCATCATTACGCACCAACAGTTACCATTAAGCACCAACAGTCACCATTAAACACCAACATTCACCATTAAACACCAACATTCACCATTAAACACCAGCAGTCACCATTAAGCACGAACAGTTACTATTAAACACCAACAGTCACCATTAAGCACCACCATTCATCATTACGCACCAACAGTTACCATTAAGCACCAACAGTCACCATTAAACACCAACATTCACCATTAAACACCAACAGTCACCATTAAACACCAGCAGTCACCATTAAACACCAACATTCACCATTAAACACCAACAGTCACCATTAAACACCAGCAGTCACCATTAAGCACCAACAGTTACTATTAAACACCAGCAGTCACCATTACACACCAACAGTCACCATATACAGTAACACCAACGTCTTCTACCACTATTAACAACATTTCCTATCAAATTAAACAGCATCAAACACCAATACTTTACACCACACACAGAAAAAACACACCAGCTTAATGTATTTGGGATTGATGGAGAATGTTAGATTGATGAATGCAGATGATAATAAATATCCAGTCTTTATTCATATTCACCAGCCTGGAGCTCCCACAGTGCACGAGGGAATTAAACGTCGTCCTGCTCAGGGGATTGATAGAGCAGACTCATCTCAAAGCAAACATAACCCTGGGCGAGTTAAAGCCACTGCAATTACAGAGGACCTGAATTTACTGTAATGCCATTTAAATTGCCATTTTGAGGGAAGCAGTGGGATGTAAATCAGTGGCTTGTGTCTCCAGTGAGAAGGGCCAGTGTGTGCGTGCGTGTATGTGTGTGTGTGTGTGTATGTGTGCATTCTAATGTACATGGCCACTAGGACATTTTACATTTTGGTTTAATAATTGTCTAACCTTTTATGACTCATCTCTAATATTATCATGGGGTTTTTTTCTGTCTCATTGGGCAGTAATTTAACCAAAGAAGAAGCAGGCCTTGTATGCAGGGATTCGTGTAATCTCTCTAAGCATATTGAGGATCTTTGTTCTTAGATTTTTTTTTAAAGTACTAAGGGTTTATTTACATTTTTTTTTAATTTCTATTTATTAGAAATTTAGCTCTAGTAGAGTACTGTAACCACAACAGGAACAATGACTATAATCTAGAATATCAAATATACCATCTTTACCACAGTGTACCACAAATATGACACTATGGCCTTGTCCACAGTGAATACAGGAATTTGTTTAACACACATCTGGTTTCCTCTAAAAATGGAAATTTTTCAGACAAAAATATATTTTTTTAATATAGAAACAGTGCTACACTGCAAATGTATCATAGCAAGTGAAAATACTGTGTGTTGAATATGGGCAAATTTATCGAATTTTTCTGTCATGTATCAGGAAACTCTGGACTCCAGTTCCCATCAGCCACTGCACTGCACTACATGTCACATGACCACCTGCACCTGATTCACGTTTCTGTTAATGAGCACTCTTGTATATATAGCCATTGTCTGCACTGTTTCTTGGTCTTTTGTTGTCTTAGACTTCCGTTCTTCATGCCATAGTGTCTTGCCTCATGACATAGTGTCTTGCCTAGTTGTCTTAGTGTCTTTGTTTTGTTCTTTGATAGTTTAAATAAAGGTTGTATACTGCGATTGCTTTCGAGCCCATCCTTGATTTGTGACAGAATGAAAGACCTTCAATCGGAAGCAGCAGTTAGCCAGGATGGACAACTGGGTATCAGGATGCCACCGATGTAAGTGGAGTACTTCGCCATGCTATGCCAAGAGGCGGAGGAGTAACAAGCTGTGCTACGAAAGCAGCAGGTCGCCAGGAATTACCTGGCCTTCAACTCACCTCCCATGTTGATGAAGGACTATGCCATGCCACGCCAACAGGAGGGGGAGTCTGTGGTCGGGGCTAATACCATCTCCCACCCTCCCTCCCCTATTATGGATCTTGTTCAGCCTGCCCGCTCTGCTGAGGACGTCGCTCCGCCTTCCTGCTCCGCCGAGGACGTCGCTCCGCCTTCCTGCTCGGCCGAGGACGTCGCTCCGCCTTCCTGCTCGGCCGAGGTCGTCGCTCCGCCTTCCTGCTCGGCCGAGGTCGTCGCTCCGCCTTCCTGCTCGGCCGAGGTCGTCGCTCCGCCTTCCTGCTCGGCCGAGGTCGTCGCTCCGCCTTCCTGCTCGGCCGAGGTCGTCGCTCCGCCTTCCTGCTCGGCCGAGGTCGTCGCTCTGCCATCCTGCTTTACGGAGGATGTCGCTCTGCCTCCATGTTCCGCTGAAGACATTGTTCCTCTTCTTTGCTGCGCGCCGTATGTCACTCCCCCTTCCTGCTCCACGGAGGACATCGTTCCCCCCTCATGCTCCACGGAGAGCATTGTTCCTCCTTTTTGCCTCGCGGAGAACCTCACTCCTCTCCCTGGCCTTGCGGAGAACTTCGCTCCCCTCTATGGCCTCGCGGAGGAAGTTGTCCCGTTCTCCTGCAATGCAGACTTCTCTCTGAGTCCAGGCCCGCTGAGGGCGTTGCACCTTTTTTTTTTTTTTTTGCTCCGCTGAGGAGGCCGCTCATTCTCCTGGTTCTTCTGGGGACATTTTGCCCAGGGGGCCTGGACCGCCAGATGGAGGGGGTGCATGTTTGGGTGCTCTGAGAGTAGCACCCTTGGGGGGGGGGGACTTCTGTCATGTATCAGGAAACTCTGAATTCCAGTTCCCATCAGCCACTGCACTGCACTACATGTCACATGACCACCTGCACCTGATTTCACGTTTCTGTTAATGAGCACGTGTGTGTGTGTGTGTGTGTGTGTGTGTGTGGCTATTGTCTGCACTATTTCTCAGTCTTTCGTTGTCTTAGACTTCCGTCCTTCATGTCATTGTGTTTTGTTTCATGCCATAGTGTCTTGTCTAGTTGTCTTAGTGTCTTTGTTTTGTTCGTTGATAGTTTAAATAAATGTTGTATACTGCGTATTGCTTCCGAGCCCATCCTTGATTCGTGACATTTTCTAATTATCGGATTATTATAAAGTAAATATATTTATTTGATTAATCAGTGTGTTTTCAGATGCTTTAGTCATTAGAAATGATTATTTTTAGAAATACAATGAAGGCTTACAATTAGAAAAAAAAATTATGTACTGATGGAACAAGTCTTTTCCAAGCTTGAAATGAGTAAAAATGTCTAGAAATGGGTTCAATAACCATGTATCTGGTGTATTATAATCATTACTTTAAGTTACTTAATGATTTCAATACATTTTCTAATTACTCTGAGATACTAAGGCATATTCCTGAGAAGTGTTCTTGTTATTGTAACGTAGTCTGGCGTCCAGCTGTCAGACGATTGGATAATTGAGAATCCATATGGTGAAAATAGGGACTGTCATAATTTCAACTAATACTGTCATTATTCTGAAATACACAAGGTGTCATTTTGAGATACGATGACATACTCTTGCGAAACCTTTTTGGTCCATTCATTCGCTGATCTCCAATAAGCACTTTATCCTGGTCAGGCTCATGGTAGATCCGGAACCTGTCCCAGGAACACTGGACACAAGGCGGGAATACAGTGTATATATCCTGACTGGGATGCCAGTCCATCACAGGGAACCTTACACACTCGTTCACAAGTTGTGGTAATTTAACATCACCAATTAACCTACTGGCGTGTTTTTGTGAGGTTGGAGGACACCGGAAAACCTGCAGGAAACCAATGTGGACACGGGGAGAACGGGAAACTCCGTATATACAGGAACGCAAGCTCACGATCGAATCAGGGAGCATCAAGCATAATTTCATGAAAATGCATCATTATGATGAGAATCTTGTTGAAAGTTTGAGACACTTTCTAATTATTAAGGCATATGACTTGATATTATGACTTGATACATGGCTTCACAATCACCGTTGGATCGTTGAGAAGCCATATGGTGAAAAATGGAGACAAGTTTCCTGCAATAAAGGTTTATTGGAATGTGGGTAGGGACTGTAACTAAATACGTCTCTCATGCTTCTTTCTTCGGGCGAAAACAGACTTGCCTGGGGTTGTTTTTTTTTTCATGAAAAGGTGACAAGGACTTCAGTGATGCATCTTTCAGGTTAGACATGCTGCTATGCAAAAACATCCTGTATGTCTGGATTAGAAAAAGCAAAATTCATAGCATTTTGAAATATCCATGATAAAAAGTTTTTTATAGTATATTGCAATCTGTCATATAGCTATTTACTAGCGCATGCATACTAGTACAGTAGCTATTTACTCATGGCTGTATATCATTGTATGAAACGTACACTGTGTACAGACCTTAAGTGAAATGACTTCAGCCTGCTGTGCGCCATGTAATGCAGCATACTGTATCTCTGCACACAGCAGTGGTGTGTCTACGAGTGAGAGAGCACCAGAGGATTGCACTTCTTCCTCCAAGGAAGCAAATGCTGATTGCATTTAAAAAGCTTCCTGTCTGCAATTACCTCTCTCTCTCTCTCTCTCTCTCTCTCTCTCTCTCTCTCTCTCTCACACTTTCTCTCTTTCTCCCCTACACCGCTTGCAGAAAATAAATATTGACTTCCTCTATTTCCTCCCTGTCTCCTACTCTCACTCTCGATATCTCACTATCTCGCTGTCTTTCTCTTTTTGCTCAAACACACACACGCCGTAGGGAATAATGGATGCTGAGTGAAAGAGATCAGTGCTGAGCATCAGAGCTAATAGCTAAAAGCTTTTTTATTCTTTAGAATGCAGCAAGTGGGGAAGTGTTTGTGCGTTAAAAAAAAAAAAAAAAAAACAAAGAAAAAAAAGGCATGTAATTCACAGACGCAATAAGCTACGCAGTGCAAACTGGATGCGGTTAATCACACTACAGCCCAAACCAATCGTGGGTGCAAACTCGACGTGGGGTTTTGGGGGATATCTAACACCCCAATTGCAAAACAAACAGTTTTTTAAAACGGCAGTTTTTTACAAATAAGTTCTTTGTAAGTCTTTAGTAGTCACTAAAGGCATAATCACTGTGTTTTCCTCAGTGGTACTTTATTATAGCTAATGAACTTTTGAGGTTAGCAACTGCTAGGTAGCTATTTTGTCGATACTGTGACATATGTTACCTTTGAGATACGTCTCACATTTCCTCATAGACGTCTTTTTAAAGGTCAAGAGATTAATGACTTATATGCATACACACAACTTTAGACCGAACTTGCTAGCTAGCTAACCACTAGTCTGCTAGCTAGCTGTGTAATGGTTGATCTCTCCATGTAAGGCAATTTATTTCCATCTGTTACTGCTGATTTATTAGTAAAATATCAGTGTTCCCAGGGACAGATTAACAACCTCATTGGGTGCTTTTCCAAGAACGCAGGACTGACTAGCCATTAGGTAAGTGGTGGATCAGTAGTTAAGGCGCTATGTTACGTGTCAGAAGATCAGGGGTTCAAGCGTTAGCACTGACAAGCTACCATGGTTCGGCCCTCGAGAAAGCGCCCTTAACCCTATCTGCTCCAGGAGTGGTGTGTCATGACTGACTCTGCACTCTGACCCAACCAGTTTCCTATCAAGTTAGGATATGCGAAGAAAATCATTTCATTGTGCTCTAATGTATATAGCACAAATGGACGTAAAGGCATGGAATCAGAAATAAATAAATAAATTCGGAAATGTTATTGTTGTGTGACTCTGAGTTTGTAACCAATGAGCAGTCAGTTCAGGTCCTAACTGTTTTTAATTGGCACTAAATAAGTTTATAGGAACGTGGCTAACCATAAACCCACATTATTTAAATCATTAAAATGATTCCAGAGAAGGATTTTTTTCCCTAATGGGTTGGATTAAAACGGACTCTGAAAAAACGAAAATAGGCCAAAGAAGATTGCATTGGTTCAGGTGTGGTAGGGTGAGGCGGGGTCTCTGCACAGGTTATTACCCATGGGCCGTTAGTAAGTGTATTTATGCCACTCCGCTTGGCTTGTGACATGTTAACCTGCAATTCTAAGCTATGGTAACGTATGTTTCAATGCTTCTGGCTTTTTTACTGGCTTAAACCTTGGCCGGTGTTACTGGATTTTGAGGATTGCTGGTGTTTGGACCACAGCTATGGATTTTGACAGGGAAATTTCAAAAAGAACAAATAAAGACTCAGCGCACATACAATATCAAAAGACACGAAAGATACAAAAGACATTAAAACTATGAAATAACACATATTGTTGGGTGCACGGTGGCTTAGAAGTTAGCATGTTCGCCTCACGCTGCCAAGGTTGGGGGTTCGATTCCCGTCGCGGCCCTGCGTGTGCAGAGTTCGCATGTTCTCCTCGTGCTGCAGGAGTTTCCTCACCCAGTCCAAAGACATGCATGGTAGGCTGATTGGCATGTCCAAAGTGTCCGTAGTGTATGAATGGGTGTGTGAGTGTGCCCTGCGATGGACTGGCACCCTGTCCAGGGTGTACCCCGCCTTGTACCCCATGCCCCCTTGGATAGGCTCCAGATTTCCCATGATCCTGAAGGATAAGCGGTATAGAAGATGGATGGAATAACACATGGAATTATGAAGTTACCAAGAAAAGTGTTTTTAAGATGCGAAAAATATATATTCACTCTTGTCTCATCCTTTTGACTGGCAGTTTGACTGGCATCCTAATGACTAAAAGTATTTCATATTTTACATGTAACCCTGATCAAAATGGAGAACATTTCATACATCTTTTTAGAACAGGAAGTTGCATCATCAGGGACTTTTTTACCATCACTCCTAGGACATAATTACATTTTCTCACTTCATTTTCTGTACTTTTATAGAAATTTCAGCATTGGTTGCATTTTTCGTGCTCAACCATCCATCCGTTTTAGCAAAAGAATGTCACAATGGGAATACACTGACATGCCGGATATAGTATAATATCATCCCAGTCTGTGATGTTCCTGTGAACTTTCTGTGAGCACTTGAGGTGTTATGAACATTTTGTGTGTGTAGAATAATGACCTATATTTCCTGATTCTGTTAAGATTAAGGCTAAATCAAGGTAGAGGAAGTGGAACGGGGTTTTCTGGTGTGAAAGGACGCTGCAGGCACTTTTTTTGCTTAGCATGAAAAAGCTTCTCGTGTACTAATAATCTGCTTAGAGTGGAACAGAGTAAAAGTTCATAGAAGCATTCATCTGTTTTTAAATAAGAGATGTTTAAAAAGAAGAAACGGATAAACATGATTTTGTCATTTGTAATGGAGAATTTTTTAGATTCCTAATTTAGTTTTAATGCCCCTGTGTATTTCAGGTTAGTCATAGTATATATGAAGATTTTTTTTTTCTGTATCTTACACATTTTATTCCTTATTTGTCCATAACCGCTTACCCAGTTACCTTTATGTACCTGTGTGTATAGGTACAAAATGGGAGTACAGTTTGGACAGGCTACCAATCTCTTAGTATCTCTGACTAACACACTCACTAACACTTCAGGGCAGTTTTGAGTAGCTAATCCATCTGCCGACATGTGAAGAGATCAGCATCAAAACCAGAACCCTGGAGCTATGAGGCAGCAACACTACCTGCTGTGCCTCCATGCCTCTCTTTTGATGCATTTTAGTTTCGCTTTTTGTAATGATAGTTCAGAAACCTTCCTTGTATCCCTGAATACATGATTATGGCATCTAGGGCTCAGTATTAAAGCTCCTGGATGTGGGATCTGGGACATTTGAGGTTATTTGTGGATTTACCTCTCTGGATAAAAGAAAATCGGAAGCTAGTCACGAGAGAATATTCTGTGTTGTTGACTGTGCTGCATCCTTGTGACAGGAGAAGAAAGTCAATAGGCGATTAAGGAGAATTCAATCCACAAGATTATGCGTTAAATAGTATACCTAAATAATAATATGGGTCTGTGAACACCACATAGAATCACCTGGATACATTCTTGTGCGTACACTATATGATACTGTATTTGCAGTAAATACCGCTGTCATATATCTGTCTTTCCCTAGAATCTTATATCTAAGATCTAACTAGCATACTATTCAAACCTGCGGAACTGCAATGGATGGTGAGGATCACCTGGATAACATATGCCAACAAGGACAAATGGAACTAACCGTAGGACTAACCAAAAAGAGGATCAGAGATTACCGCGACACTCACACCACTAGGAGGTACAAGATTAACATTGTAGAACTGCGAGAAAGTGCACAGTGACACCAAGACAGCAGCAGCACAGCTCCTGGAGTGGCATGGCACTAAATCACGCCCAAGAGGTGGAGACTGTTTGTAGAGTGGCATGCCACAGTAGGGACTGGTTGTCCAGCTTGTCTGTAGGCCATGGTGATGACATCCGTTACCCAGTGGGCCAGACTCTGCTTAGACAAGGGAGCCTCTTGTGTCTTGGGTCTGAGGCTCAGACGGCTGCTGTCTGATCTGAATAGTACTGTAGGACGCAAACGGGGTACAGTAGAGAATCATCTAAGGGTTTGCGCTCATGGAACGCTGCAAGGTCTAGTGACTGATTCCCAATGTTGGGTAATATGACCTTTGGCAGGAATCCCGAATTCGACCACTAGAGCTTCTGGCCACCACCTTACTGCCAGGGCATGTAGTCCTCCCAGTGTTTTTGCTGAATTGGTCACTAAGTAAAAGGCAGTTTCCAGAGGGTCGAGTTTTGAGGCATTTTGCACAGACTCGTTCTGGACCTTAAGGGACTCTGAACAAAACAGGAGATCCCACACTGGATTCCTCTGGAAACTTGGTAGATGGAGACACTTCTCCCTTTTGAAAGGTTATCAAAAGTTTATGAAACCATCATGACGTGGTGAACTGAGATGGCAGCTGCATACAATTTTAACATACTGTAGAGGCAGACTTGGTGCTGTCTAGCAGTCCCTGGAGAAAATGGGAATGCTTAAGGGGAAACAAGATCCATGTACTCTTGCATTCAAAGGTGTTTTCCTTGACTGCTATGTTGAGGTCCTTAGTTAGCAAGTCATACTGTGAGCAACACATTGCAATGTAAAAAGAACTTAATGACCACATGGACCCTCCACAGTCCTGCCTGGTTGATGTGTTCTGAACTTAGAGGGGACACATGACCCCTGTACCCCTGTGGTACCGCATTGCATCTCAGCATGTAAAACAACCATCCAAGCTGACTATCTGTCTCCAGACCTATTTTGTTGGAAAAGCTTTGCATCTCTTCATCTTGCAGAAACATGGACACGTGATGTTTGGGTGGAGCTGAAGGCTGATAAGCCAAAGAGTTGAACTTCAGAAACAGTATGTGTTCTAATAACAGTATTTGTTCAATAAGTATCACGCTGGTCCACCAGTTCTGAGGTAGCATGGCTTAACCTACATCTGGCATCTTTAGCCAATGAAAAAGGAGGGTCTTTAAGAATTAGTTAAGCCGTATCCAATATGGAATTATATGATAAGCAAAATTCTTCTAAACAAACAAGTAAGGACCACTACCTTCTGATCTTTTTCCATCATGCTTCTGTTCAAGCAAAAACTAAATTCTCTTGATGTAATCTAGTTACTGCCCAGTAAGCAATGTTTTCAGCTCTGAAGCGTCCTGTCACCGGCCTTGGCCCTTTAGCGATAGGGCCTATCCCATGAGGAAACAGCCGCATACTATGGGCCTGAGGGTAGAATTATCCCTGCCTAAGGTTTGTGCTCAGCAAGCAGCTCCTGGCAGGTGCTGAAGCATGGAACCAGGGATTATGGGAACTGGCCCAAAGAGCACCCCTAGTACACAGGACAGATTACATAAGCTTATTTTGCTTATGTACGCAAATCTGGCAGAACATGCATAGACCAGGTTTGCTGAGACTTGCCCAACACCCTGGCTTAGGAGTCCCTTTGCTAGAATTAAGGTATCAAGCAGTTCCCCCACAGCGGGATCAGTGTCTCTAGTTTGGAGTGAACAGTTTGACATTTTCTTCTGCTTTTGTTTTCTAGTTTTCTAGTTTCTTTTTGTGTGTGGAAATCCCGAATCCTACTGGTGCATTTACACAGAGAAGGATTGCGTCACTTGTTCCTTTTTTGAAGAAGCTTTGCTGCATTTGTTATGTGCATATTCAGTGTGACATATTTATGATTATTACTGGGATGCCTGCACTAACTAGGGTAAAGATGAACATGACAGGGGTTTATTATCCAACACAATGACAAAATAGTTCAACACTTAAACGTTCCAATAAGGAGCTTCAATAACAAAAGGATTTGATTGTCTGAATGTGTACCTCATTCATAAAAGGCGCTGCAGCCCTGATGACAAAAGAGGAGACTTGAACTTGACAGATTGTGAATTAAAACACAGCTTTGATGACAAGAATTGAAGCATATGAACATTTGAATATGTTGCCCTGATGCCGGGTTTGATTATTCTGTTGTGCAGCTGTGCAGCTAATTAGGTTTGAATGTTTGAATAATTAGCTTTGATGGCAACCGAATCTGAAGGCACGTATGACAAAAATTTTCACATTTAAAATGTTTACCTTCAAACTATGAAGATTTAAATCTAGCAACTTAAGTAACTATTGAGTTGCATTTTCAGTGACAAATGTTCAATGTTTCAATGTCAAAATAGACAATAATATTTACCAGATCCAGACCGAATCACTTCACATGGTCTACTGCTGCTCAGGACTATCAACAGCATTTACACTATCAATACTATTGTGCAATCAGGTCTAGATTTCTGTAGTGTTTTGAGTATAGTTTGTAAATGTATTGTTTATTACTACCTACAGTCTGTTGTCTGGATTTATTGCATTCATTAATTTCGCACTGTCTGTCACTGTGTTACATATCCTCATTTCTGATGCTGTTAAATGCAAAGTGTAGCATTGTGATTCTTGAGGAACTATATGTAATTTCTTACTTCTGTCTTTGATGAGCGGAATGGCATGAAATCCTGTTTGACTTGACTTGAAAACCCGAGTAATAACTGAACTGAGTAATAATGATAATAACTGAGCATGTTATTATCATTACATACCTGGCTACTTGCAAATATTTAAGGTGAACATGAAACATACATAAATATACACCTCCAGGGTCGGGGGTTCGAGTCCTACCGTGGCCCTGTGTGTGCGGAGTTTGCATGTTCTCCCCGTGCTGCGGGGGTTTCCTCCGGGTACTCCGGTTTCCTCCCCCAGTCCAAAGACATGCATGGTAGTCTGATTGGCATGTCCAAGTGTCCGTAGTGTATGAATGTGTGTGTGCCCTGCGATGGATTGCCCGATGGTCCCTGGGATACTCTCCAGGTTCCCCGTGACCCAGAAAAGGATTAAGCGGTATAGAAGATGGATGGATGGATGGATGAAACATACATAAATATAAACCTCCAGGGTTGGGGGTTTGATTCCCGCCGCTGCCCTGTGTACATGGAGTTTGCATGTTCCCCCTGTGCTGCCAGGGTTTCCTCCGTGTACTCCGGTTTCCTCCTCCAATCCAAAGACATTTGAACTGTGGACAATTTGGAAATGCCGATCAGCCTACAACACGGCTGACTGGCATTTCCAAATTGTCCACAGTGTGTGAATGTGTGTGAGATTGTGCCCTGCGATAGGTTGGCACCCCGTCCAGGGTGTCCCTCGCCTTGTTCCACGAGTTCCCTGGGACAGGCTCCAGGCTCCCCCATGACTCGGTGTAGGATAAGCGGTATGGAAAATGGATGGATGGATGGATGGATGGATGGATTTCGTTTCAGATTTAGTAAGTAATAAACAAGCTGAAACAACATGAGAGGAACCAAACTCAAATGATAATAATCATAATAATAATGTGCCTGGAGCACATTAGTACAGAAGATCCTCTTGCGCTCACTTAATTCACCAGCTGTTCAGTTATGTCCTTTTCGTTTGTGTTGCGTTTAGATCAGATGTGTCTTTAGTCAGCTTTTATTACTTTTTTTCTTTTGCCGATATGGAAATGCAGACTGCAGTTCCTGCTGTGATTACAGGGAACCATAATGAGCACTTAAAGGTGGGAAATTATGGTGTGCTCTGCTGTGCATTACAAGTTCGCAGGTTATGTGATTATTTTCAGAAGCTTTCTCCGTGGACTTCTGTTTTGTTGTTCTTTCGTTTTGCTTAATGCATAAGCTCTTTTGTCTCTGGGGCAGCTTAGGTGTGTGTTTGATTTAGCAGAAGACAAATAAAGTCAGCCGTTAGAGACAAACAGACAGGAAGATCTGATGAAATCTGCTTAATGGAGAAAAATAGAGAGATCGAGAGAGAGAGAGAGAGACAGAGAGCAATGAGAGATCCTAACCAAGTCTCAGTCTAGCCATCCGAAAGGGCAGACAGATAAACATCCAGCTGCTAAAAGAGAACTTCAACAACTTAAACAAATTGATTTCAAAATTACAAATCTTTTAAAATTCCTATGGTCTCGCAAGATGAAGCTCTAGTTTTCGCTAGAGAATCTGGTGCCTTTCAGCTCTAAACTCGACCCTTGAATGAAGGAAGACTTCTCTGGAAATTGTGGGGTGACATAACAGGCTGTCTCATGGAAAATTTAAAGTTACAGAATTACATATCTCTGTTACAATGCAATGACACTGGAGACTCATTCCAAAAATGCTACATAATAAACACTACTTTGATTACACACATGAATGGACCCACTGGAGAGATTATATCTCACAGCTGGCTTGGGAACATCTGTGGATCTCACAGGAGGAGCTGGAATTTGCGGTCAGGGATGGAGAACTCTAGACTGACCTTCTCAGCCTGTTGCCATAGCGAGCCACACCAAGAAAAGTGGAAGGAAAATGAATGAATGTCGGTGTTAAATTCTTTGTTAAGAGTTAACATTACGTTATGGCTTATCAATGTTGAAGTTTTTGGTTTTGTTAAAATTATGTAGTAAATAATATTAGTCTATTGCACCTTAACATAAAGCACTACCACGGTCCTCTTTATTTCTGTAATTTTAATCAAACCGTATATTTAGATTATTTTCCCAAAAGCATTCCGGCACAAAGAACAGCGTTAAAATGGTACAGCGAGCATGGCATTGAACACGATCTTACATTTTAACATGATCTTAACTTGATGCTTTGAGATACTCAGAAAATCAGATTACCAGTTCAGATCTTCAAATCTTCAGTCATGGATTTGGATTTGATTTCGTTTATGTTTTTAGTGTAATTGCAATGCTTTGGCAACATCGTGCACACACAGTCACGCCAATGAAGCTTTACTGAATTGAATTGAACTGTAGTGAATGGGAAGAGGGCTGAAAACCGCAGAATGAAGGAGAGAAACATGACGAGAAAGAAATAGCCTGAAAGAAATAGAGAGCCGTGAGAGAGTGAGTGAGAGAGAGAGAGAGAGTCCCTCCTGGGTGTGGTGGCAGGGGGAAAAGTGTGTGTGTGTGTGTGTGTGTGTGTGTGTGTGTGTGTGAGTGTGTGTGTGTGTGAGTGTGTGTGTGTGTGTGTGTGTGGTTTTGGGGGGGTGCGACAGACTGCATGAAATATTTATAAATGTGAAGTCGAGTGGATCGGAGACGCTGGGGTGAGAATTAATTTCATTGTGCTGAACCGCTGCAGGAGAACAGCTCTCTCTCTCTCTCTCTCACACACACACACACACACACACACACACCCCTTCAGTTTAGGTCTCAGAGGAGAAACTTAACCGAGTGAACAGAAACATTTATCCTCTCAGGAGACATGAAAATTTATAGAACAGGAAGCTCTTAGTTTGGCGTGTAGTGATATGAAAGCCTAACATAATAAAACATAACAGGACGTGACATGATATAACACACACCCGAGTTTGGGCTTCATATTAACAGGCCATTTGTCATTTCTGTCTTTCACAGTGTCAACTTATATCAGCAGTTTATTAAGACATAATAAATATAGATATATAATGTAGGCTTCAATAGGTTTTTTTTTTTATCTTGATTTATTACTTAAAAGTAATGTCAGATCACATCGCAACAACCTGCAGATAAATTTAATATTCAAATACGTTAATTTTGTTCTGTGTGTGTTGATGTTCAGATAGATAGATAGATAGATAGATAGATAGGATGAGTTATATACACTTATACCACAGCACTGTCGAATTCGCGATTCTGATTGGTCAGAAGGTGTTGATTCATTATTTATAACAGCAGCTCTGACATTGGTTCCAGCTGCAAGGTTTATATTAATGCGCTCATTCAAATACGTTATTGTTTCTATAGTAACAACATACACAAGGACTTGTATAGCAGACGCTCCAGCTAAACAGATAAAATAAGGTTTAATTGTTGACTTAGTGAAGTTTTCTGTGAGACACTTATTTAGCATTTATGGAAGGAGTCTCCAGGGCGCACGGTGGCTTATTGGTTAAAACGTTCGCCTCACGCCTCCGGGGTTCGAGTCCCGTCGGGGCCATGTGTGTGCGGAGTTTGCATGTTCTCCCCTGCGGGGGCACTCTGGTTTCCTCCCCCAGTCCAAAGACATGCATGGTAGGCTGATCGGTGTGTCTAAAGTATCTGTAGTGTATGAACGGGTGTGTGAGTGTGTATGTGATTGTGTGCCCTGTGATGGACTGGCACCCTGTCCAGGGTGTACCCCGCCTTGTGCCCGATGCTCCTTGGGATAGGCTCCAGGTTCCCCGTGACCCTGAAAAGGAGTAAGCGATAGAAGATGGATGGAAGGAGTCTCCAGTGTCAGCACTTTGTAACAGTCTGTAAGTTTTCCACCACGGGAAAGTCTTCAGGACTGAGTCGTTTCTGATTTCTCAGTAACTCCATTTTTGTTTTATTGAACTTGACTGTTTATAGCTGTCGTAATCTAAGTGATATCAGGAACTAGGTTGTCTCTGTGTGGACGTTCCATGACGTTATATTTAACTATAAACATTTAAAAAGCACAGTGTACCGTTATTGTTGACAAACTGCGGTGGTATAAGAGGAATAAAACACTTCATGATGTGCTGTTGTAGGAATGTGATCAACTTCACTGTGCTAACTGGCTGCATCACATCACTCCATTGTTGATTACATTCCTATAACAGCATGTCCCTAAGTGTTAGATTCCTAACTGAGCTGCCGTTGTTGTTTTTTAACTGTTAATTACGTTATTGTGGTTGTCTTGTTAGCAGAGTATTCACTGATGTATTAGAGACTGGGAGTGTTTGATTATATACTGAAATCTATTGATATTGATTATGCATAGATTATTACAGTACTAGGTCATCTTTGGATTAGGTTAAAATATTAGGGCTATTATGGGGTGTATGTTACATATTAATATTTCTCAGCTTGGCAATACAGTTTGTAAGCTTATTAACTTATAGCATAATGTTCCCTCATGTTTGAAATCTTCATTCCCTCCTCACCAGCTGGATGAAATAAATATTTCATAAGACCAGAAAGCATCCATCCATCTGACGCCAGTCCATTTGGAGCCCTTGATGCCACACACCCACAGATGTCCATTTGGCACACAGACTCAGCCTACTATACAGTATATTTGGCTTCCTCAACAATGGCTGCATTATGGAGTGTATCCCTGCAATGACGGAGCTTCCTGTCTGTTTGCGTAAGTGTAGTGTTCGATGAAGGACAGTGGCGTAATCACCTCGAACTCGCTGCTACACATAGCAGATTTATTCACACCGATGTCCATTTTCTCAAAGTGAATCTGGCTGTCTCAAGCTGGTAAAATTTGGATTGAAGGGGACACTATGAGTCAAAACCATGACACATACGCTCAGTAAACAGGAGGGCATTGTTCAGAGAGAACAGCAACCAAAAGCGCTCATTCAGAGGCGTCTGTCAGAACGGATGTTTGGTATTTTCCAAAATAGTTGCTCATTTGGCTGACATTATTATCCAAACCAACTTACGAGCATGCCAAAATCCAGTCCAAAGGGGAAAAAAAGCTGAACGGTTGAAGGTTAAGAGCTTTGCTCAAGGGCACAACAGTACTGGAATTTGAACTCACAAGCTTTCAGACACAATCTCATGACTTTGATGACCTCATTATAACAAACAGTCTTACACAATGAAAGCTGGGATTTCTGAAAAGAAATCACAGCTTCAGGGTTTGGAGTTTGATCCTGAGTTTGGGTTCCAGTCTGTGTCCATGTGGGTTGCCTCTGCATTCACCTCCCAAAAACATACTGGCAGGTCCAATTGACATACTGGCGACTCGTAATTTACCCCTAGATTTGAAGGGTGTATTTACAGCACATGCCCAGTGTTCTTGGGATAGTCTCAAGATCCAGGGTGACCTTAACCGGGATAAAGTGAATGATTCCTTGCTCTAATATTCAACGGATCAGATAATAATAAGCCATTACTGAGTTGAATCATATGTATTGAAAGAAAATGAAACAATGTGCAGGACAGTGGGGTTCACCAAGAACAGGGTTGGAAAACTGTGATCTAGATTGTCCTGGACCGGTCTTTTAACTGATTCTCAACAAAATGTCAACAAATATTAATCTGTCATTGAATATATCATATTTAATCAGTAGAGTACACTGTACGTATATATACACAGTTACAATCAAAATTATTCAACCCTCATTGCAAATCAAGTTTATCATCAAAATGTACAGACTTTCAGCTGTTTGCAGTGAACAAATCTAACAAAAGCAATTGAAATAGTTCAACACAACAAAAGCTTCAAATGGTTTCACCAAATTCAACTGAAAATGCAACTTATAATGATTTATTTCAACCCCCTGAATAGAATCCCTCACAACAGCACAAATATGCAAAACTGGTGATGTCTCAAGCACACCTGATGTGACTAATCAAGGGCTTCATTAGTTGCACCAGATGTGCTTGAGCTGGAACACATGGAATACCTGAACTTGTCAGGGGTAGAAAATGTATGAAATACCTGAATGGGGAAGAAAAAGGAAACTATCAAAGGCTGCAACCAGATTTCTGAGAAGGCAGGTTGTGAAAAACCCTCTAGTGACTGCAAAAGATCTGCAGTAAGACTTGGTGGCAACAGACACTGAGGTTTCAGTGAGTACAGTAAGGCGTATTAAACGTAGAAGTTTTCCATGCCAGAACTCCAAGATGTACACCACTACTGACCCAAAAGCACAAGAAAAGTCGTTTTGAAGTTTTGGGATTCCGTTCTGTGGAGCGATTAAAGTTACAGAATTACATATCTCTGTTACAATGCAATTACACTGGAGACTCGTTCCAAAAATGCTTAATAATAAACACTAGTTTGATAAACACTAACTGTTCTGTGGAGCGACAAAACTGGAACTTTTCAGCACGATGGATCAGCGGTATGTCTGGAGGAAGAAGAATGAAGAAAGAACACTCTGTAGACAGTCAAGCATGGTGGTGGCTCGGTGATGCTCTGGGGCTGCTTTGCATCCTCTGACACTGGAAACCTGCAGCGTGTGGAAGGCGAGATGATTCACTGAAGTATCAGGAAATCCTAGGAGAAAACCTCATGCCGTCTGTGAGGAAGCTGAAGCTTGGGCGTCATTGGACCTTCCAACAGGACAATGATCCCAAGCATACCTCAAATCCCACCAAGGCTTGGTTGCAGAAGAAGTCCTGGAAGATTCTACAGGGCCATCACAGTCACCTGACTTGAACCCCATAGAAAATCTCTGGTGGGATTTGAAGAAGGCGGTTGCAGCACGCAAACCCAAGAATATTACTGAACTGGAGGCCATTGCTCATGAGGAACGGGAGAAGATTCCTCAGGAACGCTGACAGAAGCTCTGCATCTCATTAGCAGCAGGTCATAACAGCAAAAGCATGCTCTACTAAGTACTGAAGATGCTCGCCATGAAGAGGTTGAATAATTTCGAGACTGGAGAAGTCATTATAAGTTGAATTTTCAGTTGAATTTGGGGTGGATGGGGGGGGGGGCATACATGTGATGTGTACTAACTATTATTATTATTATTATTATTATTATTATTATTATTATTATTATTATTATATTAACAGTCACAGTTTAAGAGATCCTGAAACTTCCTCTGTCCATTCTTCTATGTATGATCGATCCAAATCATCCATTTGTTACATCCCTACTAAGCACATCACAAACATTTCAGTATAAACCTAGGTAATTTAATGTGGCTTGGTTTTGGAGTTTTCTTTTAAAGCAAGCATGTCATTCAAGTGATAGTTCAGCAGCTACCGTTCCATGCTGTGACATGATAAATGCGATTTCAAAAGTCAGGACTACCGGAGAGAGCCACTTCTGGACTCATGAGCAAGACCTCTAACACTTTTCTGTATGCTCAGATTATATTCAGCCTCAGCTGTAATTTGTTTCAGATAAAAATGTCTTCTACACTCTGAAAGAAATGTCTGTAATGTTGTGGATCACCGAGCCTAAAGACAGACACCACAACTCCCATATTCCCAGATAGCAGACATTTTTGGGTCAAACATGGCTGAGTTTAGACATATAAAGGTCAGTTATGGCAAAGACAATTATATTGTGGGCAAAAGTGGACAGACTAGAAGTGGACAGACTAGAAGTGGCCACACTGACAGTTCAAATTGACGCAGATGTATCCGAGCTGTATGCAGTGTTGGGTAGGTAGCTTCAAAAAAGCAATTAAATACTAATTACTAATTATATTGTCAACATTGTGTTTAAATTACTGACTACTAACGCTGTCTGAAAAGTAATTGCATTACTCATTACTAATTACTTCTCAAAATCCATATCAACCTTGACTACATGGACAATAGAAGTTAAACTCTACTTTTAATTCTTTAAATTTGAGTCAAACATGGAATAGATTAGCCTGTTAAGCATAGCTTTATTAAACCAGTTGCCGTGTCAGGTGCACCAGTAGATTACTTGCACTCAGGCTTGGGGAGTAATGGAATACACGTAATGGCGCTACGTAATCAGGATCCAAAAAAAACCTGGTAACTGTAATCCGTTACAGTCGCTTCAAAAAACAAAGTAACCAGATTACAGGTACGTTTTTTTTTTTGTTTTGTTTTTTTTAAATGGGAATACTATCAGGATTACAATTTTTTTCTTTTTAAAACCAAAGAAATTAATCTTTTGACAGAAGACAATATAGACTTATAGACTTATAGTGCTTATAGTTCTGGTTCTTTCTTGCCAGTCGTGGCTCACATGAGCAACCTCATTTTTGCGGAAAGTTAATCTGGTAGAAATGAACACACATTGTTCTCTGAAATGCGTTTGTTAGGGTGACCATACGTCTCCTTTTTCGGACCTCAAAAAAGCGTCCGGGTTTCTAAATTTGAGAAAATGTCCGAGATTCGGCTTTAATTTCAGTTTGATGTGCTTATGGTCTAATACGGTTAAGAACAAGTTAAGAACACTCCGGAGGAGGTAGGTGTATCATTGTCAAAAAGTTTACAATCAAGAGACACCTTCATGAATGTTTACCTCAAGATGCAAACGCTCAAGAATAGACTTTGCAAGAAATTTAATATTTAATAAAGCCTACCCAGTTCTGGAATAGGATTGTTTGGACAGATGAAACCAAGATTGACTTGGTTTGGAAGGAAAGGAAGGGCCCATGATCGCAAGTATACCACATCATCTGTCAAACATGGTGGAGGAAGAGTTATGGCATGGGCATGTTTGGCTGACAACGGAACTGGACCAGTGGTGTTTATTGATGATGTGACTGCTGATAGAAGTAGCAGGATGAATTCTGAAGCATATAGAGCTATAATTTATGTTCAAATTCAGTCAAATGCTACAAAACTGATAGGAGTCAGTCCCTTGACCCCAACCAAGTTGAGCTGCTTTTCCCTTACTGAAGACAGAAAGGCAGAAATACCCACAAACAATCAGCAACTGAGCAACTGAAGGCAGCTGCAGTAAACGCAGGTGTTGATGTCCTTGGATTCCAGACTTCAGGCAGTTATTGACTGCAAAGGATTTGCATCCAAGTATTAAAATAATCCTTATATTTATAATTGCAGGTGCATCTCAAAAAATTAGAATATCATGGAAAAGTCCATTTTTCCCAGTAATTTAATTCAAAAAGTGGAACTATTATATATTCTAGATTCATTACACATAAAGTGAAATATTTCAAGCCTTTTTTGTTGTTGTTGTTGTTTTGATCTTGATGATTACGGCTCAAAGCTCACGGAAATCAAAATTCCAGTATTTGTCCAATTACTTTTGAGCCAGTGAAAATAGAGGGACTCTGTAAAAACTGTCTGTAGTTCCTAAACAGCTAATGTGACATTTTTTTTTTTAATTAAAGCAGAAAGTCTACACTTCAATCACATCTTGATTGCTTCATTATAAATCCATTGTGGGGGTGTACACAGGCAAAATGATGAAAATTGGGTCACTGTCCAAATACTTATGGAACCGACTATATGGAGAGAGAGAGAGAGAGATGTATTCTGGTTCTTGAGTAAAAGAGATTAACTGAAAGATCTATGGACTTTCCAACTGCCTGTAGTTTGACGTCTCCTGTGAGTATGTTGGCTTGTTGGAATTCAACACAGCTTTGGAGTAACGAGAGAGAAACTCTCCCTCAAACACAGAGAGAGAGAGAGAGAGAGAGAGAGAGAGAGAGAGAAACAGTTTTTCACAATCATTCCGAATGCTTACAGAATTTAAAGCCCCCCTGTCTAACCCCTCTGGTCTTGCCAAGGGTGCTCAGGATGAGAATCATCATTCACCTTGGTTTTTTCATCTCCTTCCCGCTCTCTCTCTCTCTCTCTCTCTCTCTCTCTCTCTCTTTCTCTCTCTTTCACTGCACACGCTCATATTAAGCTCAGCACCACATTTATATCACGAGCAGCTCTCATTTATCCATCGATTCCATTTTCAATATCTATCTATTTCAATACTCTTTTTATTCATATGCTTGAAATAAGTGTTTACAATTCCAGCAAATGTTTTAATAAACCCACCGAGACGCAAATTCACACCTAGAAAGGCAACGTTGTTTTCGGCAACATGCTCTATAGTGTATGGAGCCTCAGTAGAATTAAAACGATGAATTACTGTATCTCGAGAGGGAGGACGCATGGCAGCTCTGGTGTGTTTGCAGCTCCAGCTGGAGAGCCATACATGAGCACCCTGTGATTATGTGATCTTCTGGCCTTTTGTGTTTATAAGCTGTGAACCGTGGCTCGGCTCAATGATCTTAGACACATTTTCAGGTCCTGTGGTGCCGCTCGGTCACGGCTGAATGTGTTTTCGGGTTTACAGCCATGGCTGCATCAGGACTCCGAGTTAGGCACAAAAAGTATCTTTATTCAGTTTTTTAAAGAATCCTGGTCCGATGGTGCATTCATTTATGTTTTTGAACATGGGAAGGCAAACACCCACTGTTCAGGTGGTTGAGAACTGTGTTGCTTGGCAACCGGAAAACAAGAAGCATGAGCTAGATAGTAATTTAAGCTAACAATGAATAGTGAGTAGCTAGCTAGAATATAGCACAAGATAATATCGCACAAGATAATATCTTCAGGAATGTAAATATATAATATATTAATATATAATTCCTGAGTTTTCCTCAGATATTAAGTGTTGTATAGAATAGTCAATTAATATACTCACTAATCCAGCTTTGGGGAAGTCGACTAATGCAAATCCCATAATTTGCATAAATATATGTGGATGTGAACATAGCTATTGTGACTTCCATTGTGCAAAAGAGTGTATTTGGAGCCATCACTAGTCAATACTACTCAGGCCAATTTAAAAGGTGGCTAGTTTATGGACTTATGGCGTGTTCGGATGCTACTGAGACTGAGGTTGAACACGGTGTAAAAACCCCCCTCCCAGACACCGCTATAGGCATAACATCCTCCATCCAAGAACAGCTGGTTATTGAGATATGGACAGCTCTGCAAATGGACATGAGCTTCCATGCTGCGCGCTCTCAGTTCCCAAATCAATTATTTCAGCTGAGCTGCAAGTGTATATTAAGAATTCGTGCATCAATCAATAATATAATATAACACACAGATTTCTGACTTTGCACATTTATTGCACGGAGTTATTTATTTTTGTCATTAACACTGTAGCCTCAATAAGCACTGAACCTGGAAATTTAATTCATAGCCTGTGTATGCTGTTCATTCACTCTTGCTTATTTATCAGCATTTATCTGCAGTAATAACATTAAAAGACTAAAATAGCAATGTCCTGAATCTGTTTTTGTTGGAACTATGGAATTAATCGTTGATTAAATTTGATTTACACTGTAATTACACATTAAGCATTAAGAGCAAACTTGTTTTGCATTGCTTCATATTAAGAGATAACGACATTGCATAACAGTTCATGAACTAACTGGATCATTTCTGTATCTCTGTAATAACGAGAAATTAAAATCAGATAAAAACAATTAAATCAGATGTCTGAACTGTCTGATTTATATCTTTGTATGTTGTATGTAGAAAATAATTCAGTTTGGTTCATATTTGAGTTTATATTCAGGGGGAAAACAGAGGCATCAGAGAGACATCCACGTTCACAAAACCATTTCACAAATAATGGGAGAGTAAAATATCATTTTGGCCTTGCATCTGTGCTGAATCTCTGGGTCTCTGACCATGAAATGAGAAATGTGAATAAAAAGGAAATTTTAGTTTGTATCAGATAGAATAACTGATTGTTAACTAAGAGCTACTTGTGCAATAATTCGCTGATTTGTGTCAGTCACCATGACAGTCACTACTAGACATTTTTGTGTTGAATGCAATATTAAAGCTAGAGCATTTCAGCATTCGCAGATCTCAAAAGCTTCCTTCATGATCATTAATCCAGCCCGAGGCACAGTTTTTCGAGCTGTTTAGTGAGTAGCGCACTCCTCTGCTCCTGCTGTTTCACCATTATGTTCTGTATGAGTCAAAATGACCCATTTTGCATTTGTGCTAAATAAAAAAAAAATGGAACCAATAGCGTGCATGACTTTTGCTTGATTCAGTGTCCCTAATGAGCATAAGTGGTTATTTTTGTGTAATAATATTGATATTAAATAATGTAGTAATGAATGTGTGTGTGTGTTCATGGTGCTTTGTGATGTATTGGCGTCCCATCCAGGGTGTATACTCACTCCGTGCCCACTGTTTTCCCGGGATAGGCTGCTGATCCACAGCCACCCTGAGCAGAAATCAGTGTGTGATGAATAACTTAACAACGTGAAATAAACACGTGGTGATAAAAAATGACTGTTATTTGTAAATCACAAACAAAAAGCTCATTTTAATGGCCGTTCCATTTTATTAATGGGTTATTTACACTCCCACTTGCAACCTTGGGTGATTTTTTTCAGTCAATATTGTTCATCCATCCATCTATTTTCTATACCGCTTCTATCCTTCAGGGTCACGGCGAACCTGGAACATATCTGAGGGAGCATGGGGCACAAGGCAGGGTACACCCTGGATGGGGTGCCAATCCGTCGCAGATCACACTCACACCATGCATGTCTTTGGACTGGGGGAGGAAACCGGAGTACCCAGAGGAAACCCCCGCAGCACGGGGAGAACATAGGGCTGCGGCGGGAATCAAACCCCCAACCCTGGCGGTGTGAAGCAAACGTGCTAACCACTGTGCACCCAACAATATTGTTCATGTTCATGACATATTTAAATGTATAACTGTATTTAGGGTTTAAACTGGAATTTAGGCGGTGGTCAAATCCTATTTCCTTTAAAGGTTCTGACATTTATCACACTGGATACAAGCGAGTGTATTAATGAATCGTTAGTTGGAGCATTTACACAAGAAATGTGGTGGTCTTTGTCAGGGTAGTGCTAAAAGGTCGCTAAACTACATTTCCCATCAGCCCCAGCACATCACATGGCACTAATCACTCACTCCTGTTTTGCCACTTCACCCTGATTTGCACCACTATTTAAGTTCTGGTTTCTGTGTACATCATGGTCATGCTTCTGTTGATGTTGAGTCTGTTTGTTGCTTTGCCTGCCATAGTCTTACCCATAGTCTGTATAACTTGCTGTTTTTTTTGTGTGTACTCGCCACTTCAGTTGTTATTTTTACACCCATAAAAGCCCTATTTTGCACAATAAAAGCCTGCACTTGCATCCTTCGCCTCTGAGAAGCCCTGACAGAAAACATGACTTACAACATGGATGCAGCAGACTTTCTTCAGTGCAAGTGGGCCCAAGATGAGTAGATCCAGGAGAACCAGAGGAAGCTCCACTGGCTCGATGCCCTCCGGGACCAGCTCATGGGTATGCCCGATGTCAGGCACATCATCGGGTAAATTGTTCAGTAGGAGGCTCCCGTCTTGGCTGGACCCATCTCCCTCCCTCTCTGCCCCGCTTCGGACGTCACTCTGCCTCACTGCTCCATTGAGAGCGTTCCCCTTCTCTGCAGAAGTTGCCATTACAGATCCTGGCCTCAACATGGTCATCACTCCACCACCCTGCTCCGCCTTGGATGTCACTATGCCACCCGGCTCTAGCTGGCAGCCATCGCGCCACCTTCTTGCTCCGCTAAGGATGTTGCTCCGCCTTTGTGCTCGGCTGAGGACTTTGCTCCTCCCCCTTTCTTCCAGTGTACATCACTCCCCCCGCTTACTATGGGGAGAGCGTCACTCCCCCCTCTGGCTCTGTAGATGGCATTGCTCCCCGCTTTGGCGTCTTGGAAAACGTCACTCCCCTCTCTGGCTCCGCCTTGGAAATCACTCCCCCCTCTGGTATCGGGGGGAACATTGCTCTGTTTTCATGCTCTGCACTGGATGTCACACCACCCCTTAGCTATGCAGAAGAGATTGTGCCACCATCACGCTTCCTTCTAGCTATGCTAAGGGTATCACTTCCATAAAACCTAAGGGTTTTTGGCCTAAGGGCTCTTGTACGACTGTCCAGGCCCCCCTCATGACTGTGTTTTAGGGGAGCCACGCATTAGGGGGGTCCTGCCAGGGTAGCGCTAAACTACATTTCCCATCAGCCTCGGCACATCATATGGCACTAATCACTCACTCCTGCTTCCAGTTTCACTCTGATGTGGACCACTATTTAATTTTTTACAGTTAGTTAAAGTTACATCTATATAGTGCTTTTATAGACACTCAAAGCGCTTTACTTTGTATGTATGGTTTAAATCTCCTCAACCACCACCAGTGTGTAGCAACCACCTGGATGATGCGACGGAAGCCGTAGTGCGCCAGAACACCCACCACACACCAGCTATTTGTGGATAGGAGAGGAGAGTGATGTATCCAATTCAAGGATGATAGATAAGGGCCAATGGGGGAATTTCACCAGGACGCCGGAGTTATACCCCAACACTTTACGAGAAGTGCCCTGGGATTTTTAATGACCACAGAGACTCAGGACCTTGGTTTAACATCTCATCCGTAAGACTGTTTTTACAATATAGTGACAGGGACTAATACCGCTTCCAGCAGCAACCTTAGTTTTCCCCAGGAGGTCTCCCATCCAGGTACTGACCCGGCTCAACCCTGCTAAGCCTCAGTGGGACACCAGGCAAGAACTGCAGGTTGATATGGCTCTGGCATTTAAGTTTCTGTGTACCTCATTGTCATGATTCCGTTGATGTTGTGTCTGTTTGTTTGATGCTTTGCCGGCCACAATCTCGCCCATAGTCTGCATGTTTTGCTGTTTTGTGTGTACTCACCACGTTAGTTGTTATTTTTACACCCTGCACAAGAAAAGGTCTGCATTTGCATCCATCGCCTCTGAGAATCCCTGACAGTCGTAAGAATCCAGTTAGCTGAAAAAAAGACAAACAAAAGTTAGTATCCTACAAGAGCTCCTGGGTTTGTTTAAATTTGCTCATTAGGAGATTCGCTAATTTAAATCTAAATAAACACGCTTTATAACATTACAGCAATTTAATTTATAGGTTACACCGTTACCCTAGGGGTGCACAGTGGCTTAGTGGTTAGCACGTTCGCCTCACACCTCCAGGGTCGGGGGTGCGATTCCCACCGTGGCCCTGTGTGTTCGGAGTTTGCATGTTCTCCCCGTACTGCGGGGGTTTCCTCCGGGTACTCCGGTTTCCTCCCCGAGTCCAAAGACATGCATGGTAGGCTGATTGGCATGTCTAAAGTGTCTGTAGTGTATGAATGTGTATGTGAATGTGCCCTGCGATGGATTGGCACCCTGTGTACACCAGGGTGTACACCAGGGTGTACCCTGCCTTGTGCCCGATGCTCCCTGGAATAGGCTCCTGGTTTCCCCGTGACCCTGAAGGAGGATAAGCGGTATAGAAGATGGATGGATGGATGGACTGTTACCCTAAGTTTAATAAATCGCTTATTTACTTTGATTTCACATGCGCACTTAATGGAAATATTGCGAAACAGTTGTTTCATGTTAATGACTTGTTTCATTTCCGGTTTATTTCATATGAATGACTTGTTACAGTTTTTGAGTACATAGTTCACTATAGTGGTCCTTTTTTTAGCTTATTTAAACCATTTTAGAAATAACTTCGCTACATTTATTTTTTATCATTGTTACGGAGTGGAAATGTAATGAAATATATCCAAGTGCTGCTAGATCTTACAGGAAACAACAAGGATCATTTTTAAGCAGTATTGTATAAAGTAATCACTTGAGAGGTTTTTCCCCAGATGACTTATTTGATCTTATGCAAGTAATTTTCCTGATTGTTAATTTTACTCAAGTTAAATTATTACTACTGTAGCAGTACTTTTACTCCAGTCAGTATGTTTTGTACTCTTTCCACCTCTATTATTACCTTTATGCCATGCTACTCCACCCACAATTAAACCCCAGGCTGTATTGCCATAAAATCTAATGAGAGGACCGCGCTCAACCATACATCCATTAAAAGAAATAATCACGTCTTTAATAAGTGAAGCAATCATTCTCCTCACACACTGCTCTGCAAATAAGTCATGGAGTCATGGAGTGAGTTACACATCACTGTGTCAAATACAGCTATAAATCACCAGCTCGCTGCTTTTTTTTTCTTTTTTTTTACTTTTCAATCACTCATTTTGTAGAAAAAGGCAGAGCGAGGCACAGCTCCAGGGGACAATCATTCAAATGTAACATACCAAGTGCATTTATTCAGAGGAGCAAGCTGACAGCTGCAAGTTTTAATGCTGTTACTATTAAATAACCGTGATTTACTGAGGTCTACGCGCAAACATATCACAAGAATGGAGTGGAGAGGAAAAGAAGGAGTAGAGACATTTCTAGATTCTATGCATGTACTGCAAATCTGTATCTGTTTCTCCAAATATCTGTAGCTGTATTCGGATTTGAATCAGAAGTGGGTGTGGCTTAAACAGGAAGGGATTTTTTTTTTAATTAAAATTAAGCATGAACACCCGAACATCATGCAGTCCATACAGGAATTTGCTTACACTACATGAAAGGAATTCTCTTATATTATGAACTGCTATCAAATACCTGTGATGAATGTATTCATTTAATTACCTCTTTGAATAAGCTGATCAACTGCCATCCTTTATTATAGCTGACACATGTATTTTCTATATCTTGAAAAGACTTATTTTCGTAGTGTGCTGTGTGTTTTGTCTAAATCCGTCTAGCACCTGCACAAGTAGAAACCCGCCTACTACGCAATGCTGTTATCTATGTGTATAAATACTCCTGTTCTAGACAAAATAAACTGGAAGTCTCTGTGAACAGCATGTGTGTCAGTGTGTGTGTTCATTTAGACTCTCCAGGTGCCTGAATACTCTGTGTTAAACCACACTTTCTAGCTCATAGCAGCACAGAACTAAGAGTTAATAGAAATAAAAGCTGTAAGGCTGACGGAGGACTGAAAGACATAATCAGAGATTCCTTGTCTCTAACACTACAGAATTGCTTATACTAAACTTAATTTAAAGGTTCTAATTACTAGACTGAACTATGTAGAGTGAGCATGATCAATTCTACATAAACTACATAAACATTACAAAATACTCGCAAGGATACTGACACTGAAGGCAACCATAACTATAGTATTTAATTAACATGACTCAAGCTTGTGTGGTGGAATAGCGCAGTGATAAGGGGCTTTGGTAAAACGCCTGTGACCTGGATTCACTCCAGTTGAGACCGCGGTGTATGATTTTATTCAGGGTTTTGAAAATACATGATCGAATTGTGTTCACGTAACTCAGTTCAATCAGACACAACCGTTGTATGCATTTGAATTACGTCAGTTCGACAAGGTTTTTTTCAGTGTACTAGAGAAAATCCCTGATGATAAAAAAAAAAAGAAGAATAGCGCGCCTCCTATTTGTATCTGTATTTGCATTCGTTTAAAACACCTTATCTGTTTAATGCGAATAATGTATTCATATTCGGTATCTCAACACTTCTGTATATATCTCAACACTTCTGTACTTTCCCTACTCTCGCTGTTAGAAATTCATGACTTCATGAACTTACAAATTCCTAAGAAAAACATCATCCAACAGGGCTTCAAATGGGACATTTTTGAATGATAATTTTACCTTGATTTCAAACTCGTCCAATTACACCCGGCCTTGACAGACTTGGTCATTATATGCACCATTCCCATCTGGTTAAACTCTGCATCATCACAGTGGAAGTGGAAGCTACAATGCATTGTGGGTTGAGAGAAAATCAATGGCTGTATGAACCCACCTCTCACAGATCGGCACTCATGCTGGATCAAAAAGAAGCAATGAAATCTGTCTCTCAGTTGCTCTCTCAGAGTGCCTGGAACACACTTTAATAGCCTAAAACCCTGGAAATGATCGATACTTTAAGCCATAAGTACTATTCAGATGGCATAAGATTTACAGACGTTTGTCTGTTAAGTAATATTGCTGTGATATTGAACAGACAGCGACGTTCAATCTGTACCACGTCCTACTCGTATTAATGCAAACACATTGCTTTGACCTTCATCTTGAAGTAGTGCTCTCATGTGATTTGGAGGTGATTTACATCTAGTATTTTTATATTTGTTCGATTATTATATTTATTAGATCTTATAATTATTATATCTTACATCTTATGATATTTAAAAGTGAGTTTTAAATGGACAGTCCATGAGTATTGATACTATGAATGAATGGGTTAAGCAAGTCTTTTTATAGTTGGTCAAAGGCAACATAAAAATAATTGACATTGCAGATTTGGACAAGACTAAAATCCGCACGGTGGCTTAGTGGTTAGCACGTTCGCCTCACACCTCCAGGGTCGGGGGTTTGATTCCCACCGGGGCCCTGTGTGTGCAGAGTTTGCATGTTCTCCCTGTGCTGCGGGGGTTTCCTCCGGGTACTCCGGTTTCCTCCCCCAGTCCAAAGACATGCATGGTAGGCTGATTGGCATGTCCAAAGTGTCCATAGTGTATGAATGGGTGTGTGAGTGTGTATGTGAGTGTGCCCAGTGATGGATTGGCACCCCGTCCAGGATGTACCCCGCCATGCTCCCTGGGATAGTCTCCAGGTTCACCGCGACCCTCTAGGATGTAGAAAATGGATGGATGCTCCTCCCCATATAAAACTAATCCTGTCTAAATGGGGCTTTAAAGAATGGGGACAAATTGAGACTTAAAGCTTTAAAGACTGGTATTATTCAAAAGTTAGAACTATAAATACAGGTTTTAACCTAAATTTAGAGCTCTAATAAATAGCATATGCTTATTTGCATCAACTTGCTTCAAGATAAAATAAATTCAAATAAAATACTTCCTTTGTATTTGTGCAAATTTATAATCTAACTATGTAGTATATCAGATGTGTAAAAAGCCACTGCAGACCTTTCATGCAACAAAACATCCAGCCCTGTCCATTACAGCCCCTTTGTCCTCATTCTTACATAATGGTTAGGAACAATTATTATTAATAATTAGGATTACAGCATGGTGTGAGGCTCAGCCGAGACCCTGTGCCGGTGCTGTGGGTTATTGTCCGTGTTGCGTTTATTCCCACTAACTGCCAAAGCCGAGAGATAATTTGAGTGTGTGCTGGATTCAGGCCAACCACACAGCACTTGTGTTTAACCAGCTGTGGCTGGACATCGTGTTTGAACAGGGTGTCTCCTTGTATTAGAGATAGAAGGATCAGAGGAAGCTTCACAACAGCAAACAGGCATTTGGGTTTTTATGTTGCTGTTTTCGTGCACATTTGCTGCATTTCCACTCAACACAACCTACATGGAAAAGGTAACATATTAGCCAGTAGTTTACTAAATTCGGTTTTATGAGTAAAGAAAGAAAATGGGATAAAAGTTGCGGGGTGAGTGTTTTCCAGTCTCTCTGTGTATAACTCTCTGTGTTGGCTAGTGCTCTTTCGATGACGTCATCTCCGTGCTCAATTTAATAGGTTTTTGAGTGAAACATGAAAGGTTTCGGTTTGCTGACTTTGCAAAACTTATCACGAGCGTGTTGCTCTGAGAACTGACCCTAACAGTGGACTGCAATGTGTTTTTAGACCTCATCTGGAGAACAATTTGATGCAATTCAGCTAAAAAATAAAACTGACAGATAGCAACGTTGAGCACTTAGTAGATGTGATGGGTATTCAGCTATGTCTTGTCTTCATAATCATTTGAAGGCATATATTCAATTCCCTATACATATGAAGGTCACTTAAAAGCCCTGAGATATCAACCTGGCTGTCGCTCAACATGATGCTACCAACACCATGCTTCACTGTGGGCATGGTGTTCTCAGGGTTGGGTTTCTGCCAAACACTGTGCTTTCTGCCCAAGACACAAAGTTCACTTTTGGACTCACCAGACAAGAGATCCTATTTTTCCCACTACGTTTCCGTAGTCTCCAATGTGCTTTTTGGCACATGCCATTCTTCCATGAAGCCCAGTTGTCCTGTAAACAGCTTCTCACATTTGAGCTGTCTATCTGTTTAGCTTCAGAGTAACCATTGACCTCTTGGTTTCTTCTTCGTCCAATGTCCTCTTTACTTGGTCACCCAGATGGTGTTCCGTGTACTTCCGTGTACAATTAGTCTACTTCTTGTCCAGTACTTCTTCTACTCATATTTTACTGTCTTCTGGTTTACAAGTATGGATTTAACACTGGTCAGGATTGTTTTAACTCGTGCTATTGAACACCAAAGTTCCCAATTAAAACTGCCCCCCCCCCCCTTTTTTTTTTTTACAAAAAGATTTTCAAGTCAGAAGAAATATTCTTCATGAAGGACAAATGGTGGAAAAACAGCCACTCATTTGCATTAGCGGTGGTGAGTTATTCAGGAGCCTTAAGACCCCTGTTCGAGCGTCTCCGGTGTGATTTACGAGACCGTTCATCGAGCACAATCATCTATCAGGCCGCTTCATCATAAGTGGATTAAACGTTCTGTTCCGAGTCATTAGCGCCATTATTCAAACCTAATGAAATCTACACTCAGATTACTGTAATGCCTCTGAAGCTGATTTTACTGACATGAAATAACCTCACTGTCACAGTATGAGTCTTGTCTGTCGTATTAATTAGCTTGATAGATAGTAGGCTAATGCACTTTGAATGTGCTCAGTGTGTGTGTTAAGGCTAAGGCTGGCCTTTCTGATTGCTCGTCTGATGAGGATGATTAGCAAGCAGATGATGCAGTTGAAAACATTTCAATCACACATAATAATTGGTCAGACAATGTAATAACTGCTGTTATGCAACACTCTAATGGCTGTAGTGACTCAACTGAATTGGAATTGACGATCAATAGTTTACTGCGGAACATCGTTAATTATCGGCAAAGATTTCCAAAGAAAACGGGAAAAGATCGGCTATGAGCAGTCAGGGATAAAACAAGACATCATCCACCAATTAATTACAGTGGTTACATTATAGAGCCATTATATGTTGAAGAGCGGATAAGAAGGACCCATTACTTTGTGGCTATTCTGTCATTTAAAATCGAAACGACATCCTTGACAACTGAGAATGAACTACAAAAACACCCGTTCTTGTAGAATGTTAACTGAAAGAGAAATATTTTATTCTGTGGCTTGATTGATTTCCTCAGATTTGAAATCCATCTCTGAGTAAGAGTAAAGTCTACAGACTGCGAGACACTCTCTCTCTCTCTCTCTCTCTCTCTCTCTCTCTCTCTCTCTCTCTCTGGAACAGTCATAACCATTTTCTCGACTTAATATCCATAATAAAAGTGAAATAGATGCTGCGTAATTTTACTACACTTGTAGGTGTGAAGAGTAGCTCATAAACGTAATATCAGAAGTTAATGTTAAAGCTGAAGGTGGCATATTTCACTGTGAACTTTTTATAGTTCACAACGCGCAGCTCGACAGTTATAGTAGCTACTTTCATGTCTATTAATGCGAATGTGAGCAAAATCAGACCACTTACTTGTTGCAAGTGCTTGTGAAGACTTTTATCGCAAAGTCTAAGGACTAAAACACTTGGGTTGTGCTGTTATAGGAAAATAATCGACAATAGAGTGGTGCGATGTGTTCTGACACAAAAGAGAGTTACTACTAATACCTCAAAGTTGATTATTTTCCAGAAACGGCACACCCTGACATGTTTTATTCCTCTTATACCACACCAACTATTACATCCATCCATCCATCTTCTATACCGCTTTATCCTTTTCAGGGTCACGGGGGAACCTGGAGTCTATCCCAGGGAGCATCGGGCACAAGGCGGGGTACACCCTGGACAGGGTGCCAAGCCATCGCAGGGCACAATCACATACACACTCACACACCCATTCATACACTACGGACACTTTGGACACGCCAATCAGCCTATCATGCATGTCTTTGGACTGGGGGAGGAAACCGGAGTACCCGGAGGAAACCCCCGCAGCACGGGGAGAACATGCAAACTCTGCACACACAGGGCCACGGTGGGAATCGAACCCCGGACCCTGGAGGTGTGAGGCGAACGTGCTAACCACTAAGCCACCGTGCGCCCCCCAACTATTACATATTTACATTTATTAGTGAACTACACTTCATGCTTTTTAGCCATTTGTCAGTATTTGTCAATGCTGTGGAGTGTCCATGAGGCTCGTTATCACTTACGCTATACAGTAGCGACAAGAAACCAGTGCGTATAGGCGGACTTTTTGTGTGATTGTTGAGGCCATAAATGCTTGATTTTGCTGCAGCTTTTTGCAAAATGTGCTGAGTTTTTTGTGCTTTTTTTTTTTTTTTTGCTGAAAACTACTTGAATTGGTGAAATTGCAATTGGACAAAATTATTTTCGCGCGATCTTTCACAGTGATGTTTGTCGGTAAATGAGACCTTTCAGCTGTACTCATGTCCCCACGCACGTGAAGAAGAGGGCGTTTGCCCTCTTGAATGCGTGTTGTGATGACATCACATGACCCAAATCTGCGGTAATTTTGAAAAATAGCACGCTCCTCCGAATATTGCGGTATTTCCGCCATCACAAAAATCACAAAACCTCGGAGGGACTGATAAACAGTCGATCCCTCATCAGCATCTCTTGAATATTTCTCTTGAACCAGACAATAAAAAGTTACAGCTGACTGTTACAGTGCACTGACACCGGAGACTCCTTCCCAAAATGCTAAATCAGTGTCACTATAACTATAACGTCATTATATTAACTGTATTGCGTTTTTCTGTGTTAAATAAAGAAAGAACACATCTTTAAATCGTTCTAATTATTATGTGGAGCGTCAGCCATACAAGTCTCTGTGAATGAGCTGTTACTATAGAAACGATAACGTATTATCTTAAGTGTTCATGGGATAGATTCCAGATCCAGAGGTTACTGAAGATGAATTATTGTATATATATATATATATATATATATATATATATATATATATATATATATATATATATAATAGATTCACGTTATTGTACAATAAATATATTCTTTCTGATTTTATTGACAAATTTGTGTAATATGACGTAATAAACTGATTTTGGATCATGACTGATTTATGATTCTATTATTAAGCTAATAAATTAAATGTAATGTATAATCTTTAAATGTAAATCTATTTAAATTTATTCAACCCACTCACTGTATGTAATACTGTTAGAGTGGTTCTAATGCTTGTATTGTGTGTTATGTTGTATATAATGTCTTGTGCTGTATTTATTGTAATGTCTTAATTGTACAGGTTCTTGCTCAGCTTGCTCTTGCTCTTTAGATGATCTTGTACTTAGACCGGTCTAATTTTGTGCTCCATGCTCTCCAGCGTTTCTCTGCCGTCACTCTGTAATGTTTCACCGGAGCCTTGAATAATACCATTTCATTCGACGGTGTACGTGTATGCAGCTAGGATGACAATAAATATATCTGATCGCTAATCTCATCTCTAAATGTATAAATAGCAATAAATACTTGTTTTATGTAGATTGTCTTTTTGTTGTTGATCATTTCTGTATAAATGTACATTTTAACTATACATCAATGCAGTTTCTAGAAATGACTCTCAACCGAATTATCGACAGTGCAGGTGTAGTTACGTTTACGTTACGTTATTTTTTTTTTTTTGCTAGTTTACAAACTTGCCAATTTATAAATAGATTACATCTCTTAATCACGTTGCTGGAAATGAGTGCATGAAGCTTCAGCCAGGATCCGTAAAGATTCTCGCTGTGATAGACTTTTATTTGTGTATTAGCTCCAGTGTAAATCCAAAGAAGCAACCGTCGCACACCAGATATGTCTTAGCTGCGTCAGTATGTTTGAGCTAAAAAGGGTGAACTGGGTATATTTTATCGTTCAGTAGTTTGTTCCTTTAAAGCAGAGTGCGTTTGGTGAAATTCTGTCGTGCTGAAACTTCGCAGTGTAACTGCAAATTCCATTAAATTGCGTTTAATGAAAAGGTGCTGCTGCCTGGCAGCCGAATGTGATTATGTAATTACAGCAAAAATGAAGCAACAGCAGAGGCACACAGTATACACACACACACACACACACACACACACACACACAGAGACAGAGAGAGAGAGAGAGAGAGAGAGAGAGAGAGAGAGAGAGAGATGCTTCCCTGAAGACAAATAAAGGATTTATTATTTTTACCCTCTGCTGTTTTTTTCTCTTTGTTTCTGTATCACTTGTCTTCTGTCTTATCAGGTTTCATTTTTATTTGGTTTCTCTCTATATCATTCTCTCTCTTTCTCACTATCTTTTTTCTGTCTTACCATTATCTCTTTTATCTCTCTCTCTCTCTCTCTCTCATTTTCTCTTGCTTTCCTTTTCCCTCTATCTCTGCCTCTTTTCTGTCTCAACACATCCTCTCTATCTCTCTGTTGTATTTTTTTCATATATACATTTTCTTTTATGTTTCTCCTTCAGTTCTCCATCACATGCTGTCTGTCTTACTTTCTTTCATGCCCCCTCTCTCTCTGTCTCCCTCCCTCTCTCTCTGTCTCCCTCCCTCTCTCTCTCTCTCTCTCCCTCTCCCTCCCCCCTCTACCTCTCTCTCTCTCTTTCTCTCTCTCAATTCAATTCAAAGTACTTTATTGGCATGATTGTTTACCTACAATATTGCCAAAGAATCAATAATAATAATAATAATAATAATAATAATAATAATAATAATAATAATAATAATAATAATAAATGATAATCTGAACAATAATAATAATAATAATAATAAATGATAATCTGAATAATAATAATAATAATAATAATAATAATAATAATAATAAATGATAATCTGAACAATAATAATAATAATAATAATAATAATAATAAAAATAGAATAAAAAAATAATTACAGAAATAAGTACATAAGAAATTCCAAAAAAAAATCAATAAAAATGAAAAAATACACTGCCCTACAACTGGTACCTCTCTCTCTCTCTCTCTCTCTCTCTCTCTCTCTCTCACACACACACACACACACACACACACACACACACACAAACACTTTCTGCTTTAATGTTTCTTACCGTCTCTCTAGCTTCATGTCATATCCAATTCAATGCAATTTTATTTATACAGTGCTTTTAACAATGGACATTGTCACAAAGCAGCTTTACCGGAATCCAGATATAACATTTTTATTACAATCTAAATTCATTTAATTGTCCCTAATGCTCAACCCGGAAGTGACGGTGACAAGGAAAAACTTCCTGAGAGGACATGAGGAAGAAGCCTTGAGAGGAACCAGACTCAAAAAGGAGCCCGTCCTCATCTGGGTGACACCGAATGGTGTGATTATAAATCATAAATCATTCCTCTTCTATAACTGTACAGTATACTATACAGTAAAAAAAAAGTGCTAAGTGTGTTAAAAGGAACTTGAGTACGAGCATTATTATAGTTTCAGCTTGAAGTTTCTTGTATCAAACTGACGTTGTCAACTGTTCAATGATGGAGACTTGAGGGTAAACTGTTCTTAGCCATTGCTGTCTTATGGCTATCCAAGAAAGAACATCCACAGCCATCAATATGGTGTCTGTGTGGTATCATCCATAGTAAATCCTTGGTGATCTGTACATTCTTGGTGGGGGGATACTCCTGATGTATTACAGTAATGTTCTGTAATGCTTTAAGATGACGGACACTGTGAGCAGAATGCAAGCAGGGACTCCAGCAACACCAGCAGTATGCCAGCCTAACTAAAAGGGAAAGCCAGAAGGTAAGACAGTGACAAGGACACCCTGTGACATAAACAGCCAGCCGCTCAACTGTTAACTCACCATCATATCCAGTTCTAATCGATTATTTGTGCCTCTTTTGTTATGTTATCTACAGTGGGTTTATATATGAGTGTGTTCATGTCAGGGGATTCATCAGCTCAATGTCATATTCTTCTTTATTTAATGCATATTGGAGGTTTGGGCAGGTTTTGACCTTTTGGTATTTATTTTGGTTTGGTTTTATATGACCTTTATGCTATGACATGCCCCCTCAATACCAACACCACAACAAGCCAACAGCACTATCCTAACAACACAACACAACAACACTCCAAAACCCCAACACTACAAAGCCCCAAACGCTCGAAACCCCCAAAACCTTCTACCCCAATAGCCCAACAAACACATACCCAACTCCAATGCTCCCATCAGAAAACGACTTCCCACCAGAACACAACAGCACAACATACTCCAACACCACAACACCCCCTTCACACCACCACAATAACCCAACACCACAACACCCCCTTCACACCACCACAATACTCCAACACCACAACACCCCCTTCACACCACCACAATAACCCAACACCACAACACCCCCTTCACAACACCACAATAACCCAACACCACAACACCCCCTTCACACCACCACAATACTCCAACACCACAACACCCCCTTCACACCACCACAATAACCCAACACCACAACACCCCCTTCACACCACCACAATAACCCAACACCACAACACCCCCTTCACAACACCACAATAACCCAACACCACAACACCCCCTTCACACCACCACAATAACCCAACACCCCCTTCACACCACCACAATAACCCAACACCACAACACCCCCTTCACAACACCACAATAACCCAACACCACAACACCCCCTTCACACCACCACAATAACCCAACACCACAACACCCCCTTCACAACACCACAATAACCCAACACCACAACACCCCCTTCACACCACCACAATACTCCAACACCACAACACCCCCTTCACACCACCACAATAACCCAACACCACAACACCCCCTTCACACCACCACAATAACCCAACACCACAACACCTCCTTCACACCACCACAGTAACCCAACACCACAACACCCCCTTCACAACACCACAATAACCCAACACCACAACACCCCCTTCACACCACCACAATAACCCAACACCACAACACCCCCTTCACACCACCACAATAACCCAACACCACAACACCCCCTTCACACCACCACAATAACCCAACACCACAACACCCCCTTCACACCACCACAATAACCCAACACCACAACACCCCCTTCACAACACCACAATAACCCAACACCACAACACCCCCTTCACACCACCACAATAACCCAACACCCCCTTCACACCACCACAATAACCCAACACCACAACACCCTCTTCACACCACCACAATAACCCAACACCACAACACCCCCTTCACACCACCACAATAACCCAACACCACAACACCCCCTTCACACCACCACAATAACCCAACACCACAACACCCTCTTCACACCACCACAATAACCCAACACCACAACACCCTCTTCACACCACCACAATAACCCAACACCACAACACCCCCTTCACACCACCACAATAACCCAACACCACAACACCCCCTTCACACCACCACAATAACCCAACACCCCAATACCCCACCAGAATACAACACCACAACATGCTCCAAAACCCCTCACCCCAGCACTCCACACCCAAATAACCCAAAAATATCCACACCAAACCCCTAACATTACAGCATCCCCCCACTGCAACACTCCATCCAACACCCCAACAGTTAAACCACTCCAACACTCCCCTTCCTTGACACTCCAACACACCATTACCACGACACCTGTATAATTATACACATGTATGGTATGGCTGTGGCCATGTGATGTGGCTATAGGACTCCAGTTTTGCTATGATTGGCTGCACTTGTTGGAGTATTAAAGGTTCAGTGGTCATTGATGTAAGTACAGTAGGTGTATGCATTTTTACCCAGACAGAATCAAATTCCACTGTTTTATTCTGAAACAAGGCAGATCATTTTTGCACCAATACATACTCAGTCACTGAATGTTTCTAGTGAGAAAGATTGATGGTATTCTTTGATTTCCATTTTCACAGAATAATTGTCTTGGTGATGGTTAGTGGTGTGTTTATACCTGCAGTGCAGATGATGTTGGCTCTACGTGATGCTGACTCTGATGAGTTTAGGCTAAATGATCCTCTGTGTGCTGTTTATACAAGATGCTTTGAAGAAAGTTTTGCTTTAAACAATCATTGAAGTGTTCTGAGTGATTAATGACATTCCAGCATTTTTTAACTTGTATTTTAATGAGTCATTCAGATACAACAAACACACACCCTACCTCAAGAACACCCCCCACACCCTCACCCCCACCCCAACACATCTCACCACAACACCCCCACCCCAACACATCTCACCACAACACCCCCACCCCAACACTTCTCACCGCAACACCCCCACCCCAACACTTCTCACCACAACATCCCCACCCAAACACATCTCACCACAACTCCCCCACCCCAACACTTCTCACCACAACACCCCCACCCCAACACATCTCACCACAACACCCCCACCCCAACACTTACCGCAACACCCCCACCCCAACACATCTCACCACAACACCCCCACCCCAACACTTCTCACCGCAACACCCCCACCCCAACACTTCTCACCGCAACACCCCCACCCCAACACTTCTCAACGCAACACCCCCACCCCAACACTTCTCACCACAACATCCCCACCCAAACACATCTCACCACAACTCCCCCACCCCAACACTTCTCAACGCAACACCCCCACCCCAATACATCTCACCACAACACCCCCACCCTAACACATCTCACCACAACTCCCCCACCCCAACACATTTCACCACAACACCCCCACCCCAACACATCTCACCACAACTCCCCCACCCCAACACTTCTCACCACAACACCCCCACCCCAACACTTCTCAACGCAACACCCCCACCCCAACACTTCTCAACGCAACACCCCCACAAACACATCTCACCACAACACCCCCACCCTAACACATCTCACCACAACACCCCCACCCCAACACTTCTCAACGCAACACCCCCACCCCAACACATCTCACCACAACACCCCCACCCCAACACTTCTCAACATAACACCCCCACTCCAACACATCTCACCACAACACCCCCACCCCAACACATCTCACCACAACCCCCCCACCCCAACACATCTCACCACAACACCCCCACCCCAACACTTCTCAACATAACACCCCCACCCCAACACTTCTCAACATAACACCCCCACCCCAATACTTCTCACCGCAACACCCCCACCCCAACACTTCTCAACATAACACCCCCACCCCAACACATCTCACCACAACACCCCCACCCCAACACATCTCACCACAACACCCCCACTCCAACACACCTCACCGCAACAACCCCACCCCAATACATCTCACCGCAACACCCCCACCCCAACACACCTCACCGCAACACCCCCACCCCAACACATCTCACCGCAACAACCCCACCCCAATACATCTCACCGCAACACCCCCACCCCAACACTTCTCAACATAACACCCCCACCCAAACACATCTCAACGCAACACCCCCACCCCAACACTTCTCACCGCAACACCCCCCACCCCAACACCCCCCACACCCTACCCCTGACACTTCTCACCGCAACACCCCCACCTGAACACTTCTCAACATAACACGCCCACCCAAACACATCTCAACGCAACACCCCCACCCCAACACTTCTCACCGCAACACCCCCCACCTCAACAACACCCCCCACACCCTACCCCTGACACTTCTCACCGCAACACCCCCACCTGAACACTTCTCAACATAACACCCCCACCCCAACACATCTCACCACAACACCCCCACCCCAATACATCTCACCGCAACACCCCCACCCCAACACTTCTCAACATAACACCCCCACCCCAACACATCTCACCGCAACACCCCCACCCAAACACATCTCACCGCAACAACTCCACCCCTACACATCTCACCACAACACCCCCACCTCAACACTTCTCAACGCAACACCCCCACCCCAACACATCTCACCACAACACCCCCACCCCAACACTTCTCACCGCAACACCCCCCATCCCAACAACATCCTCCACACCCTACCCCTGACACTTCCCACCTCAACACCCCTCACCCAAACACTACAACACCCCAACATCTCCCACCCCAATAACAACACACCCCATCTCAACACCCAAACATCCACCCCCCCAATACAGTAACAAACACACACCATACCCCAACACCCTCACCCCAACACTTCCCACCACAACACCCCTCATCCAAACACCTCAACATCTCCCACCCTAATAATCACACAACCCATCTCAACACCCCAAAATTCCAAATCCCTAATACCCCCACCCCAACACCCCAACACTATGCCCTAACACAACACCCAAACCACCCCTACCGCAACATCTACCACAACAACCCGAGTGCTACACCACCACCCACCACAACATTTTATTTATTCAGTGTCATATTTTTGTTTTGCCTAAGGTAAAGTCTGTAGCAGTGTCTTTATAGAAATGTCTTGTTCTCTGACACAAACCAATCCCATAATGCTTCATGTGGAATATCTGCTTCCACTCTGTTCGTGTATATCTCTTCCTGTGTATCTGCTCTGTGACTTCTCCGGAACGTTGAGTCCTTAGAAAATTTGATTATTTTTAATTCATAATCAGTCATTTTCGTTGCCCCACTGGGAATCCTTTGATAAATCCCTCTTTGTGCATTTTCCCACAGATCAAATACCTTGTCACTTCAAAGCGTTTTTTTTTCTCCCTGGCCTTTGTGTATTGATTTATTGCACTCATAGATATCAAACAAAAAAGCATTAGCACCAAATGTTCCATATGCAGCGCCACTGTGTTAAATTCAGCTACTGAATGACTTAGACCCCCTTCTATCATGCAATTATCTACTATTATACGCCTTTGCCATTTATTTAGACTAAAACAGCAAGGAACAACGCAGGGAAAGCAAATACATTTACACGACGGAGTGTTTTATTATAGTGTTTTTTGCTTCTGGCACACTCACCCCACCTTCGAGCTTAGTTCAAAGAAAAGTTAGCGAGGTTTGTCAGATCACCTGATTTTTCCAAACAAAGGAATTTTTATTCATGCAAATGAGAGAATGACTCAGACATCTATCTAAGCCATTATGTTCACTGCCATCTGTTTCACCCTCTCCCTCCCTCTAATTTCTTTTCATATGTTTTATATTTCTGAGAAATGTTACAGTTACAGCTGATTTCTGTTAACAATTATTATAAAAGTGCTTGATATATGAAAAATCAGAAGGTTTAAGGAATAATGCAGCAAACACCAGTCATAAAGTAACTCCTCAAAAAAAAAAACCTACACACGTTAAAGCATCAACAGCTTTGGAACAGTTACAGTGACTGGAAATACATTCGCATTTACGCCATGGTCAGCAGAAATCAAAGTCACTAAAACTTAATTAATGCTGACTTACATTTTTAAGGGACAAATGAATTCAAACAGGTAAATGCAATTTATAAACTTTTAGATAAAATGTATTTTCAAGAATCTATTGATCTCAGAAAAAAACTTCTACTTTTGTAATGATAGCTGTAAGATCAGGAGCAGATGACTTTGAAAGAAAGGGCTATGAACTCATTAAAAGGGCTATGGAACAATGTCTCAGAAACAGTCAAATGAGCTTGCATGCCAGATGACAGTCCTCAATTCTAGCTGATTGATGTGTTCTGATCTTATATCAGGTGGCCCCACACCCTTCCTGCCCCCGTGGCACTATGCTGGTCCCCAGCCTGTGGGGGTAGCGTCCATGATGACTACTGCTTTCCGATTCCGTTTACTTATGATCACCCATAAGTAAACACTTTTTGTGGAATCTGTGGAACTCCTGTCAAGTTGCGAACAGGTCTCGGTGGTGTTTGGGGTCCAGTCAAAACTGATAACCTACTTCTAAAAAACTGCAGCTTCCGTCATGAGTCCTAGCATCCTGAACAGAACCCAAAGGTTTTATATGACCTTTAGGCTATGACACATCCCCATATCAACACCACAACAACCCAACACCCCATCACAACACTACAACACCCCCACCACAACAACTCAACACCCACTTCACAATACCAAAGCATTTCAATATCCCCACCCCAACACTCCCCATCCTAACATCACAACACCCCAACACTCCAAAACCCCAATACCTCCAACGCAACAGTCCAAAACTCTCCTGTGGTGGGATTCTTTGGTGGCAGGACCAAGTAGCAACCCTAGCACAAGGGTCAGATTTTGCAAGATTACGAGCAAGGTGTCAATTAGCTTTCTTACAGAGGGATAGCTAATGTACACTGGAGCAATTGCTCCAGTGCTAACAGTAAAAGAGTATAGTATATTGCCAGTGCATGCGCCAAGCAATGCTGTATCGTTAGTTCACATTGCATTGTAATCTACACGTCTATATTCAGTGCTTCGCCATGTTAAGAGTGACGGAGAGCCTCTGCTAGTTTAGTTCCTGTGAGTTAGCCGAGTCCAACCCAGAACCATTTTTAGATGTAGCTGAGGCGGGCCTTAAAGATTCTACTGCTTCTACGGCAAGATCATTATCAGCCTGGAAGAAGCTCAAGGGTGTAGCTGTAAAAATAGCATCCCTGTGCTCCTCTGACAAAGAATTGGTAGAAAATCACTTAACCATGCTAGTGGCACATAGGCAGAAGCACTGTAGAAGTGGGATACTCAGAGGAGACAAGACGGATGCAGAAACTGACCTGGTATGAAGAATGAGAAGTATGAGACACTTACTAAGCAAAAAACGCAATACAGTTCAAGTTCATAGTGTAAGGCTGGTGCCAAGATGTCTGAACCTAGACAGAACTACTCTCTGAGGACAAAGGACTACTTCGAGAACGAACACTCAATCTTTCTCCCACAGAATTACCATCCACACCTGAGATAGCACATCATGCTGCGAAGAGACCAGGAAATCGTCACTACTCTGTTTCCTCACACCCTTCTCTCTCTCTGTGTCAAGATCACCCTAAACACACCCAAAGTCTATATACATTACATAACATGTTTTAATGCGAATAAGATGTCACCTATACATGTTTACTGTATTATACAAAAGGTCTCAGTGTGACTGGGAAATATGGTCTCATTCCCTCAACAGCAGTTTAAATAAAATATTACATGCCATTCGAGGCAAACCCTCCCAAGGTCCCTCACTCAAATTACCTCCGGTATGTAAATAAGGTACATCCTTCCACAGACATCAAATTATAATCACAAACAGCAGCTTTTGGTGGACCCACAGAGCATCTGGGTATTTAGGGGAGAGCTGGCCAAGAGTCAGGGAATCTGTAGACAGATCTCCCACACGATCACCGTGTGTAGTTTTTTCTCTTGCAGGTATGTAAGTATTGTCTCTCTTATGTTGTATTATTATGTTCTGGATTTGATCGGAATGTAACGTTGCATGTAATTCTTTCGTATTATTATCAATAGTAGTGTTGGATTTGGATGTTTATTGGCTGTTATTCGGAATTATTCTGAAATTATTGTCTCTAGTAAATTACGGTAAGTCCTCGTTACAGCAAATCTGCGACCAGGTTAGTACAGGCTAACAATTTGGCATTAAGTTAAGTGTACTTAGAGTGTACAGGCTCGATAGGAAATATCCGTTTAGGACAACATAAAGTTGATCGAGCAAGTCTAAACAGGATGAAGTCTAAACCTCTGATTACTGTAATATTCTTCTAGCTAACGTGTACATAGAAAACCTATGGCATGATTATATAAAGCTAATTCTACTCAGATATTATTGGTCTATCTTTGTAAATTTAGTGGTCATGACCTCTGGCTAGAAATAACGTTATTGTCATTAAGTGTTACTAACTAAGGGATCTAAGAGACTATGCTAATTACTTGGCGCTAGTTAAGTGTACTTAGTGTGTACAGGCTCGATAGGAAATATCCATTTAGGACAATATAAAGTTGATCGAGCAAGTCTAAACAGGGGGAAGTCTAAACGTCTGGTTATTGTAATCTTACTCTAGTTAACGTGTACATAGGAAACTATGGCATGATTATATACAGCTAATTTTACTTAGATATTATTGGTCTGTCTCTGTTGATTTTAGTGGTCATGACCTCTGACTAGAGATAACGTTACTATAACTAAGTGTTACTATATAAGGGGACTAAATAAAGTACTATTTAGGAAAGGGTAAGCATGGGGCGGTCATCTAAATAGTATTAGTCAATTACCTCTGGCTAATGACCAAGACTGGCGAGTTTGTGACCATGAGAAACGCGCACACGACCGGCACGAGACTCGACGTGGAATCAAGTACAGAAGATCAAAAGTATCAAAATATGAATAACTAAGAAATAAACACAACATCGAGGTATTTACAATTGGAGTCAGATTTAATTTAAGAGAGAGTCAAGCAGAATTGGAATGACAAATTGAAATATATTCACATCGCTTCTAAAGACAGGAACACGTGAGAATCCTTCTACCACGTCATTGGATACCGTCACTGGACTAGTGAGTGGACCTCTACAATAGACACAATAATGTTTAATAGATGCCACAAAGTTTCATAGAGTTCTTTGATAAAAAGGTGATTACATCAAAAAAAATACACTCACCGAGGTAGAAGAGAAGAGATATGAGGACGCTGTCATCAACTCTCCTCCTCTTTCTCTCTTTCTCTCTCTCTCTATTCCTCTGAGCTGTGATCACTGGAGTGTGGACTGTATCCACAGGTCACTGAAAGAGGAACTCTCAGTTATGATCACCATGTTGTGCTCACTTTACCGCTTCCGTTGGGGTGTGTGTGTGTGTGTAGGGGGGGATAGGTCGACTCCAGTCGGATCAGACAAATCATTCAGCCTGCCTTTTAGACCTATGTGAGTGCTGAAGAAACATCTTGTGGGATAAGAAATTTTCTTCTGCTGTTTTGATGCCTACAGTGAGTTTCTGGTTTATCAAGTAAACAATTGTGTGCAAAAGATACCCCAGAATAAATTAATTTAAATTTACAGCAAAAGAATATTTACTGTGGTGTCTTTTAGAGATGTTAATTAATTATATATTTTTTAAAAAATGTTAAAAAAAAAAAAAGGAACACATGAAAATGATGTCAGTTGGATCAGCCTTGCTGAATGTGAGATAAAGATTCTCAAACACCATCTAGACCATAATTGTAATGTATGTGTTTAAAAAGAAAAAAGAAAAGACATGATGTGAAGGGGGAATTCATGAAGATTAACATGCTCCTCTTTCGTATATACTAAACAGCTTCTGGACCCTTTCTGTTGTAATATTCACCTCTACCCTATCTATTATTTGCTACCCTATCTATTATTTGTTAGTGTGAGGCTTAGTGGTTAGCACGTTCGCCTCACACCTCCAGGGTCAGGGTTCGATTCCCGCCGTGGCCCTGTGTGTGTGGAGTTTGCATGTTCTCCCCGTGCTGCGAGAGTACCCTCTAGGAACTCCAGTCCAAAGACATGCATGGTAGGTTGATTGGTGTGTCTAAAGTGTCCGTAGTGTATGAATGGGTGTGTGAGTGTGTATGTGCTTGTGCCCTGCGATGGACTGGCACCCTGTCCCCGGTGTACCCCACCTTGTGCCCCATGCTCCCTGGGATAGGCTCCCTTATCTTGAAAAGGATAAGTGGTATAGAAGATGGATGGATGGAAATGTCTGTCCATCAGCAAAACTGGCAGAAGGTTAGAGGACGGTTAACTTTCTGGCTGATTTCTTGAGGATTTAATTCAAAGTACACCATCATAAATGTGAAGCATGGGGGTGGCAGCATCATGTTGTGGGGGTATTTTGCTGAGCTATTTCTTTAGTATTTTTAGACAATCCTGCTTCCTCATAATGTCATCTATTTTCTGAACTGCACCAGTCCCTTTTACAGCAAAATACCCCCACAACATGATGCTGCCACCCCCATGCTTCACATTTATGATGGTGTACTTTGAATGAAATCCTCACTCTTTTTCCTCCATATAGAGTGTTGATCATTATGGTTAAAACTGTTTTTTTTTTTTTAGCTGGTCTCGGAATAGGGGCTTTTTCTTTGTGAGACAGCCTTTCAGGCCATGGTGATGCAGGACTCTCTTAGTGGTGACTCTATTCCTCATTAATTCCTTCACCTGTTCTTGTTCCTTCACCTGTTGTTGTCTTGGGATTTAGCTGAACCTTTCAGACTGTAGTTCATTCATCCCTGGGAGTTCATTTGTGCCTAATTCCTGAACAATGAAGTGTCACAGGACCACCACTGAGCAGACATCATTCAGAAGATCATTCTCAGTACTAACGTAATGTGACTATTGGGCTAAGAATACTTTGCAACCAAAAATCTCCATCCATCAGCGTGTTTTGGCAGGAAACTGACCCGGCTGAAGGCTAGAGAATGGTGAACAGACACTACGTATAGAAAAAACATATAAACAATGTAAGATGACTGTGTAAATACACAAACATATGATTGAAAACAAGATGAATAATAATAAGGTATGTCATGTGGATGTAGACAAAATAGAGCTGGTATAAGAGCTGAAATTAATTTAATTTAATTTAATTTACTTCTCATCCATGTTTCTATTTTGGGTTATAAAGATAAAGTAGACACACTGTGGATGTTTCTATGAATCAGTAGATGGCAGTGTTGTCTTACAAAAGTGGGTCATAATCGTTTGTTTCCTTCCGCTGCTTCCTTTCTTCAGAGATTCTGGGTGATGCAATGATGATGTCATGACTGCGTTAAAGTGCAAGGTTATGTGGGATTATAAATAACACACAGTAACGGCATTAATTATTCACCTTTTACCTCTCACCTTTGGCTGGTGGTGATTGCATAATAAGAGCTCGTGTTATTTAATGCATATTTTCCCCCTAACAATTACAATAGGTTTACAGCACCTATGGTGATTGGACCCCTAAAAATCCTAGCAAAAACAATAGGGTTCCAAGCACATAGTGCTTGGCCCCCTAATAATTATTATTAATAAAACAGTTACATTACATTTATGGCATTTGGCAGACGCCGTTATCTAGAGCGACTTACACTTATCTCATTTAGACAACTGAGCAACTGAAGGTTAAGGGTCTTGCTCAAGGGCCAAGCAGTGACAGCGTCATGGGGCTGGGATTTGAACTCATAACCTTCTGATCAGACGTCCAACACCTTAACCACTGATCTACCACTTCCCCTGGTTAATGGTAATACGCAATAAAATCTCAAATGACGATGTATCTCCATTCTACATTTCCATCTATACACCCCCCCCCCCAAAAAAAAAAATTGGATGTTAAAAATAAAATATGAGCGTATCCTGCAGCAAGGTATAATAACGAAAATCTAAAATATCACACAAAATCACCAACAGAAAGAAGGTAAGGCTTTGCCATGACTCTCTAGTCTAGAACTCTAGGCCTGGTTTGAAAAAGACTGAATATGACATCTGGCAGATTTATAACATCTGTGAAGAAAAATGAAATTGTGCGTGAGATGAATATTACAACTGAGAGGATCTGAAAATGGTTCAGGGGATATGAAAGCGGTTAGAGGTATAAAGGCAAAAGTAGGACTTACACGTTACTCACTGAGTGGAGTTTCCACATGGGTTTCCAAAATTGCCCCGAGGTGTGAATGTGTGTAAATGTATGTGTGTGTGCGCATGGCGCCCTGGGAAGAACTGACGTCCCATCCAGGGTGCATTCCCACATCATTCCACCTCACGCTCGGCGTTCCTAAGACAGAATCCGGATTCACAGCGACCTCAACCAGGAGAAAGCACTTACTGAAGATGAATAAACGAATGAATGGGAGATGCAGAGGTTTGAATCGATATCATTGTGTTTGTTTTCAGAAATGAACATCTTAACATATGCTATTTGAACAGTTCAGCATGGTAACAATTTGCATGATTCATACCAAAAGCTAAGCTTAAGGCCAAGTTATGGTCAAGGCTAGCTTGCTGGAAATGATATGTATTTCTCATGAGATCTGGTTGGAGTTGACGTAATAATGTCTTGGTAAAAATCCTGTTTCTTTGTCTTTCGAATGACGCCTCGGGCGCACGGTGGCTTAGTGGTTAGCCCGTTTGCCTCACACCTCCAGGGTCCGGGGTTCGAGTCCCACCGTGGCCGTGTGTGTGTGTGTGTGCAGAGTTTGCATGTTCTCCCTGTGCTGCGGGGGTTTCCTCCGGGTACTCCGGTTTCCTCCCCCAGTCCAAAAACATGCATGGTAGGCTGATTGGCATGTCTAAAGTGTCTGTAGTGTATGAATGGGTGTGTGATTGTGCCCTGCGATGGATTGGCACCCTGTCCAGGGTGTACCCCGCCTTGTGCCTGATGTTCCCTGGGATAGGCTCCAGGTTCCCCGTGACCCTGAAAAGGAGTAAGCGGTAGAAGATGGGTGGATGGATGAATGACATCTCAGAAGCATGCAAACAACTTTTCTCTTTAACTGTAAGTATCTATCTAGTTGTTATAATTTGTAAATGAAAAATGAGTTCTTTTGCCAGCTAGCTATCTATCAACATTCACACACAGGACATGGCAAATAAAACTTATAAATCTTACAGTATAAGAGTTAAAGTCCTCTATATTCTTATATCTTTATCTGTAAATTAACATTTGCCTGTGTTTAGCTTGGTAACATGTCTATCAGCTGTGCTTTGTGTGTACTGTTTAATCAAATCAATTCCCTCTACACAATCATGTCTATAAAAGATGGCATGCTTTTTATTCCAGCAGCTGACATGTAAACATCTGATCTTCCACATCACATACTGAAGCATCATCTGCACACTGGCTGTGTGTGTGTGTGTGTGTGTGTGTGTGTGTGAAACCAGATCAGAAGTAGGTGTGTGTGGTGTGTTTGCTTCTCAATGAGCCCAAGCTGTTGATGACTCATTGTGGAGGCAATGTGTTTGTGTTAATCAACTGGCTTTTAGAAATGTGCTTCAGTTCTGTTTTTAATTTCAGCAAAGTGCAAGAGAAAATAAAGATACATTTCAGGAATGTGACAGTGTAAAGGCCAATATTTTTGCCCACTAAAAGCTTTTTTGCTCTTAATAACTCCCTCTGTTTATGGAAGTGCAAAGTAAATAGACAAAAAACTAAACAAACAGACATACAGTGGGGGAAATAAGTATTGAACACGTCAACATTCTTTTCAGTAAATATATTTCCAATGAGGCTATGCACATGAAATTTTCACCAACATCAGTATTAACTCAAGAAATCCGGAAATATAGAGAATTCACAACATTAAAGTCCATAAATAAAGTTATGTGTAATAAAGTGGAATGACACAGGAAAAACGTATTGAATACGCTAAGAAAAAGCAGTTCTCCAAGACAAGGTAAGGCAAGGAACCACTGAAATCCATAAGCAATTATACCCTCTATCTGTGCAAATGAATATCACCTGGGTTAGTAAATTGATGGTCTATAAAAAAGGCTTTTTGTTACAAAGGTGTAACACAAGAAACATCTCATGATGGGTAAAAGCAAAGAGCTCTCCCAAAACCTTCACAACCTTATTGTTGCAAAACATATTGATGGGATCGGATACAGACGTATTTCAAAACTTCTGAATCCTCCAGTAAGCACCATCGGGGCCATTATCCGCAAGTGGAAGCAACATCACTCCGTCATCAACCGGCCACGCACAGGAGCTCCTCACAAGATTTCTGAGCAGGGAGTCAGAAGAATAGTCAGAAGTGTAGCCTAAGAGCCAAGGATGAATCAGAAAGAGCTCCAGAAACACTTGGAGGCAGCAGGTGCCATCGTCACAGAGAAAACAATAGGCAATGCACTCCACTGCTCACACTCACCTGCAAGACTCCATTACTAAAGAAAAGGCATTGTGAAGCTCTTTTAAAGTTTGCTACAACTCATTTGGACAAGACAAGCCTATGAAATACTGGGAGAGTGTAATCTTGTCAGATGAGAGCAAAATTTAACTTTTTTGGCTGTCATACTACACACCATGATTGGAGAAGAAATGGCACTGCACATCACCCTTAAAACTCTATTCCCACCGTGAAGTTTGGAGCTGGAAGCATCATGGTGTGGGGCTGTTTTTCATCACATGGTACTGGCAGAGTTCATATAATTGAAGGAACGATGAATGGAGCCCTTTACTGGAAGATTCTTGAGAAGAATCTGCTGCCATCCACCAGGATGATGAAGATGAGACGTGGGTGGACTTCCAGCAGGACAACGATCCAACGCATACAGCAAAGGAAACTCTCAATTGGTTTCAGAGAAAATAAAATCAAGGTGTTAGAACGGTCAATCACCTGACTCGAATCCAATTCAACAAGATTTAAAGACAATATGTTCAGAAGAATGGACCAAAATCACACCTGAATACTGCGGTCCGTTACTTTCTTCATACAGGAAGCGTCTTGTAGCTGTAATTACAAACAAAGGCTTCTCCACTAAGTATTAAATACATTTCAGTTCATGTGTTCAATACTTTTTTCCTGTATCATTCCACTTTATTACACATAACTTCATTTATAGACTTTAATGTTTGGATTTCTTTATATGTGCGGTTTTCTTGAGTTAATACCAATGTCTGGTGAAAATTTCATCTAAATAACCTCATTGGAAATATGTTCACTGGAAAGTGTTGACGTGTTCAATACTTATTTTCCCAACTGTACGTCTAGTGGATACCATTAAGGACCAATAATGGTAATAGTAATAGTTTTAATGGTTAGCTGATGGCTTATATTTGTAGTGGAAACCATTATAATTTATGTGATGGTTTCTATTGTTTAGTTTTCAACAAGGAAGACTTCAGTTTTTTGGGTTTTTTTAAAAGTTAAGTTTAAAGTTGAACCTCAATTCAGTTCAAGTCAATCTGCCAAGATGTTCAGAGTTTTAAGTTTGCTTCTTTAATTTTGCTAGGCTAATGTAGGAGTTGGAGAACATTATAGGCTCCAGATTATCATCACACACTCGATGAGTAGTTCAGTTTCTCAAGTTTTCTCATGTGGTTTCGGTTTTATCCTGGCACACATAAAAATTACACTAAAGAACATAACAAAGCTAAAAAAAAAAAAAAAAAATCATAATAATTCAAAACTGTGATCATTTTCCATCTTAGCATGTAGTTTGCTGTCCTTCATTATGAGATGTGGCCCAAACACTGACCGCAGAATTGCACATTAGAATTGATTCAGTTTAAAGCAATTTGTCTTTTCATTCAAAGTAATTCTGCTTTTTTTTTTTTACATTTATTTATTTTTGTTTTAATAAACTGCAGCTTGTGTTACTGAATTGTGTTGCTGAGGCTTTTATTTACCTGAAGGTGTGTTGATTTAAGCATGCTAATCTTAACTGGTATGATGCTAAACTGGTAATAAAGTACAAAACTAACAAAATAATAAATCCTTGCAAACCAAACATTTCTAATATGACTGCATTTGGAAATGTAATGTAATGAAGTTTTTATGTATTGTGTACATTTTAGTATTTCTGACTAAACGGTTCCTAGCCTTGAAAGAAAACGCGTTTCGTATTTTTTTTTAAAGGTACCTCGCAGGCTCCCGTAGAATCACTTCCGGTAGAGAAGAGAGATAGGAAAACATGGCGGCGGAACACGAAGCGGTGATGGATTTGAGTTCGCCTTCAAAAGATGAGGTACGAAGCTCGGGTATTGTCTTGATTGTGTCGTATAAATACGGTTTTAATAGCGTGTAGTGGTGTTGGATTTAAATTCCGATTGGTTAAAGTGTTGTTATGGGCCTTGGCTAGTTAGCATTGAGCTAACACGCACGCACATTGAGCGCGGTGCTTTGGATAATGGCGCCTTAGAAAGATCATCACTTGTTGTTATGTAAAGTTTGAAATGCTGAGATTGAACTCTTTTATTTTTGTTTTAGGATAAATCTAGTACATTGAGGGTTTTTGTTATAGATAGTTGATGTTATAAAGGTGTATGAGTGCGATGATTCGCTTAGCAATTAGCAGTGAGTTTCAACAACACAACCTGATAGATATCCGAGTCTGTCCCAGTGCTTTGATTGATTTCCCTGGGATTATTTTGTACCTGAATCTGGGTTTGAGACCGTTTTCATGTGGTGTTGATCAGTGCTGACTTAACGTGCTTATATATAGGAATAAATGAATATAATATAATATAGAAGTTTCCCTAGATACAGTAGGTGTCCTACACAGGGTATGAAATCTGCATACTATGTAGTGCTCTGTTGTCCAGTAGGTGTCGCAGTGAGTAATAACCCTGTCTCTGTCAGACTGCAGTGTGGTCAGGTCTTTTCAGGGGAAAGTAGCTAAAGCGCCATAAAAAAAAAAGTCGCTCATCGACGTCATAGGATATTTTTGCATATTAATTTAGTCCTCGTGATCATTGGGATGGTCAAATTACAGATTCGGGTACAGGTTTTCACCTGGAACAGAATAGAATTTAGTTTTATCTGAGTAGAAAGTAATAGTTTAGATCTTTATTTCTTAAAGAAAGAAGTCTTCTTTGGTCACGGCACCACGATTTAAAATTTGACACTTTCACAAAATACTAAACTTTCTGCCTACAACTTTTATTTTTTGTAAATATCTCCAAAAGGAGAGTTTAAAGAATGAAGATGTGCAACGGTGGGACACACACTGGTGATCTGTGACTGGTCGTTGGGAGTAATGATGACGAGCGATTGGGAGTAATGGTTATAAATGGTGATTGGGAGTAATGGTGACGAGCGGATTGGGAGTAATGGTGACGAGCAGGTTGGGAGTAATGGTTATAAATGGTGATTGGGAGTAATGGTTATTAATGGTGATTGGGAGTAATGGTGACGAGCGGGTTGGGAGTAATGGTGACGAGCGGATTGGGAGTAATGGTGACGAGCAGGTTGGGAGTAATGGTTATAAATGGTGATTGGGAGTAATGGTTATTAATGGTGATTGGGAGTAATGGTGACGAGCGGGTTGGGAGTAATGGTGACGAGCGGGTTGGGAGTAATGGTGACGAGCGGGTTGGGAGTAAAGGTGACGAGCGGATTGGGAGTAATGGTTATAAATGGTGATTGGGAGTAATGGTGACGAGCGGGTTGGGAGTAATGGTTATAAATGGTGATTGGGAGTAATGGTGACGAGCGGGTTGGGAGTAATGGTGACGAGCAGGTTGGGAGTAATGGTTATAAATGGTGATTGGGAGTAATGGTGACAAGCGGATTGGGAGTAATGGTGACGAGCGGGTTGGGAGTAATGGTTAAAAATGGTGATTGGGAGTAATGGTGACGAGCGGGTTGGGAGTAATGGTTATAAATGGTGATTGGGAGTAATGGTGACGAGCGGGTTGGGAGTAATGGTGACGAGCGGGTTGGGAGTAATGGTTATAAATGGTGATTGGGAGTAATGGTGACGAGCGGGTTGGGAGTAATGGTGACGAGCGGGTTGGGAGTAATGGTTATAAATGGTGATTGGGAGTAATGGTGACGAGCGGGTTGGGAGTAATGGTGACGAGCGGGTTGGGAGTAATGGTGACGAGCGGGTTGGGAGTAATGGTTATAAATGGTGATTGGAAGTAATGGTGACGAGCGGGTTGGGAGTAATGGTTATAAATGGTGATTGGAAGTAATGGTGACGAGCGGGTTGGGAGTAATGGTTATAAATGGTGATTGGGAGTAATGGTGACGAGCGGGTTGGGAGTAATGGTGACGAGCGGGTTGGGAGTAATGGTGACGAGCGGGTTGGGAGTAATGGTTATAAATGGTGATTGGGAGTAATGGTGACGAGCGGGTTGGGAGTAATGGTGACAAGCGGGTTGGGAGTAATGGTTATAAATGGTGATTGGGAGTAATGGTGACGAGCGGGTTGGGAGTAATGGTTATAAATGGTGATTGGGAGTAATGGTGACGAGCGGGTTGGGAGTAATGGTGACGAGCGGGTTGGGAGTAATGGTGACGAGCGGGTTGGGAGTAATGGTTATAAATGGTGATTGGGAGTAATGGTGACGAGCGGGTTGGGAGTAATGGTGACGAGCGGGTTGGGAGTAATGGTTATAAATGGCGATTGGGAGTAATGGTGACGAGCGGGTTGGGAGTAATGGTGACGAGCGGGTTGGGAGTAATGGTTATAAATGGCGATTGGGAGTAATGGTGACGAGCGGGTTGGGAGTAATGGTGACGAGCGGTTTGGGAGTAATGGTTATAAATGGCGATTGGGAGTAATGGTGACGAGCGGGTTGGGAGTAATGGTGACGAGCGGGTTGGGAGTAATGGTGACGAGCGGGTTGGGAGTAATGGTTATAAATGGTGATTGGGAGTAATGGTGACGAGCGGGTTGGGAGTAATGGTGACGAGCGGTTTGGGAGTAATGGTTATAAATGGCGATTGGGAGTAATGGTGACGAGCGGGTTGGGAGTAATGGTGACGAGCGGGTTGGGAGTAATGGTGACGAGCGGGTTGGGAGTAATGGTTATAAATGGTGATTGGGAGTAATGGTGACGAGCGGGTTGGGAGTAATGGTGACGAGCGGTTTGGGAGTAATGGTTATAAATGGTGATTGGGAGTAATGGTGACGAGCGGGTTGGGAGTAATGGGGATAAATGGTGATTGGGAGTAATGGGGCATAATGGTGATGGGTGTTTGGGAGTAATGGGGATAAATGGTGACTGGGAGTAATGGGGCATAATGGTGATGGGTGTTTGGGAGTAATGGGGATAAATGGTGACTGGGAGTAATGGGGCATAATGGTGATGGGTGTTTGGGAGTAATGGGGATAAATGGTGACTGGGAGTAATGGGGCATAATGGTGATGGGTGTTTGGGAGTAATGGGGATAAATGGTGATTGGGAGTAATGGGGCATAATGGTGATGGGTGTTTGGGATTAATGGTGAGTGATTTGGATTGACTCGAGTGAACCTGCTCTCTGTACTCATCTATCACAGCTGTGATGTGCTCTGGAGAGCCTTATTGGGTCTCTAACATCTATTCAAAAACTCACTAAAAAGTTACCAAATCTAGCGACAGAGTCTGTAACTTGTCAGCACTGGTCACAGTGATCTTACGCTGGGTCCTGGTATACTGCGGTCCTGACCCGGCAAACTCTTTCAGCAGACTGAACCGAGCACGTCAAAAATACTGTCGCAGAACTGACCGTACCTTGTTTCTTTATACCTTTCATGCTTTTCATTCTGTTCCTGTCCGTCATTTTCATGCTCTCTCTTACTCCAGCGTTCCAGTCCAGGAGGAGCGCGTGATCCTGAGAAGACGACGAGGAGCTCCAGTTCTTCAGATGACAGCGACAGCGATGGAGACGAGCACATGGGAAGGAGGGGTAAGATGACCACTCCAACTGCAACTCATAATCTGAACAAAACCCTGAAACATATGTGGGAATTGAAAAAGCGCGTCACTGCAGTGTTATCCGTCAGAGACGAATGTTTCTTACTCGCTCTTATTTCTGCACGCATCTTTGATATTTGAAGTTTCTCACACACGTGATCCCTTCCCAGGAAATTTTACTAGGTCTTAATTCGGTCCTCCTGAGGTTTCCGCTCTGTCCCGCATTCACATTTAAACTCCTCTGAATTACTTACTGTTCGTATTAATGTAAAAACTGGCACACTTGCTGACATTGATCAGATAATCTGTCACAGCAGGATCATATAGTCAGGTGATTCGGGTCAATCAAATGAGACACCAAATGATTCAGCACACATTTCCTTACAACGCTGTGTCTTTTCCGCACTCGATTTTTATTCGGTTTCAACTGGACAAGTTCAGAATAGCTTGGGTGAGTGGATATTTATCTTGCTTCTGTCACTCAGTGAAGCTCTCAGATGCGAAATGAATTTAAGGCGAATCGGTTTCAGCGCGACTCCCAAATCGACTCCCAACGAATCTCATTGTAGGTTAATCGGCCTGAGAACGGCACGGGAAGGATCGTTAAATACGACCGTAGATGTGTGATACAGCTAGAGAACTGGATAAGCTAGGCCGACTCGATTAATAACCGTGGTTCGGATTTCGCTTTCACAGTTTCTCGTGTTCCAACAAACGATTACAAATCAGTACGTACAGGATTTCGCCGTGGTTTACGTGATCGTTCCGGCCAAAAATGCTTGCTTTTGCTGCGGGTTTTTTCTCAAAATCTACGACGTAATTTACGGAGATTTTTGTGGAAAACTACTTGAATCTGCGAAATTTCACAGCGGTGTTTGTTGGTAAATGAGACCTTTTCATCTGTACTCATGTTCGACGCACCTGAATCAAAGAGGGCTTCGGCCGAGCGCACGTCGTGACGTCACGTGACTCGTCTTGGCCCAGATCTTCTGTAGTATTTTAAAAATCGCAAGTTCCTCCGAATATTCCTCTGAATCGCAAAATCCTGGAAGAACTGACAAAGTGAGATATTACTCTCGTGGAAACGTTATGAGGCCAGCTGCGTAGTGTAAAGAGGTCCTACACGTGAGGTATTCTGTTTTAACATACTTGGCTGCTTGAAACCAGCGTTTTTATCCGACGTGAAGTGACGTAGCATGCTTTACAACACCATACGACTGATCCGTAACGGAATTCATTGCAAGGTATTTTTCGTTCTCGATCTAATTTTACGTTTGTTTGTTTTTTCCTGTTCGGTTTGTTGTTGACGTCCAGATTTAAAATACAAAATGTCCTACTAATATTTTGCTTTTTAATATTGTACTTCTTGGATATTTTGGAGTTGTGCTTTGGACTCCCACTCCATCCAGATTTACAAATCCTCACCATAATAAAAAACATTAGTACTGGTATTCAATTCAACTCTATTCGATTTTATTTGTACAGCACTTTTAATAATGGACGTTGTCTCAAAGCAGCTTTACAGAAATATATAAACACAGGATACAGATTTTAAGTGTGAATTTATCCCTATTGAGCGAGCCGGTGGTGAGGAAAAACTCCCTAAGATGATATGAGGAAGAAACCTTGAGAGGAACCAGACTCGGAAGGGGACCCGTCCTCATCCGGGTAACAACGGATCGTGTGAAAGTAAAGGAAAGTTCATTATGGTTATTATCGGCACTGGGATAAGTCTTGGTACTGGATGGAAAAGAAACTCGGTGGTGTCTGGGGCTGAGTGACGTGACGATTATAATATCGATATCATGGTACATTACAACGTTTTATTTATTGAGCCAGGCGTTAAATAACGTAGTAAAAGTGTCATCAAACAAGTTTACAAAAATCGAAATGCCACACCAGCAGGAAATCTCGTTGGGGAGCTCCTCCGTGTCGTGCGTCATAGAAACGCCTTTGAGAATCGTGATACGGTATATTTGCCTCATATGGCCCACCCTGTTGTGGCGTCTCCCGTCCCCTCGCTTCCACCGACCCTGATAATCCTCTGGAACGGTTCGCTCGGGCAAGGTAATAAAAATCAAAATGTCATCAGTGGTTTTACACTAGGCCTACTCTAAACCTCGTGATTTTACAATATAGCTCTTTAAATATCGGCTGTTTAGGGTGACATTAGGTCCGTCATCTATTAAACCTCCGTTTCATTGCTCATTATTCTCTCCCTCTCTCGCTCTCTCTCTCACACACACTTGATTTACAGCGAGTCTGTCCCAAAAGGGCAAGGAAGCCTATAAATAAAGGTTTAAATATGTTCTAAAGCAAACTAAGTGCCTTGGGTTTGTGCAGTGTGTGTGTGTGTGTGTTGGGTATTTCTTCCCAGCAGAAACATTTTGCTCTTTATCATTATTTCATGCGGCTCTCTGTGCTCCTCGGCTCCGAGTAACTGACCTTTCGCTGCTCCTCCAGCGACCTTCCGGCTGTTTCCGTCTCTAGACCGTCTTAACCAGCCTCCTGTGGAGCGTTCTCGCTTCCTCTGCAGAGCGCATCTTTAAATTCAACACACACACACACTTAAGGAAGGTGGGCGGTATTTTACGGAGCCGTTTGCGCTCCTCGATAAAGATCCCGAGTTTTCCGAGAATCTGACCAAAAGTTTCTGGACACCTGACCAGCACTTCCGTATGTACTTGTTGAACATCCTTAACATAACTTCCACTCATCTGGGAAGGCTTTACAGTAGATTTTGGAGCGTGGCTGTGGGGATTTGTGTTCATTCATGTACAAGAGCGTTCGTGAGGTCAGACACTGATGTTTTGTGAGGAGATCTGGGGTGCAGTCGGTGTTCAGTGGGGTAGAGGTCAGGGCTCTGTGCAGGACACTCGAGATCTTCCACTCCGACCTTCTCAAACCATGTCTTCAAGGAGCTCGATTTGTGCACAGGGGCGTCGTCATGCTGGAACAGGTTCAGACCCGTTGATTCCAGTGAAGGGAAATTGTGTGCTTCCAACTTTGTGGCAAGACCCTTCTATGTTTGTAATGGTCAGGTGTCCGCAAACATTTGGCTATATAGCGGATAAAGCCAGACTTTAATAGGACGACAACAACAACAAAAAAAAAAATCACTCATGCCACCCCATATGGCTAAAAATCTTATACGAAATTGGAATCATATGACATTTAGCAGAGATGTTTCTTCTATGTGGAAGCAAACCTGCGATTATAAGCCCCGCCCCCCAGAACGAGCCCAGAAACGGTTGAGGGCAAACTCAAGTATTCGTACCAAGTGTGAAAACTCCGGGTTAAGCGAAGACAAACCCCTTCCTCATCGCCGGTTACACCAATCTTTATTTCATTTGAGTCACTGATAATAATAATAATAATAATAATAATAATAATGTTATCTAGATTGCATGCTAGGCAAGTTAGTTACCTGATATTAGTTAGGAACGGTAAGTGTTCTTTAATCACTAGACATTTTGAAGATCTACCCCTGTAAGGTAGTGTCTCACTCGGACTGTTTTTGTTTTGTAGACGGAGAACGGCGTAGTCCTTCTCCAGAGAGAAGAAGAGACGGCGCAGATGAACAAGCGGATCAAGACGCATCACCGAGACGGTCGTCCAGGTCCAGCGGCTCAGACGGTGGCAGCAGCAGCAGTGAGGAGGACAGCGACGATGGTGTGATGCACAAACTGAAGAGCAGCGTGGCACACATCAGGGTCAGCGTAGCTTTTCAGTGTCCATGGCTTTTACATACACACTGCACACCTACTTGCTGTTCCACTGTGTCTCGCGGTCCTCTCTGATGTGTGTTCTTCCTGTTGCAGCGTGATGCTCAGGACGAGAGCAGCAGAGCCAGACGCAGGAGTTCCTCTACGGACAGGTAGACATGGAGCAAGTGTGAACACGCAAACATTATTGAATTGCACAAAAGTTATTCTGTCCTTTCTGCTTTCTCAGGAAAGGCAGTGGAAGGTCGTATTCCCGCTCTTGCTCCAGATCTCCGTCTCCACAGAGACGCACAGACCGAGCCCGCAGGTGAGGGCGAATGAGGAGTTTGACGCACAGCTCCATTCTCCATTCTCTGTTCTGCTCTAGTTCCTGTTCGTTTGTATGGGTATTTCGGGGAATGGGATATGTGGATGAGGGCATGCCTGTATTTGCAGACAGGGCGTCTGGATGAGACCAGGATTGGGGAGAATGGGGTGTGTCTGGATGAGGCCATGATTTGGGAGCTGGGGAATGGGGTGTGTCTAGATGAGGCCATGTTTTGGGGGGGTGGGCAATGGGGTGTGTCTGGATGAGGCCATGTTTTGGGGGTGGGCAATGGGGTATGTCTGGATGAGGCCATGTTTTTTTGGGTGTGGGGGAGATTTGGGGTGTGTCTGGATGAGGCCATATTTTGGGGGTGGGGAATGGGGTGTGTCTGGATGAGGCCATGTTTTTTTGGGTGTGGGGGAGATTTGGGGTGTGTCTGGATGAGGCCATATTTTGGGGGTGGGGAATGGGGTGTGTCTGGATGAGGTCATGTTTTTTTGGGGGGGGGTCTGATTGAGGACATGTTTTGGTGGGGGTGGGGGGAAATGGGGTGTGTCCAGGTGGACAGAGGTGGGAAGTTAGAAAGAGAGAGACTTCCTGACACACTAACTGTTTATACAGAAAACGTTTTAAACCAGATACAAAATCAATGACCCCTCTCCCCACTCGTTCTCGCCAGGTCTCGAGATCGTGATGGAGACCGGCGTTCCGATCGGCGCTCCAGCCGTGAGCGAGATGGAGCTCGAGAGAGGTTCAGGTCCAGAAGGGAAAGATCTGCGTCTCCATCACAGAGAGAGAAACCCCCTGCTGATGAGCCTCCAGTTAAGAAGAGGAAGGAGGAGCTGGACCCCATCCTGACCCGCACCGGAGGAGCGTACATCCCCCCGGCCAAGCTGCGCATGATGCAGGCCCAAATCACCGACAAGAGCAGGTCAGGAATTAGACAGTTTTGAGGGTAAATCTGAATCAGACACATTTAAGGGGAGTTGTTGATGTGTTATTGGTCACCAAACTGATTTTTTTTTTTTAGAATATATTTATTTATTTTGTCCAGCCCAGTTGACATGGGCCTAAGTGTAATGTGTCTTGAAGACTAAAATGATTTTCTCGCCCTACGGCTAAAATGTTTTTGGCTAATACATTTCCATCTTGAATTTTCCGACACATAGCTTCAAACTTTCATCTCACTCGTTTTGTTTCCTCCAGGGCAAGAACATGTATTAAAATTAGAAGCGATAGTCGAGTCTGTCCTTGTGTAAATCATTTAATCAACGTGGTAAAAAGTGTGTGTGTGTGTGTGGGAGGGGGGGGGGGGGGGGGGAGGGGGGACGACGACATTTACACAGGACTATCCAGAGGCGTTTTGAAGGCTGTGGAAATGAAGTGTGATGTCTGCAGCGAAGGTGTTATTAGGAGTTCATTGAAGGGGTAGATTGGAATTGGGGCACGAGGAGGTTCTCCCGGGGACTGGGTGGGTTTTTATAGCTGCAGCGGAGTCCTCGTGTTCCAGCCTGAGCTTCTTGTTGAGACAGTTAGCTACAGATGGTTTTAACCCCACCTGCAGTGAAGGACAACATCAACATGGAAGGTGCTAGTGCCTCGTTTCTCACTGTAGTGCACGTCTGACAGTTTGAGGTTCGGGAAATTGACTTCCTGTCACGTGACACAAGGTTTTACAGTAATTATTGGGAAAAACTGTTTTTTTTTTTTGGAGTTGTCAGTATTAACGTGAGCAGTGGGCCTCGGTTATCAATTTCAGACACTCAGAGACATCAAGTTTGTGTGTAAATGTTCGCGTAAGCCAGACCAAACTAAAATGTTCCACCGGATTTGAAGTGTAGTTACTATAGTAACTGGACCGGGGGAAATTACCACTCAGCTCCACGTTGTCCAATGAAATTTGAGCTTGTTGTCCCACATCGCGATTGGTTTGTGTCTACATGACAAACGGGCGTCGAGAATGAATTGCGTAATATATTTTTAAATATCTAGAGTTTTAATTGATTTGATGAACTAGCTTTTGTGATTTTAAATTTTTTCTTCTTCCTGCCGTTGAGCCATAAGCGATCACTGAAACAGCCACACTGACTTCTTAACCAAAACATTAATAAAGGTTGTTCAAAATTCAGATTCTCAGCGTCAGGCGTGCTATTTTTTCCCTCCGGCTTATTATTCTCCTCCCCACCCCCCCCACCCCCCTGTAGTCTGGCGTACCAGAGGATGAGCTGGGAAGCGCTGAAGAAGTCCATCAACGGTCTCATCAACAAAGTAAACGTGTCCAACATCGGCAACATCATCCAGGAGCTGCTGCAGGAGAACATCGTCCGCGGCAGGTAACCAAACCACACCAGACTCTACTGGCTTGCTGGAGTTCTCATCTCGCTCATAAGTTAGAGGCGTTAGCTGAGCGTTTCGTCAACAGTTTCATAATGTATCAAGTCCGTATTAAAGAAATGAAATCTAATTCAAGGTGTTAATCTCGCAGCTCCAGTGCAAAAGAAAAACAAACTTCAGACACCAAACATGCCTGATTTTACTACATTTGGGGTACTTTAGTGACTTGTATACAGAGGTCTGCATTTCTTTATTGTTAAAATACGTAACAATTTTACAGTAGATTTTTTACTGTTATCTGATAAACCCCTCCACCCCCCCCCCCCCCCCCCCAGTTCTATGGCTGGACTAGCACTAGTTCTCGCTACAACTAGGAAAATAATGAATATTTACTTATTATTTAACTAATACAGTTTGCTTGTATTAAAATAGGCTCAAAGGCGTATGCATGTAGACTTAAAGCTAAAAATGTTTATAGTCTGTGCTCTGTAGTTTTAATGCTAGTGGCTTTTATTCTTATTTTTCTTCTTTTAATGCATCTTTCGTAAACTTGTATCTGATTTCTCATACAGGTTGCTTTTGGGTTTTTTTTTTGCTATACAAAAAATGTTTTTTTTATTTTAGAACAACAACTTTTAGTGCCAGGAAAAAACACGCGTGTGTTTGTGTGTTTTTCAGAGGTCTGCTGGCGAGGTCCGTGCTTCAGGCTCAGGGCGCCTCTCCTATCTTTACCCACGTCTATGCCGCCGTGGTGGCCATCATCAACTCCAAATTCCCGCAGATCGGAGAGCTCATCCTCAAGAGGCTCATCCTCAACTTCCGCAAAGGCTACAGACGAAACGACAAAGTAAACGTCTCTCATCATCATGATGCACACGTAGCTTGTGTTTCGTGTTTTTTTTTTTCTCCCACACGGTTAACACGACCTGAACACTAGTCCTGTACTGATAGACGGTACTTTGCTGCAGATTTTGAAGTGTCTCTTCGAAGCTTTTAGTGACCTTTATCTTGACGAAGACCCCATATAACCACAACAGTATCGTTATAGTCCAGTATATGGTCTACATATAGTATGTTTTTTTGAGAATCCATGCACCAGCTGTGAATAATGTGTGAATAAATTTCTGCATTAAAAGTTTCAGCGTCTAAGAGAAAGTGTTTTATTATACAAAACAAAAAATTAATATATAAAGCCATATATATTTTTTTCTTTTTCTTCCCACAGCAACAATGTCTCACAGCCTCTAAGTTTGTGGCTCACCTCATCAATCAGAACGTGGTGCGTACCTTCAGCTTCGACATTCCACACCCATGTGATTTATTGGAGACAGAGATTGACATGGACAGATGCAGACAGACAGACAGACATGGACAGATGCATGCATACATACAGACAGACAGACATGGACAGATGCAGACAGACATGGACAGATGCAGACAGACATGGACAGATGCATGCATACATACAGACAGACAGACATGGACAGATGCAGACAGACATGGACAGATGCAGACAGACATGGACAGATGCATGCATACATACAGACAGACATGGACAGATGCATGCATACAGACAGACATGGACAGATGCAGAGAGACAGAGAGACACGGACAGATGCATGCATACATACAGACAGCCATGGACAGATTCAGACAGACAGACATGGACAGATGCATGCATACATACAGACAGACAGACATGGACAGATGCAGACAGAAAGAAACGGACAGATGCAGACAGACAGACAGACATGGACAGATGCAGAGAGACAGAGAGACATGGACAGACATGGACGGATGCATGCATACATACAGACAGCCATGGACAGATTCAGACAGACAGACATGGACAGATGCATGCATACAGACAGACATGGACAGATGCAGAGAGACAGATAGACATGGACAGATGCAGAGAGACAGAGAGACATGGACAGATGCAGAGAGACAGAGAGACATGGACAGATGCAGAGAGACAGAGAGACATGGACAGATGCAGAGAGACATGGACAGACATGGACAGATGCATGCATACATACAGACAGACAGACATGGACAGATGCAGAGAGACAGACAGACATGGACAGATGCAGAGAGACAGACAGACATGGACAGATGCAGAGAGACAGACAGACATGGACAGATGCAGACACAGACAGACAGATATGGACAGATGCAGACACAGACAGACAGATATGAACAGATGCAGACACAGACAGATGATTAGACACAGCTACACAGACGGATACATAGTCAAAGGTGGACGTAAGGCAACAGATAGCTAGACAGATCTTTTGATTTTGTGATTGTGTGTGTGTGTGTGGAAAAGGCTCATGAAGTGCTGTGTTTGGAGATGCTGACTCTGCTCTTGGAGCGTCCCACTGATGACAGCGTGGAGGTGTCCATCAGCTTCCTGAAGGAGTGCGGCCTGAAACTCTCAGAGGTTTCCCCCCGTGGCATTAATGGTACATTCCCAATCCTAGAAGAGAGCTCTATTTTAAACTCGTCCCCCCTACACGTACACGTTTCCACGTACCTTGTATAGAGCACTCATACATATACCGTCTTTAGCTTCACTGGGGGCAGTTACCCTCATACTGAAAACCTTTGCGTTGACTTGGTTCTGAAATCCTCCGAGGGAGGGGGTGGCGGGGTGTATGATATGATATATTCTATAAGTATAATACATGCATACATTATAGTAAACTCTAATTGGGACCACTTATATTAAAAAAAAAAAAAAAAAAGTCGTGCTATAAGTTTGAAAAGTAGGACAATTATGTGTTTGACCTTCATCTTAGGCACTGATTACGGTGACAGAACTAACGTGAATAATTTATTGCATCATTTGCAGCTCTGCTGTGAAGCCTCATTAATCTCTCTGATGTAAGAGCTTTCAGACGTGTTGATTGTGAACTTAATGAGATGTAACTCTGCTACTTAGGCTTTCATTTTAAAAAATCTGCTAGCTTGTTGTATGTGTTGCCTGTAATGTAACATTACACACTTAAAAAAAAAAAAAAGTAACTCAAACGGATTTCGTTACGATTAGCATAGCGGTGCATTTTTAGAGAAGGGTCATGTGTTGGACGCGTTTGGAATTTCTGTAATTAGACCTGCTTCTAATGTGGTTTTTTTTTTTCTTTTTTTTTCTTAGCCATCTTTGAGCGCTTGAGGAACATCCTGCACGAGTCAGAGGTCGATAAGCGTGTGCAGTACATGATTGAGGTGATGTTTGCTATCAGGAAGGATGGCTTTAAGGACCATCCCATAATTCCAGAAGGCCTGGACCTGGTGGAGGAAGAGGACCAGTTCACTCACATGCTTCCTCTGGAGGATGACTACAACACGGAGGACGTGCTCAGTAAGAACGCTCGCACTCAGACCAGAAAAAGGGAACAAACAATCAGGTCACACTTTACACCAAATTTCCACCCAAACTACTGTAATTTATTAGAAGCAATTTAACCATTCAGATTACAGTTTCTGACCATAAATGCCACTGTAACCAACCACACTTCATACCGCCTTAAAATACCACTGTAACTAATCTGACGTAGATTACCACCCATAAAAAACCACTGTAACTAATCTGCCGTAGATTACCACCCATAAAAAACCACTGTAAGTAATCTGACGTAGATTACCACCCATAAAAAACCACTGTAACTAATCTGCCGTAGATTACCACCCATAAAAAACCACTGTAAGTAATCTGACGTAGATTACCACCCATAAAAAACCACTGTAACTAATCTGACGTAGATTACCACCCATAAAAAACCACTGTAACTAATCTGACGTCGATTACCACCCATAAAAAACCACTGTAACTAATCTGACGTAGATTACCACCCATAAAAAACCACTGTAACTAATCTGACATAGATTACCTCCCATAAAAAACCACTGTAACTAATCTGACATAGATTACCACCCATAAAAAACCACTGTAAGTAATCTGACGTAGATTACCACCCATAAAAAACCACTGTAACTAATCTGACGTAGATTACCACCCATAAAAAATGCCACTGTATCTAATCTGACGTAGATTACCACCCATAAAAAATGCCACTGTAACTAATCTGATGTAGATTACCACCCATATAAAATGCCACTGTAACTAATCTGATGTAGATTACCACCCATAAAAAATGCCACTGTAACTAATCTGATGTAGATTACCACCCATAAAAAATGCCACTGTTACTAATCTGACGTAGATTACCACCCATAAAAAATGCCACTGTAACTAATCTGATGTAGATTACCACCCATAAAAAATGCCACTGTTACTAATCTGACGTAGATTACCACCCATAAAAAATGCCACTGTTACTAATCTGATGTAGATTACCAACCAAAATGAAACCACTGTAACTAATCAGACTTAGTTTACTAGTTAAAAATGCCACTGTAACTAATCTGACGTAGATTACCACCCATAAAAAATGCCACTGTAACTAATCTGACATAGATTACCACCCATAAAAAACCACTGTAACTAATCTGATATAGATTACCACCCATAAAAAACCACTGTAACTAATCTGACGTAGATTACCACCCATAAAAAACCACTGTAACTAATCTGGCATAGATTACCACCCATATAAAATGCCAGTGTAAGTAATCTGACGTAGATTACCAACCATAATAAAACCACTGTAACTAATCTGACCTAGATTACTACCTTCAAATGCCACTTTAACTAATCTGACGTCGATTACCACCCATAAAAAACCACTGTAACTAATCTGACGTAGATTACCACCCATAAAAAATGCCACTGTAACTAATCTGATGTAGATTACCACCCATAAAAAATGCCACTGTAACTACTCTGACATAGATTACCACCCATAAAAAATGCCACTGTAACTAATCTGACGTAGATTACCACTCATAAAAAAAACACTAACTAATCTGATGTAGATTACCAAACAAAATGAAACCACTGTAACTAATCAGACTTAGTTTACTACTTAAAAATGCCACTGTAACTAATCTGACGTAGATTACCACCCATAAAAAATGCCACTGTAACTAATCTGACATAGATTAACTCCCATAAAAAATGCCACTGTAACTAATCTGACATAGATTACCACCCATAAAAAACCACTGTAACTAATCTGGCGTCGATTACCACCCATAAAAAAACTAACCACTGTAACTAATCTGGCGTCGATTACCACCCATAAAAAAACTAACCACTGTAACTAATCTGGCGTAGATTACCTCCCATAAAAAATGCCACTGTAACTAATCTGACATAGATTACCACCCATAAAAAATGCCACTGTAACTAATCTGACATAGATTACCACCCATAAAAAATGCCACTGTAACTAATCTGACATAGATTACCACCCATAAAAAATGCCACTGTAACTAATCTGACATAGATTACCACCCATAAAAAATGCCACTGTAACTAATCTGACATAGATTACCACCCATAAAAAACTAACCACTGTAACTAATCTGACATAGATTACCACCCATAAAAAATGCCACTGTAACTAATCTGACATAGATTACCTCCCATAAAAAATGCCACTGTAACTAATCTGACATAGATTACCACCCATAAAAAATGCCACTGTAACTAATCTGACATAGATTACCACCCATAAAAAATGCCACTGTAACTAATCTGACATAGATTACCACCCATAAAAAATGCCACTGTAACTAATCTGACATAGATTACCACCCATAAAAAATGCCACTGTAACTAATCTGACATAGATTACCACCCATAAAAAACTAACCACTGTAACTAATCTGACATAGATTACCACCCATAAAAAATGCCACTGTAACTAATCTGACATAGATTACCTCCCATAAAAAATGCCACTGTAACTAATCTGACATAGATTACCACCCATAAAAAACTAACCACTGTAACTAATCTGACATAGATTACCACCCATAAAAAATGCCACTGTAACTAATCTGACATAGATTACCACCCATAAAAAATGCCACTGTAACTAATCTGACATAGATTACCACCCATAAAAAAAACCACTGTAACTAATCTGACATAGATTACCTCCCATAAAAAATGCCACTGTAACTAATCTGACATAGATTACCACCCATAAAAAACTAACCACTGTAAGTAATCTGGCGTAGATTACCAACCAAAAATGACACTGTAACCAAATCCATTTTGGATTTTACACATTACATGGAAATGCAGAGCTAGACATGGCTAAATCAGTATGTAAACTGTCATGCAATGGTATCATATTGTGTTGATTTTGGCTTATATTATTTCCTGTTTTCTTATGGCGCCTGCTTGATGAGCAGGAACAACTTAATGTAGCACTTTATTTTATTTCAAAAAGTAAATTTTTTTTTTATTCGTTCTATTGTACATATTTTAAGTCCAGGGTTTTGAAATGCCCGTTTTGTAATACAGTACTGTATGATGCTCCTGAAATAAAACTCGGAAAGATGCAATGAATGTGTTCGTCTGTATAAGTGTATGATCGAATTTTTCCTGTGGTCCATTGTTTTTTTAAAAAAAAAAAAAAATCACAATACACAATAGCGAATTCTTAAAAATCGCAATATATATTGATTCGACACACGGGTATTGTGCTCGTATCGATTCAGGAGGTAGGCGTATTGTCCCAGCCCTACTGATTTCTCATCCTGACTTGGCACTGAGTAAATTCTCTGCTCCGTATGAGGCCCTCACATTCTCACTTCTGACCTTTACACCCCTCTTGCGGCTTATTTCCGTTTGGCTCGCGTCAGTATGTTGTTTTCCTTCTGCGACAATAGAGTGTAATTGAAAAGGCGTACGGTTCGGGCCTTCAGGGTGCATAAACAGCCATTATCACATTAGGGTCTTTTTGTGAATCGTGCCACACGCACGGTCCTCTGTGGGCAATTGCCTCTGATTACATCGAGCTGGCGAGAGACTTAATCCTTTTGAAATGTTTCAGTTGCAAAAGATTTGTGTTAAAACACAACACATGGTTTGTTTTCTTTTGTTTTACAGATGTCTTCAAGATGGATCCTGACTTCGTGGAGAATGAAGAGAAGTACAAGGCGATTAAGAAGGGTAATTTGGGGATTTGTGAATCGTCAAATGCTCAGAATTGACCACGTTTATTATCATTTTCGGACTCTTTCCAGGACGGTGTTTACGTTTTAATTGGGTGATTATTATTTGTGTAGGATATTTTTGCACATTAGTAATTCAAAACTCTCCACAGAGTTGTACAAAGACGGGTAATTTAATATAAATAAAATTTAATTCATGATTTCATATAAGTGAGCCGATAATAAATAAAAAAAAATACAAAAAAATGTATTTTGAGAGAGTAGAAATGAGCATGATTGAGCTGGACGATAATCGAAATCTTCACTGATACCGATGTTTAAAATTATTTATTTTTTTTGGTCGATTTTGGGCATTATCTCATTCGTTGTAGCCGAAAGCATGTGTTTGTTTGTTTGTTTGTTTGTTTTTTTAATGATTGGTTCATTGCAGTAGCCTGTGAAAATTCCATTTTAATCCATCTAATAATTAAATGTTACTTTTTAGCCCCGCCCACTGCTATTTTGAATATTCAGTACACTTAATTTAAAACTTGTGTGATTGCATTTTTTTTTAGGACGTTAATGTTGGTGATGTGATGTGTAATATTTACATAAAGTTTGCCAATATTAAAGAGGCGGGGCAAATTTTGACGATGGTTTATAGCACCTGTAACAGGATACAGGATGTGTTGATAACAGGAACAAACCTTAATGTTTTTTTGTTGTTGTTGTTTTTAATTAAACAGAAATTCTGGACGAGGGCAGCAGCGACTCGGGCGACGATGCAGAAGGCAGCGACGAAGAGGATGCCGAGGAGGAAGACGAAGATGCAGAAGCCGGAGAAGGTATCCGAAATTTTATTAAGTGTTAGGAAATGGACTGCTACCATCATATTCTGAATTCCTTGTTTCCCTAAATGACATTAAAACACCAGCGAAACACCCCTGTATTGCGATGCTCCCACCACCATGCTTCAGTGTTCTTTCTCACAATTGGCCAAATCTAATCAGCAGCTACAGGAAACGTTTGCTGGTAGTCATTGCTGCTAAAGGAAGTTCGATCACTTATTAAATACGAGAGAATTTTATTTTTTTGTCTAAGCTGAACTGTGAATTATTCATTATTTTAATCCATTAAGTAATTGTTCACATTATTCATTTAGGTGGAGTCTAGTGTTACGACTTAGAATAAAAATCAGACATTAGTCATTCATTCTGAAATCCAGGTAACGAGGTTAAATGTGCCGTGTAAAGCGGATATTCAGGTAAAAATAGGTTTTATTAGTTAATAATGTTTCAGTTTTAAATAACGATTAACTGCGCAAAAGTGGGAAAGACGAGGTTTGGTAGCGCAACGCTGCGTTCGGGAAGAGTTCTCGGAGGCCGAGTGTCATCCCGAACGATAAACGTCTTTGTTCATACAGACGTCTACAGTATTTATATCCGCGCAGAGACCTAAAGCACAGTTCAGGCTGTGTGAGCTCGGCCTCGTTATTAGCTTCTGTGAGGAAAATCGACCTTGCTGCTGGTGCAATAAATAAATAAATAAATAAATAAATAAATAAATGATCAAGCTCCAAGATCAGCGAGTGAGTGCTGTCGACCTCTGCCGAGGAGACTGGATCTCGGCTTTGTCGTTATTGACCTCGTGTCTCTTTTCATCCTCTCTTTCTTGATTCGTGTCCTCAGATGAAGACAAAGTCACCATTTTCGACAAGACGGAGGTGAACCTGGTATCGTTTCGCCGCACCATTTATCTGGCCATTCAGTCAAGGTGAGCGCGCACACACACTATACACATTAAACACACTGCAGGGTCCAGAGGAGGAGAACAATCCCACTGCTCTGTTATGCTCCTGAAGTAGAAAATTGAGATTTATCCTACACGTTTTGGGGTTTTTTTTGGGGTTCCTTGTGTGCGTGTTTTTTGTTTTTTGTTTTTCTTTCACGCTCTCTCTCCAGCAGCAGTGGCCTGGTTTTAGCTTCCCTCTGAAGCAGAACTGCCATTTGAGTGTGTCAAACCTTTTAAATGCCCCCTGAGGTGCGACCCAGTGATCACATGATCAGCCTCAGAAAGCGCAGTCTCTCAGGGTATCTCAATAAATTCTTTACTTGACCTGGATTTCTTCGGTGCATGCTCTTTGACGGTTTCTGTTAGTACACGTGTCCAGGCTGAGTTTTACTGAACGTCTGGTACGAACTGTGAGACTGCTGGCGTCCTTAATCTGTCCAGTGGAAGGGACTTTTTCCATAAGGAATATCCTGTTATAGACTTCCACCACAGCACTGTCAAGTTCTCGATTCTGATTGGTCACTCTCAATGTGTCGATTTAATTTTCTGTAACCGTAACGCGCTGCGTGTTATTCCTTACGCGTACAGTATTGCCGCGCAGGGGTTTGATTCCAGTCTTCTAACGAATGCAACAGATGAGATGCATCTTTTTTTGCACACTTTTCTCACCACCAGCTGCAGAATCTTAAAGCTTGCAGTCTGATTGGTTCTCTGCGTTTACAGTTGTTCAGTTAATAGCAATCAAATGACGACATCTTTTTAAAAAAAAGGAAAAAAAGAAAGAAAAAGGTAGTTCTTGGCCACATTTGAGTGATGAAAAGTACTGAACTGTTTAGTGAACGCTAGAGATGTGGCCTGCGTGGCTTTTAGCATGCACTCTGTAATTACAGAATGGGTTTTAGTCAGGAAAATGTCTCCTGTGCCTGCGTTTTGTGTTTGGGAGGTGGAATTTGCCAGCTCATTGATTGCCTAGTAACTTTTACAGACCTGTGGTGACAACAGCGAGGGAGAGAGAGAGAGAGAGAGACAGAGACAGACAGGAGGGCTGTTGTGTCTTGATGTCCCTCAGCATGAAGTGGTTTCGTTGCCAAAACCAGTGAAACATCTGTTCTCTCTTCAGCAGTCTCTCACTTGTAGGTCTCATACACTCTAAGGATCTTATTTTAACCGTGTGGTGACCGAAATAAGCTAATGAATATGTATGTATGGAAATGAGGAGCATTCCAATAGCTGCAGGCTATAAAGTCGCTAAAGATAAGTATACTGTCTTATTAAAAAAAAAACACACATAAAGCAGGATGTTAGTGTGGGCGAGTGTGGCATTAAGGCATGTGCCGATTAAAGAAAAAAAAAGATAACGCAGTGCATGAGAAAATGCGGATAAGTGCATGAGATCACCGCCTAATCTGACATAGATTACCGCCTAAAAATGCCACCATAACTAATCTGACATAGATTACCGACTAAAAATGCCACCGTAACTAATCTGACATAGATTACCGACTAAAAATGCCACCGTAACTAATCTGACATAGATTACCGACTAAAAATGCCACCGTAACTAATCTGACATAGATTACCGCCTAAAAATGCCACCGTAACTAATCTGACATAGATTACCGACTAAAAATGCCACCATAACTAATCTGACATAGATTACCGACTAAAAATGCCACCATAACTAATCTGACATAGATTACCGACTAAAAATGCCACCATAACTAATCTGACATAGATTACCGACTAAAAATGCCACCATAACTAATCTGACATAGATTACCGACTAAAAATGCCACCGTAACTAATCTGACTTAGATTACCGACTAAAAATGCCACCGTAACTAATCTGACATAGATTACCGACTAAAAATGCCACCGTAACTAATGACATAGATTACCGCCTAAAAATGCCACCATAACTAATGACATAGATTACCGCCTAAAAATGCCACCGTAACTAATGACATAGATTACCGCCTAAAAATGCCACCGTAACTAATCTGACAGATCACTCCCTAATCTGACATATATTACCGCCTAAAAATTACACCGAAACTAATCTGACATAGATTACCTCCTAAAAATTACACCGAAACTAATCTGACATAGATTACCGACTAAAAATGCCACCGTAATTAATCTGACATATATTACCGCCTAAAAATTACACCGTAATTAATCTGACATAGATTACTGCCTAAAAATTAAACCGAAGCTAATCTGACATAGATTACCTCCTAAAAATTACACCGTAACTAATCTGACCGATTACCGCCTAAAAATTACACTGTAAATAATCTGACATAGATTACCTCCTAAAAATTACACCGTAACTAATCTGACATAGATTACCTCCTAAAAATTACACCGTAACTAATCTGGCATAGATTACCTCCTAAAAATTACACCGTAACTAATCTGACATAGATTACCGACTAAAAATGCCACCGTAACTAATCTGACGGATCACCCCCTAATCTGACATATATTACCGCCTAAAAATTACACCGTAACTAATCTGACATAGATTACCTCCTAAAAATTACACCATAACTAATCTGACATAGATTACCGACTAAAAATTACACCATAACTAAGATGACATAGATTACCTCCTAAAAATTACACCATAACTAATCTGACATAGATTACCGCCCAAAAATGCCACCGTAACTAATCTGACAGATCACCCCCTAATCTGACATATATTACCGCCTAAAAATTACACCGTAACTAATCTGACATAGATTACCTCCTAAAAATTACACCGTAACTAATCCTTACATAGATTACCACCTAAAAATGCCACCGTAACTAATCTGACATAGATTACCATCTAAAAATGCCACGGTAACTAATCTGACACAGATTACTGTCTAAAAATTACACTGTAACCAATCTGCCATAGATGAATGCCTGAAAATGCCATAAAAAGCTCATGAATATGTATGTATGGAAATGAGGAGCATTCGCATAGCTGCAGGCTATGAAGTCCCTAAAGCTAAAGATAGTGTCCCATTTCGTTTTTTTTTTTTTTTTTTTTAAAACTCATAAAACAGGATGTTGGAGTGGGCGAGTGTGGCATTAAAGCGTGTGCTGCTTAAAGAAAAGCAAGAATAATGCAGTGCATGAGAGTGGCTTCTCTGAGATGGAATAGAAAATAAGGACCCATAGACGACATGATGCCTTAATTCTGCCTTAATTCAGAAAACGAGCACAGATGCTGTGCGTCGCAAATATTGGCGTTCCCTCCTTCTATAGGCTGCTGCTGTTAGTTTAGCGCTTGGTCTGTAAATCCAATAAAGTTCAACTACACTTGCTTTTAACTGCACGTATCACGCGTACGCAAGATGGGTGCCGACAAACTAAAGTTGCGTCTCCGATCGTATACGTATGTACCATTCTAGAACACTTACAGGTTCTCTTGTTTTACAGTTAGTTTCAATTTGAAAAACCTCGAAACCTTCCAAAAGGTCAGTTTAGCATGCCGCTCTTCCGGATCTTCTAGATTTAGTAAATATGTTTTGGGTTTTCGGAGGTGAGTAAGGAGTCTTGACGACAGCAGGATGCGTTAAAGGGAAACGGAGCTTCAATTTAACGTCACTGTGCATGAAACCCTTAAACGTTACAGTTCGACTTGGAAGCCAGACAGTCAGGGATGTTTTGGCTCTGACGTCCATCTAGCGAATGTTTTTATTTTTACAGTCGTATATAAGATACTCTGATATACGTGTGCACAATACAGATGTTCATACATCAGTTTGTTTTCCTGAAAAATTATATATATATATATTCAAATATATATTCATATATATATATATATATATATATATATATATATATATATATATATATATATTCAAATATATATATATATATATATATATATATATATATATATATATATATATATATATATATATTTCATATATATATATATATATATATATATAATTTCAGGTGCTACTTAAAATAGGAATCACTTTTTATATGAATTGGTGCTGTTTAGTAGGGCTGGGCGATACGGCAAAACGATCGTATATCGTGATACTTGAGGACATTTCTACGATACACGATGCGTATCACGATATTTAATCTGCTTAACAATCTGTCTGCAAACCAGTAGTAAAATGAATCAAAACGTTAAACTGAGTTTGATGATGCTTTTCTTTAATGCCTACATAGACAATGATTAAGTTGTAAAAAAAAAAAAAAAAAAAAAAAGAAAATATTACGTCAAATCGATGGCATCCGTTCAGTACCAATTTATATAATTGAAAACGTTTTTAAAAATGAAAATAAATCACCCCCATACCAACGATATTTCAGAAAAGTGCATCTCGTAGAAATATCATTCATCACGATATGGATATTCTATCGATTTTATGTATATATATCGCCCAGCCCTACTGTTTAGTGCATTGTGGTGTGTTTTCCTTTCTATTCTCACAGCTTGGACTTTGAGGAATGCGCTCACAAGCTGATCAAGATGGATTTCCCGGAGAGCCAGACGGTACGTTTTCCTGATCGCCAAATCCTTTTAGTCTCCATTATCTATTTTTAAATCTCGGCAGACTCTCAGGAGTGCTTTAGTTGTCTTAATATCTGTGTTTCGCAGCCACTGATCGGGGGAGAAACCCCAAGCATTTATCCTCAGCTCTGGGTGTTTCCTCTTTTCCTGCACTATAACTGATCTCATGCTTTCCTCCAGAAGTGGCTTATAGACGATTGGTCCTGAAGCTGCTCGGGGAATTCAGACCCAGTTTAGTGTTCCATCTGGTTTCTAAAGTGCAGAGAGGACGAGCAGAGCGTGCGGTCTGCTTTACATCCACGTGCCGCTGCTTTAGATCTTCATGATTTAATACTACGGCTTACGTTTGTGCCACATGAGCTCGCTGTTTTGGAGACGACTTTCTTGAATCTGGGAATCTTGAGTTTTCCGTAAACATCGTTTAAATGGTAGTGTCAGCGTCATATATATATATATATATATATATATATTTCCAACCTGCTATGTTTAAAGTAAGTAATCACATCCCGAAGTGTTTTTTTTTTTTTCCCCTCTTCCTGTTATACAACAGTAGTTGCAATTTTTTAACTGTTCTGTTAATAACTCCGGGTGCACGGTGGCTTAGTGGTTAGCACGTTCGCCTCACACCTCCAGGGTCGGGGGTTTGATTCCCACCGTGGTCCTGTGTGTGCGGAGTTTGCATGTTCTCCCCGTGCTGCGGGGGTTTCCTCCGGATACTCCGGTTTCCTCCCCCAGTCCAAACGCATGGCTGACAGAGATTGGCGTGTCCAAAGTGTCCGTAGTGTATGAATGGGTGTGTGAGTGTGTATGTGATTGTGCCCTGTGATGGACTGGCACCCTATCCAGGGTGTACCCCGCCTTGTGCCCGATGCTCCCTGGGATAGACTCCAGGTTCCCCGTGACCCTGAAAAGGATAAGAAGCGGTATAGAAGATGGATGGATGGATGGTTAATAACACTGACACTGGAGACTCCTTTCCGTGAGCTTTGTTTTCAGGAGCAGCGGTGTTCTTTTCTTCTGCGGTAATACATGATGTCATGAATTTAATCACCAGTTTTATAGACAAACTTGAGTAGAAGTGACAAATTAATGCTAAAAGCGTTAAGAGTAAAATTAGCCTCCGTTTTGAGTACTTGACATTCACAGGAAGATAAAAAGGAGAATTCGCTATACATAGCCAAAGGGCAAAGTAAGCGGGGGATCATGTGGAAGAACGCGGCTATAAATAGATAGAACGGGTTAACAGCTTGTGAGAGAGACACACACAGTGAGAGAGAGAGAGAGTGTGTGTGTGTGTGTGTGTGTGTGTGTGAGGGTGTGCAGTATAACTCGCGGATATAATACAGCCCACTGTGTGAGAATTTCACTGTGATAAAGCGCTGGTGTCTGCTTAAATACTCGATATTCTGTAATGAATTCATGAATGTAGTGCCATTTTAAACACGCTGTTGGACACTAGGGGGCGCTAATCAATCGCTTCATTAATATTCCCGTGTTTAACGTTATAGTTCCACACAGTCACATTACGAGAATACAAACATGACGTATAGGAGAGTTTTCAAGACCAGGTTTAGCGTTAAGAAGCCTGAGCTGCTGATCAAGGACACGTCGTTTGTTTTGCGAACGTTTTGCAGATTGAATCACGAGACTGCTCGTGAACATCTCGAAGTTCGTCAGCTACTCCTCCACTAATATTGGCACCCTTGGTAAATATGAGCAAAGAAGGCTGTGAAAAATTGGCTTTATTTTTTAACTTTTTGAGCTGTGGTTAAAATGGATTTCAAACAATTGCAAACACAATACAAGTTTATTTAAAAAAATATTTCTTGAATATAGGTGTACAAAATTATTTAGCTAATACTTTGTACTACCTCCCTTTGCCAAGAGGACCGTCTTCTCCTATGATGCCTGATGAGGTTGGAGAATACATGGTGAGGGATCTGAGACCGTTCCTCCATACAGAATCTCTCCAGATCCTTCACGTTTCAAGGTCCACGCTGGTGGACTCTCCTCTTCAGTTCACCCCACAGGTTTTCTATGGGGTTCAGGTCAGGGGACTGGGATGGTCATGGCAGGACCTTGATTTTGTGGTCAGTAAACCATTTTTGTGTTGATTTTGATGATGTTTTGGATCATTGTCCTGCTGGAAGATCCAACCACGGCCCATTTGAAGCTTTCTGGCAGAGGCAGTCAGGTTTTCATTTAATATCTGTTGATATTTGATAGAGTCCATGATGCCATGTATCCTAACAAAATGTCCAGGTCCTCTGGCAGAAAAACTGCCCCGAAACATTAAAGATCCCCCTCCATATTTAACCGTGGGCATGAGGAACTTTTCCATATGGCTGCCTCTCTGTGTGCCAAAACCACCTCTAGACCATAGAACCCGATCCCATTTGAAGTTCCAGTAGTGTCTGGCAAACTGAAGACGCTCGAGTTTGTTTTTGGATGAGAGTAGAGACCTTTTTTAGTGAAACCCTTCCAAACAACTTGTGGTGATGTAGGTGACTTCAGATTGTAGTTTTGGAGACTTTCTGACCCCAATCTCCTTGGAGATTTTTTGGCCACTCGAACCGTCCTCTTCACAGTGTGTCGAGACGATATAGACACGCGTCCAATTCCAGGTCGATTCATAACATGGAACTTCTTAATTATTACCCTGATGGTGGAAATGGGCATTTTCAATTTATGTGGAAACATAAATAATGAAAAAATAATTTTACGAATAATTATTTTTTTATTATTTATGTTTCACACTTTACTGTTAAAACCTCAATAGGTATCTTTACACCCATGAATGTACACGTGTCCGTGCACACGCCTGCGCTTAAATAAACCTAACAGAGAACAAGGTGAAAATTTCGAATTGGGCTCATTTTAAAAGTCATTAATTACCAGAATTGCTTAAAAGTGGGTATTCTGCGTGTTTGAGCGAAACCCTTCATGTTCTAACACTCGTGATTCTCTTGACAGAGGTTGAGTAGGGGAACACGCTTATTTCCCAGCTGTGTCAGTTGAAGTGCGCTGTGCATTTGAACAGCATTTCCTGTCATGATGATGTGATTGATGAAGGGTTTCGTGAGGAAGTGGGTTATAAATTTCACTGGCTCATTAAGCTGTCATGTGACGCGTCAGGTCACTGTGCGATCGAGACACACGGCCTCCGCGCCGATCTCGGGCTCGGCGGTCGGAAACCTCTGCTCCGGGACACCGATCCTGACGGTGTGCGATCACGCACAGCCGGATCATATCGTGCGCGATGTGACAATCCAAAATACGCTGTTGTCTTATGCCTGAAGATGGAAATTTGGAAAAGGGAAAACCACTAACGTGGAATGTTTACCCAGCATTCATATGTCCTCACGTCCTCACTCTATAGGGGATGATTGTGAACGTTTCCTACAGGATGCTAGGAGTTATCGATGTGAGGGTTTTTCCCGGTCACTGACGGACACGATGTGGTGTAGTGCGGGTTCCTGCACCTGCTTCTTACATTAAGCGCACGCCGTGTTGGTCCTCAGGGTAAGTTCAGAGGTCAAGGCGCCTGTGCTCAAAAGATACGAGCTCCAATTTGAGCGCAGTCGAGTGTAGCAGTGACTCTCCACTGTTTTAATTGAGCGGCTTTTCAGTGTTTAGACTGAAACAAATAATGAGTCGTTTTCAGTTTTGTTTCAGGCTTATGAAGCAAACTTTCATTTCCAAATGCCGAGCCTTCATCATCTGAAGAAACCAAATGAATTGTTCATTCAATAATAATAATAATAATAATGATGATGATGATGATGATGAAAAATCTAAATTCATGTGCCCTAGGACGTTTTTATTATTCGATCATTTCTTCTTTATTCAGGTGTTTATATCACGATGAACAGATCGAGTGTGTGTGTTCGTAAGAACGAAGTACATGAAGGAAAATACAGGTTGTTTACAAATAAGTAAAAGTTCTAGATGTGAGTGCTGTGAAGAGGTTTCGTGCGAATTGAGCCCAGTTTGATGATGAAAGGTGTTTCCGTCGGAGGATTTAAGACGAGGGGCAGTCGTGGTTTCCCGAGCTCTCACCGATCCTCTCGGCGTGATGGGTCCGCTTTAGGGCTCGGTCCTCATGGGCCGTTCGTCTTGGAGTTCAGGGGAGAGAATGAAATGGGGTGTGTGTGGGGGGCGGGGGATAAAGTGACGAATGCTGCTCACTTATGAAGCTGTTAAACACACTAATGACGACAAGTGGAGCAGCTGGTGGTGTTCTGTCTGCTCGCGCACACACACTTTCTCTTCTTTTACTCTTTCTTTGATGTCTGGATCGCTCTCCTTCTGTCTTTGGTACTCTTTCTGTCTGTAGTTTGTCCTTTCTTTCATTCATTCTTTCTTCTTTTCTTACTTGCATCTTCCCTTCCTTCCTTCCTCCCTTCCTCTCATCCTTCCTTTCTTTCTTGCATCCTTCATTCCCTTCCTTCCTTTCTTGTGCCCCCTCTTACTTCCTCCAGTTGTTTGTTCCTTCCTTCCTCCCTTCCTCGCTGCCTTGCATCTTTCTGCTCATCCTTTTTCCCCTTTCTGTCCTTCCTTCCCTGCTTCTTCCTTTCCTTCCTCACTTCCTTCCTTCCTTCCTTCCTTCCTTCCTCCCTCCTTTCCTTGCTGCCTTGCTTGTCTCTACTCATCCCTTTTCGATTTCTGTCCTTCCTTCCCTGCTTCTTCATTTCCTTCCTTCCTTCTTTCCTTCCCTCCTCACTTCCTTCCGTCCTTCTTTGCTCACTTGCTTCTTCCCTTCCTTCCTTCCTATCTTCCTCTCTTTATTGCTTCCTGCCACCCTTTGTTCCTTCCTTCCTCCCTTTATTGCTTCCTTCCTTTCTCTTTTCCTTGCTGCCTGGCTACTTTCTTCTAATCTTTTTCCCCTTTCTGTCCTTCCTTCCCGCCTCACTTCCTTCCGTCCTTCCTTCCTTGTTTCCTTCTTTGCTCACTTGCTTCTACCCTTCCTTCCTTCCTGTCTTCCTCCCTTTATTGCTTCCTTCCTTTCTCTTTTCCTTGCTGCCTTTCTTCTTTCTTCTAATCCTTTTCACCTTTCTGTCCTTCCTTCCTTCCTTGCTGCCGTACTCTCTCCAGACCCCAGTGATCCCAAATGACGTCTTTTTCTGTCTTTCTGTATCAGCGGTCCTCATCATCAGATACAGTTCATATTTAAAATGTAAACTATTTCAGGCCCAGTGTGCGTCATCCTTTTGCTTTTGGCTTTTTGTCGGGGGGGGGGGGTGTATGGGGAAATAATGTTTGAGTTTTGAATATTTAAATATACTGAATTTCATTTCACAACAGAAGAAAAAAAAACCAATCATTTGGAGATTAGTATTATATGCATTAAGGGTACCACGTTTTAGACGTTAAATCCGAGCTCTGTTCTGTCATCTTGGAGATTCCCCCCCGCCCCCCCTTCTCCTCCCTGAGGCAGATATCCTCTTTTTTTACGTCCACATGCCTGCAGTTCGTAGAGCCGGATGGAGCATTAGGGCGGTTAATGAGGGAATCAGTGACCTGAGGTAAAACCCAGCCATTTAATCTCTCACACCAGCTTCAGTGTGTTCAGGGATGATTTAATTAACCGGGCTCTCCGAGTGGGCCAGAGAAACGGGTAAAATAACGTAAGCCGTGATGCTTTTATTAATTACCGTGTCCTCTTTTAGACGTCGGAAGTGTTTCTACTTAGAAGTCACGTAAAAAAAAATTAGGCAAATAAGAGAAAGACATATGTATACAGATGTAATATATGTACGTTGGATTGTTGTGTAGGTTAAAAGCAGATGGCAGTGAGGATAAAATCAAAAAATCTTCTAAACCTGAAAGAACTTCCTTCAGATATGATCGACTTCTGCAGGAGGTTAAAACTGAGTGTGTATTATTACATTTTAATATTGACTCGTGTTTGTGTGTCGCTGTGTGGGATTGGAAATGTATAATAGTCAAACAACACAATGATTCACGATCAGCACGATTCCAACCCCCCCAGAACGATGACACAACCTCTACAAGAGCAGAAAGCAGGTCCGGTCTCATTGACTCGGTGCCGTTACGCAGTCGGGTTTGTGTCTGTGGTCTTTATAAGCCGTCACGTTGATCCTCATCTACATCCGTCTTCAGGACGTGCGTCCTCGGCGTCTGAATGTTTCATCGACTCACTCGTCCAGCGCTGGAGTGAATTCCTCGGCATCTGATGTGGTGACGGATGGCGTGATGTAGATTCCCACTGCTGTGCGGTGTTGAGGAATCGATTAGCCGACGGCGTTGTCGTGGCGACGAGCGAGCGGACGTGTCGTGGGAGCAGGAGACGTCTGCCAAGCTTACCACCTCCGCAACCCCGAGTTTTGAATTTGCGTCTAAAATAAATCGAGCGGTGATGTGATCATTAAACGATGGAAGGTGGGAGAAAAAAACAGTGCTTTTACCAGAGTGGTATCCGTAAAGCTCGGTTGATCCCGCACCGAGTATGTTCCATAAGGCTGGATACAGTTTTATTATATTTTATTGATTTTTCTGACATCTGGATATGAACGGAACAGAGATCCCGCACTGTCATAACATCTGTGTCCCGTTGTTCGGTGTCAGGTTGGTGTTGATCTCTGAGGGATTTGGGTGGTGTGTGTGTGTGTGTGTGTGTATGTAATAACGGTTCTCATCAGTGTTTCCTTGTCTCTGCAGAAGGAGCTGTGTAACATGATCCTGGACTGCTGCGCCCAGCAGAGAACCTACGAGAAGTTCTTTGGTCTTCTGGCTGGGGTGAGGCTCATATCTTCATCCCATGTTTGTTTGTTGGTTTACCTACCTGCCATTTTTAGATCGAGATGGAGAGTACTTTTATTGATCCCCAATGGGAAACTTGGTGTCACAAAAGCTAAGTCTTAACTGTTCGCGAGAGTTTAATTGGTGGCGTCCAAACTCTTGAGAGATGGTTTTGTAGCCTTTTCCAGCCTGATGAGCATCAACAGCCCTGTTAACGAGGTCCTCAGAAATCTGCTTTATTCGTACCGTGATACACTTCCAACAGACGCGTGTTGTGAAGCTCGGACTCTTTAAATAAAACGGGGCGCTCACTCACTCGCACCTGATTCTCATCCCATTGATTGAATTCACATGGCTCTAATTTCGCCTTCAATTGAAACTGCCAATCCTAGAGGTTCACATACTTTTGCCACTCGCGTATATGTAATATCGGATCGTTTTCCTCAATAAATAAACGACCCAATATAATATTTTCGTCTCATTTGTTTAATTGGGTTCTCTTCGTCTACTTTTAGGGCTTGTGTGGAAAATCTGATAATGGTTTAGGTCATATTTAAGGGTTCGCAAACTTTCAAGCACCACCGTATCTGTCTGTTTCCCTCCCATCTATATTTTGTCCTTCTTGCTGTATGTCTTTTCATCTTTCTGTCCGTCGGTGTATGTCCATATACAACTCCTAGAAAGCCGAATCTAGAACCCACTGTGTTCTTTCTTTCTGGGTGAACCCGTAAGCCTAGTTCTCACTGCACCGACAGACGCAGTTAACCCTGTCGGCGTCTGTTGGCGTCGGCATGACGACGAGGCAAGCGTCCCTGAAAACTCCATAGAAGCGAAAGCCGGTTGTTCTCGTTAAAACGGCAGATTTCTGGACCGATCGCGAAGAAGAGGAAAAATTACGCGTCGGCGTTGTTTATTTAAATAAAATGGTTAATTTTGACCCCAGGTGAGGATCATCTACTCTTGTGTTTTGGTTGTAATCGGCAAAATGTTTCCCCGCTTAGATTCGCGTAAAAGTAGACTTCGCTTAGCTCAGCTTAAGCCTACCTTAAGATGTCGTCGGAAGTGCCTGGGGGCAAAGCGAGCCGAATTCTGAAAGCTCCACGCGTCCTCTGTGTGCAGATCCCTGCATGAATTTAAGCGAGTGCCCCGTCTCTCACGTCGCGCCAACCAAGGCTTCACCCACGCCCTCTTCTGTCTTTCAGGCGGAGAACGACGTGTAAAGAAACGACTAGTTGCGGTAAAATTTGGACCGTGGTGTAAAAGGACCATCCGTTTTTAAACCAGTCTGACTGTCCGTAAAACAGTTCGTTGGTGTCTGACGGTTGTGTTTCCCAGCGTTCTGAACCTGTCTGTCTGTGTGTGTGTGTGTGTGTGTGTGTGTCTGTGCAGTGTGAACTAAGCTTTAAAGGTTCTGCACAGACCCCCTACAGCAAAACGATTTCCATTTCCGGAAAGATTAAAAGTACACTCTCTTTAAAAAAGCCAGAATCTTGAATCATTCTGTTGGGGGGGGGGAATAAATAAACAACACCCCCCCTTTTCTTCCATCAGAATTTATTTATGCCTTCCAGTTGCTACTTGGTGAGTTTATTTCTCCGCTGCATCCAGGGGATTTAAACCGCTTTTGAAAACAAAGCTGTTAGAAAGTCATTGCCTGGGGGCGAGTGTTTTATCACGTACGAGACGTGCAGATTGTTTATTACGCACACCGCCCTGGTTCGTGTTTCACTTCTTTGTCCGCGTCTTGCCGTCCGTCCGCCTGTTCTTTCCTCCAACCTGCGATGATTCCTCTCGTTGTCGGTTTTTGTTGCCTGCTCTCAGTCTCTCCATGTCTGTGTTGTTGATCTCTGCAGAGGTTCTGCTTGTTGAAGAAGGACTACATGGAGAGCTTCGAGGCCATCTTCCAGGAGCAGTACGACACCATTCACAGGCTGGAGACCAACAAGCTGCGCAACGTGGCTAGAATGTTCGCGCACCTCCTCTATACAGACTCCGTCCCGTGGAGCGTGAGTGGAGCGGCGATCGTTTTTTCCTGCCTGATAATCAATCGAATCCCTTCGAGATGACTAAACGACTCGGCGCTTAGTCACAAAGACGCTATTGTGCTCAGTATAGAAGCCTTTAACAGGGTTTTTTTTTTTTTTTTAAATCGTAATTAATTGCCTTGGAGAAAGAAAGCAATTTTTCGGTTGCTATACCGAGGCGAATACTAATTTATATATTTATTTATTTTAAATGTATTTATTTTTAATGCTTTGCTTTGGACTGGTCTGTAATTCCCCTCAGGTTCTAGAGTGCATGCGAATGAGCGAGGAGACGACGACGTCCTCCAGTCGTATTTTCGTCAAGATCCTCTTCCAGGAGCTGTGCGCTTACATGGGGCTTCCGAAGCTCAACGAGAGACTCAAGGACACGTGAGTTGCCGCCCCCCAGATGGATTTGTGCGCTAGACGTGCTCTGCTCAGAAACACACACACAGACGCTACACGTAAACGATAAGTGTATAAACGGCGCCGTTTCGTCTGCAGGACCCTGCAGCCGTTCTTCGAAGGCCTGTTCCCTCGCGACAACCCGAGGAACACGAGATTCGCCATCAATTTCTTCACCTCCATCGGCCTGGGCGGACTCACGTAAGAAGCGACCCTTTTCTCTGTTAGGCCACGTGCAGATATTCCATCTCTCTGTACCGGCGTAATGGTAACCTTTTACAGGGCGGTTCTATTCAAATGTCAAGCTTAGAATGGGAGAAATAAAGTCGCTGTTTAACTGCTCGGATTAAAGGTCATGACTTGCCATGCAAACATGTAGCCTGATATATAACGTGTTAATAAGCCAAGTGACGGCGCAGTGGATTTCAATTAGAACGATGGTGGGTCTTTTAAATGAACCTGGAGAAGAAATAGCCTTGTATCCAAACCAACAAGAGCGAAATAAATAATCGAGAACGTTGGCGGCTGGACACTTACAGTTGTGCCTAAAAGTTTGCACACCCCTTGCAGAATCTGCTAAATCTTAACCGTGGCTGTATGATGTCGAGCGCCATCTTTTCACACTGAGGACAACCGAGGGACTCGTACACAACTGTTACATAAGGTGTAATAGACTGTAGACTAAACCGTTTGTCAAGATAGTGAGAATTCATTTTATGGAAAAATAAAAATAAGTAATTTAAAAAAATTTGTATGTGGTAATGAGTAAATACCAATACTGCACATTTTTTACAAAATATGAATAACTCCTCTAATGATGCCTTTATGAATGCTTTATGAGGAGAGGTCAGGTGTTTTGGATTATGAATGCATCATCTGTTAATGGCTTATGAGCATGCTGTGAGGGGATGGAATTTCCAAAGCATTTTAAATATGTAAAAATAAACATTAACGAGCACGAGGCAGAACAAAACTCAGCTGCTGTTTAAGGTTCAGACAACATTTAAACACGGATTAAAAAAAATATTTACACAGATCTGTAGGGGTTTTTATGTGTCTTATTAAAGCATTTTGAATATCATGGTCTGTCATTTAACCTATAGCGACCCATGGGTTCTGGTACACTGTTGGCTAACCAACCGTGGTTCTGGTTCTGGATCACGCCTACTGTTGGCTAACCAACCGTCCCCCATCCCCCCTCTCTTTCTAACAGAGATGAGTTAAGAGAGCATCTGAAGAATGCCCCTAAGATGATCATGACCCAGAACCAGGATGTCGAGTCATCTGACTCTTCCTCCTCCTCCTCGTCCTCATCATCAGATTCCTCATCCTCGGGCAGTGACAGCAGTGACTCGGATTCCTCCAGTGACTCAGACTCCAGCAGTTCCGGATCTTCAGGTACACACTAGTCCCACTTATAATACAGTATCTCATCCATCAGTACACTAGTGCCTCTCTGAGTAGACTACCTCATCCTTAGTCCCTCTGTCAGTAGACTATCTCATCCTTAGTCCCTCTGTCAGTAGACTATCTCATCCCTAGTCCCTCTCTCAGTACACTATCTCATCCCTAGTACCCCTCTCAGTACACTATCTCATCCCTAGTCCCTCTCTCAGTACACTATCTCATCCCTAGTCCCTCTCTCGGTACACTATCTCATCCCTAGTCCGTCTCTCGGTACACTATCTCATCCCTAGTCCCTCTCTCAGTACACTACCTCATCCCTAGTACCCCTCTCAGTACACTATCTCATGCCTAGTCCCTCTCTCGGTACACTATCTCATCCCTAGTACCCCTCTCAGTACACTATCTCATCCCTAGTCCCTCTCTCAGTACACTATCTCATCCCTAGTCCCTCTCTCAGTACACTATCTCATCCCTAGTACCTCTCTCAATACACTCTCATCCCTAGTCCCTCTCTCGGTACACTATCTCATCCCTAGTCCCTCTCTCGGTACACTATCTCATCCCTAGTCCCTCTCTCGGTACACTATCTCATCCCTAGTCCCTCTCTCGGTACACTATCTCATCCCTAGTCCCTCTCTCGGTACACTATCTCATCCCTAGTCCCTCTCTCGGTACACTATCTCATCCCTAGTCCCTCTCTCGGTACACTACCTCATTCCTAGGCCCTCTCTCAGTACTCTCTCATCCCTAGGCCCTCTCTCAGTACACTATCTCATCCCTAGGCCCTCTCTCAGTACACTATCTCATCCCTAGTCCCTCTCTCAGTACACTCTCTCATCCCTAGTCCCTCTCTCAGTACACTCTCATCCCTAGTCCCTCTCTCAGTACACTCTCTCATCCCTAGTCCCTCTCTCAGTACACTCTCATCCCTAGTCCCTCTCTCAGTACACTCTCATCCCTAGTCCCTCTCTCAGTACACTCTCATCCCTAGTACCTCTCTCAGTACACTCTCATCCCTAGTCCCTCTCTCAGTACACTCTCATCCCTAGTACCTCTCTCAGTACACTCTCTCATCCCTAGTCCCTCTCTCAGTACACTATTTCATCCTTAGTCTGTCTCTCAGTACACTCTCTCATCCTTAGTCCCTCTCTCAGTACACTATCTCATCCCTAGTACCCCTCTCTCAGTACACTATCTCATCCCTAGTACCCCTCTCTCAGTACACTATCTCATCCCTAGTACCCCTCTCTCAGTACACTCTCATCCCTAGTCCCTCTCTCAGTACACTCTCATCCCTAGTCCCTCTCTCAGTACACTCTCATCCCTAGTCCCTCTCTCAGTACACTCTCTCATCCCTAGTCCCTCTCTCAGTACACTCTCATCCCTAGTCCCTCTCTCAGTACACTCTCATCCCTAGTCCCTCTCTCAGTACACTCTCATCCCTAGTACCTCTCTCAGTACACTCTCATCCCTAGTCCCTCTCTCAGTACACTCTCATCCCTAGTACCTCTCTCAGTACACTCTCTCATCCCTAGTCCCTCTCTCAGTACACTATTTCATCCTTAGTCTGTCTCTCAGTACACTCTCTCATCCTTAGTCCCTCTCTCAGTACACTATCTCATCCCTAGTACCCCTCTCTCAGTACACTATCTCATCCCTAGTACCCCTCTCTCAGTACACTATCTCATCCCTAGTACCCCTCTCTCAGTACACTCTCATCCCTAGTCCCTCTCTCAGTACACTCTCATCCCTAGTCCCTCTCTCAGTACACTCTCATCCCTAGTCCCTCTCTCAGTACACTCTCTCATCCCTAGTCCCTCTCTCAGTACACTCTCATCCCTAGTCCCTCTCTCAGTACACTCTCATCCCTAGTCCCTCTCTCAGTACACTCTCATCCCTAGTACCTCTCTCAGTACACTCTCATCCCTAGTCCCTCTCTCAGTACACTCTCATCCCTAGTACCTCTCTCAGTACACTCTCTCATCCCTAGTCCCTCTCTCAGTACACTATTTCATCCTTAGTCTGTCTCTCAGTACACTCTCTCATCCTTAGTCCCTCTCTCAGTACACTATCTCATCCCTAGTACCCCTCTCAGTATACTATCTCATCCCTAGTACCCCTCTCTCAGTACACTATCTCATCCCTAGTACCCCTCTCTCAGTACACTATCTCATCCCTAGTACCCCTCTCTCAGTACACTCTCATCCCTAGTCCCTCTCTCAGTACACTCTCATCCCTAGTCCCTCTCTCAGTACACTCTCATCCCTAGTCCCTCTCTCAGTACACTATTTCATCCTTAGTCCGTCTCTCAGTACACTCTCTCATCCCTAGTCCCTCTCTCAGTACACTCTCATCCCTAGTCCCTCTCTCAGTACACTCTCATCCCTAGTCCCTCTCTCAGTACACTCTCATCCCTAGTCCCTCTCTCAGTACACTCTCATCCCTAGTCCCTCTCTCAGTACACTCTCATCCCTAGTCCCTCTCTCAGTACACTCTCATCCCTAGTCCCTCTCTCAGTACACTCTCATCCCTAGTCCCTCTCTCAGTACACTCTCATCCCTAGTACCTCTCTCAGTACACTCTCTCATCCCTAGTCCCTCTCTCAGTACACTATTTCATCCTTAGTCTGTCTCTCAGTACACTCTCTCATCCTTAGTCCCTCTCTCAGTACACTATCTCATCCCTAGTACCCCTCTCAGTATACTATCTCATCCCTAGTACCCCTCTCTCAGTACACTATCTCATCCCTAGTACCCCTCTCTCAGTACACTCTCATCCCTAGTCCCTCTCTCAGTACACTCTCATCCCTAGTCCCTCTCTCAGTACACTATTTCATCCTTAGTCCGTCTCTCAGTACACTCTCTCATCCCTAGTCCCTCTCTCAGTACACTATTTCATCCTTAGTCTGTCTCTCAGTACACTCTCTCATCCTTAGTCCCTCTCTCAGTACACTATCTCATCCCTAGTCCCTCTTTCAGTACACTATCTCATCCCTAGTACCCCTCTCAGTACACTATCTCATCCCTAGTACCTCTCTCAGTACACTATCTCATCCCTAGTACCTCTCTCAGTACACTATCTCATCCCTAGTCCCTCTCTCAGTACACTATCTCATCCCTAGTACCCCTCTCAGTACACTATTTCATCCCTAGTCCCTCTCTCAGTACACTCTCATCCCTAGTCCCTCTCTCCGTACACTCTCATCCCTAGTCCCTCTCTCAGTACACTACCTCTATCTATCTATCTATCTATGTATCTATCTATCTATGTATCTATCTAAAATACATACAGTGCTAAGAAATAGTATTTGTCTCCATCCTGTTTTTGTGTATATCTCGTACTAAATAGTTTTACATCTTCAAAAGAAACAACGTAAAACAAAGACAACCTGAGTAAACACACTATACCGTTTTTATTTATTTATTATAATGAAGTAAAAAGTTATCCAACACTTATCACCCATGTGAAAAATGAATTGCCCCCTTAAGCTTAAAAATCTGGTTGTGCCAACTTTAGCAGCAATAACTGCAACCAAACTCTTTCGATAACTGGAGAGAAGTCTTTCACTTGCTTCTAGGACTAGGGTTATCACGGTACCAAAATTTCAGTAGTCGGTACCAGTAAAAATCCACGGTACTCTGTACCAATTTCGTTATCGAAGCAAAACACAAAAACATGCTAATTGAACAACACACTATTTTATTAATAGTTATTTATCAATTTAAAATGTGTTTTTAAAAATGCCATTCTGTGTACTTGAAGTACATCATTATTAAAGCTACTAGAGTTATCCAGACAAGAGTAGAAATGTTTTTCCAATGTCTTCTTGTTCCACGGTGCACTCATGAGAAGTTCCTGACTGACCACCTGTCAGGCAGCGCGTCATTACCGGGTTGACCCGAAAATCTGGAACTGTCAACTTTTTTACTATTGACTTGGAACCGAAGTACTGGTACTTTTGACAACCCTACCTAGGACTATGTTTTGGATCGTTGTCTTGCTGCATAGTTCAGTTGCACTTGAGTTTCAAATTACGGACTGAAGACCAGACATTCTCCTTTAGATTTTCTGATCGAGAGCAGAATTCAAGGTTCCCTCAATTATTTCAAGTTGCCCAGACCCTGAAGCAGCAAAGCATCCCCACACCATCACACTACCTCCACCATGCTCGACTGTAGATATGATGTTCTTTTTGTGGAATTCTGTGTTTGGTTTACGCCGGATGTAACGAGACCAGTGTCTTCCAAACACTTCCACTTTCAATTCATCAATCCACAGAACATTCTCCCAAAAGGTTTGAGAGTCAGACGAGCTTTCATGTTCTTCCGGGTTAGCAGTGGTTTTCACCTCGCCACTCTTCCACGGATGCCATTTTAACCCAGTGTCTTTCTGATAGTGGAGTCATGAACAGTGACCTTTATTGATGAAAGAGAGGCCTGTAGGTCCTTTGATGTTGTCCTCGGCTCTTTTGTGACTTCCTGGATGAGTAGTTGCTGTGCTCTTGGAGGAATTTTGGAAGGTCGGCCACTTCCGGCAAGGTTCACTACTGTGCTGAGTTTTTCCATTTGGAGATAACGGCTCTCGCTGTGGTCCTTTGGCGTCCCAGAGCCTTTGAAATAGCTTTGTAACCCTTCCCAGACTGATGTATTTCAATCACCTTCTTCCTCATCAATTCGGAAATTTCTTAAAATCTTTCCATAGTGTGTTACCGGGTGTGTTAAAAAAGTTCTATTTAAGTGTTGATGTGATTGAACAGGGTTTGCAGTAATCAGGCCTGGTTGCGTCTAGTCCAGCTGAACCCCATTATGAATGCAGTTTCATAGATTTGGGGAATTAGTAACTACGGGGGCAAATACATTTTCACACAGGCCCAGTTGGTATTGGATAACGTTTTTGCTTCAATAAATTACATCGTTCGAAAACTGTATTTTGTGTTTACTCGGGTTGCCTTTGTTTTATCTTAGGTTTTGTTTTACTTGCTGAAACAATTGAACGAGATGTACACAAAAACAGAAGAAATTGCTTTTTCACAGCTCTGTAGGAGAAAAGCTGCAGCAAACGACAGATCAGTTTCCAGAGAAACAGGAAAACTGAGCTCATACACTCATCATTTCCTCCTCGTCATTTACAGCCTGTCAGGCGCTCAGTTCTTTAGAGCTTTAAAATACAGTGAAGGGAATTTGGAAGGCAGTAAGAGTGCGTGCGTGCACTTTGCGTAAAACCAAACTTGCACAGACGTCTGTAATTGCTTTAATTGTTTTTTTTTGGTTTTTTTTGTTCTTGTTAATGGTATGTTGTTGTCTAAATGGACATCAGGTCACACACTCACATACACACAAAGATTTCCTGACTGAGCATTAGCCTCCAGCTAATGATGATGTAAGTTGCTCAGTAATGGATGTAAGATACACTGCAGTTGACTTGCTAATTCTCTCGCACACAGGAAAGCCATACCGTGGAGAGCGTGCAGCGAAAGTTGCTCTTAATGTGCGAGAGCGCGGGAGAAGGGTCTCGCCTGACGTACGAGGGAGAAGAGACTCCCCCGGTGTGAGAGAGCGCAGGCGAAGTGGCACTCCTGTTGCGCGAGAACGCTTGCGAAAGGACTCTCCTGTTGCGCGCGAACGCTTGCGAAAGGACTCTCCTGTTGCGCGCGAACGCTTGCGAAAGGACTCTCCTGTTGCGCGAGAACGCTTGCGAAAGGACTCTCCTGTTGCACGAGAACGCTTGCGAAAGGACTCTCCTGTTGCGCGCGAACGCTTGCGAAAGGACTCTCCTGTTGCGCGGGACCGCTTGCGAAAGGACTCTCCTGTTGCGCGGGACCGCTTGCGAAAGGACTCTCCTGTTGCGCGGGACCGCTTGCGAAAGGACTCTCCTGTTGCGCGGGACCGCTTGCGAAAGGACTCTCCTGTTGCGCGAGAACGCTTGCGAAAGGACTCTCCTGACCGGGGAGAACGCAAGGACCGGCAGTACAAAAACAGAGAGACCGAGGACTCGCGCAAAAACAAGGACACCAGAAGTGACTCGCAGAGAGACCGAGATTGCCGACGCAGCCGAGTGAAAGCGAGGTCAAAGTCAAAATCGCCTGAGAGAAGCAGCAAGGACGTTTCCTCCAAAGATTCGTACAGGAACGGAGTGGAGCGGGAGGACAAGGAGAGCCGGTACAGAGGCTCCAGGAGGAGAGAGGACAGGAGTGTAGAGAGATCACCCAGGCGACACAGATAGCCCACGGCACGAGAAAAATCAGAATTATTACGTCGCAACCTTAACTTTGGACCACGAAATGCAGTGTCTCTTCGCAAAGTAGCAGTGCATTGTGGGAAATACGGATGGTTTTAGATTCCCACTGGACTGTAGAAATGGGAGGAAAGTGTTTGTTTGTAACCTGGAGGACATTTTGTATTTTGAGTTCCCTAAAAATGTTTTGTGTTTATATGACCATTAAAATAATCGATCAAACGACTAGCTTCCGTCTTCAATTTGAAACGTGCACTGGATTCGTTAATATGTCGAGTCTCACCAGCAACGTTTACACGTAGAGCAGAATAAACAGCAAACGATCACGTCCTTGCACACGTCCTTGCTGGGGTTTACCTATAGGCTACCTGCAAAATATGAAACCAATTTAAAGATTTATGAATGAGCTAAACCTGCAACTTGGGTAACTTTTGGGGAGTTAGATTCCACACGTAAAGGTTTCACGTTCCATCGAATGTGGGTATGAACATAAATACGAGCGCACAAACCATTCAGTGAGCCCTCGATCCCTGCAGATGGGGGCGGCGCCATCCGGGAAAAGACCACACCCACCAAGACGGAAACATTTCAATAAAAGATAACGGTGAGTCAGTTTATAGAGTACTGATTTCTGAGGACTCGTCCATCTAAAGGGTCACGTGGAGCCAAACCTTGCCGGTGAAATAAATAAATGCCCCCTACAGTACAACAGAGCGGGCAGTTACATCCTTAAATGCTTCATTTTATTGCACATTTTACATGATTGACACGTTGAAGTGTCAATCCTGTCCTTTTTCATTCGTTTGTTTGGAATTTTTCTTATTTAAAAAAAAATAAATAAATACATCATCCTGAACGAGACAGACTTAATTCCATAATTGCAGAAGGTTGTAATTTTCCGTTAAATATCGGTTTGTTTATTCGCTTGCTTTGTGACAGGAAATGTAACGTTCAGCCTGCCAGACAGCCCGTCTCTCCTTTTCTTATTCATTCTGTAAAGAAAACGACACACAAACCGACGCTGTCGCTTCTAATCTGACGAGCGCTGACGCTGATGTGTCCTTTCTGCCCTCCAGGAGCTCGGAAAGAACGCCGCCATTCTTTAATAAAGCCCTCGTTCACTTCTCGGAGGGTAAACGGTGAACGCCTATCCTAGAAACGCGTCCTGCCTTTGTAGTCGGCTGTAGATTGTCCTTTGTGATCACGCAGCAGCCGATCACCGGCTAGTTAGAGTGCTGGATGTGGATAAGAGAGCAGAGGCACTGTGGATTGATGGGTAGTCAGGTAAATAGACTTCATTGAACCAGTGGAAGTCGTTTTCAGTGTCCCTATTTGGTTTCAGAGTTTATGACAGTAAATACTGCAGATGAAAAGGTTCCTCTGTTTTGTTTTTTTTTCTTTTTTTCTTTTTCCTTTTACGCCGTACCAGCGTCTGCCTCGTTTTTAGAGCTCCGACAAAATTCAAAGATAAATTGAGGAGTAGACGCTCTTGATGTCCATGGTGAAATTTGTGTGCAATACGGAGTATAAAGTGCATAAAATAAGTGTAACGTGTGCCAGCAGGAAAATAAGAATGATCGCCTACTCGAGTCATTCACTTAACGGAGGGAATTATGGGTAAACAGACGTGATTGATCCTCCAAGGAGACATAAACCTGTACACCGTAAACGACGTGTGCTGGAGCCAATTGGAAAGGATGGTGAGATGGGAGATCAGTGGATAGTTGGATGTATGTGAGAGAGGGTGATTTATTTATTTATTTTTAAATGATCGATATGAGAATGATGGGTAAATTGGGAATAGATGGATGGAGGAGTTGGTGATGAATAGATGTAATGCTGGATAGATGGAGGAAGGAATAGGAAGCAGGATTTCTGTTCCATGGATCAGATGAATCAGGATGATAAATGGATGGAAGGAGGAATTAATGGAAGAGTGCATGATGGTTTGAAGTATGAGAATGGGGGGAGGATGGATGGAAGAGTGGATGATGAATGGAGGGATGACCAGGAGAATAGGTGATAAGTGGAAGAGTTGTCAGAGGATGGTAAATGGAAGGAAGGACGGATGAATGGGAATGTTTACAATAAATGAATAGGTGGATGGAATAGAGCACAAGAAATTAATAAATGTATTTAAGAGTTTACGATAAAATCAACTGGAAGAGTTCGTGTTAATTTAATTGACGGATAGATGAGAGTTTAGGATAAATGAATAGATGGATTGAAGAGGTTATGATAATTGGTAGATGGAAATGGAATAATGGAGTCATTTGTAGCTGCAACGTTACACTGAATATAAATGAAACATGTAACATAAAATGGAAACTTTTTTTGTGTGTAATTGATCATCTGTATAGAAATGTTACCTACCGAGAAGTGTTTGACACACTGGTTAGGAAGCTCTTGGTAGTTGGGCTGATCTCTGCATTGCTATCTCACTAATGGATGCAGGATAATGATGTAGTCTGATCTCTTCTACCCCTTGGAGGTCTGTGCTGACCTAAGCCACAATTTATGCACATGTCCTACCCTTAACAAGGTGGTTTTTATTCATCATGGAGACCGATGTCATGCTCCCAGTTCACACTGATTTATTTGAGCATTTTCAGAACACTTATTTGAATGTTGAGAGCCCAAGCTTGTCGTAACAGCAGCTAGCTAATGCTCACTTGTGTAGTGTCCATTGTACAGATGTGCAAATTGTATACACACGTACCGTTCATGACGAATCACTAAATCCGTCTGTTAAAAAGGCACTACGAGCAAATTGTAATCTTTTAGTCAAATGTGTTAATTAAATAAGGAGTAAAACACTTGAGGCCATGCAGTTAGAGGAAAATAATCCACGACGGCGCGGTGGAGATGCTGTTACACCATAGCAAAGCTGCTAGTCGGTGTCCATTTTATTTACAGTATTTATTTGTTGAATTGTGTTGCAACGCGTGTTTGAGCAGTTTATGTACATTTGGGCAGGAGCTTGAGACGTATGTTTTCGTTTACCTAGAATAGACTGGTAGAGTGGAGAATATATGGAAGATTTGTGGAAAGACGGATGGATTGGAGAATAAAACTGTGACTGGATGGATGGATGGGAGCGCGAATGATGGATGGGTGGATGGACTATAAATTGAGAATGGAGCTGGATGGATGGGAAAGTAGAACATAAAGTACAACGCTGAACATGAAATGTATGGGATGGATGTGAGTGCGAGACGAATGGCAGGATGGTTTGGTGGGAGAATGGATGAAAATGGATAGGGTAGAAAATTGATGGCTGGGAGAATGGATCATAAATTGATAGAGCAAAGATCAGTGGGTTGATAAACTGAAGACTGAGTAGATGGGTGAATGGGTAAAAGAATGAAGGAGTTGAAGGAAGGATGTCTAGATGAATAGAAGGATGTGACTGGATGGATGTAACAGTGGAATTTATAATGGGTAGAAGGATGGAGTTTTCAGTATATAAGTAGTTAAAGGTGAAAGGGTAGACGGATGATAAACTGATAGAACGGAATACAGGATCGACGGATGATAAACTGATTGAAAACAACGATGGAATGACGGGGAAAACCCGTCAAAACAAAGTATGGATAGATGATATACTGACAAAAAGATGGACGGAAGAGAAACTGATAGAACTGAAAAGGATGGATGTATAATAAACTGACGGAGCTGACAAAAGGATGGATGAATAGATGGATGAATGGATGGATGATTAAGACACTGATAGAACTGAAAAGGAGGGATGGGTAATAAACTGTTGGACCTTGAAAAATGATGGATGGATGGACAATAAACTGATCCGACTGAAAAAAGATAGAATTATGGTTGGATGATAAACTGATGGAAGTGGGGAAATATATGAATGGATGCATAACAAACTGATAGAACAAAAAAGGGTGGGATTATAGGTGGGTGGATGGATGATAAACTGATGTAACCAAAAATAGAATGTAATAATGGATGGAAGATGAACTGATCGAACCGGTAGAAAGATTGATGGATGATAAACTAATATAACTGAATAAAAAGGATGGAATATGGTGGAGTGGAGACAGAATAAATGGATGGAAGAAATCTAAGTAAACATGTTTAATCTGCACTAATCCTGTTTATAATCTCACTGCACCTTTTAAACAGGTTCTGTGTTGAAGTCCATTGTACAGTTTATCAGGTGAGAGAGAATTATTTACCTCAGGATTGGAGGACTCGGACTACTCATCGAAAAAAAAAAGAGAAATCCGGTTTGCCTCATCATCGGTCAAGCACAAACCCATCCGTCACTCGCGTCACTGTGAGCTGCTGATTCATTTTCTTTTTGTTGAGAACTTAGCATCTACTTTTTGTCTAGTTGTGTTGAGAATTTATCATCCCAGTGCTGAATGTAGCACTCCATTAGCAGGAGACTCTTTTGGAAACAGGACTCAGCCGTTCACAGCCATGTGACAATGTGTGTGTGTGTCTGTCTCACAGTTCACACTTCTTTTTCCAAGCTCTATTTAGGACACAACCCTATTCAGTATGCCTGCTGTGGTTTGAAGGCTCAATTTGCATGTAACTCCAACTTAAACTATGCAGTTGTTGCGAACCAGATGTCGCTTCACGAAGACTGATGGACGGATAGAGATGTGTAGGGAGGACCTGCTGTATACTAAATGAACACGGTGCTCATAGAGTTCTTGAGAAAGCAGGATGTTCCACTGAGGAAAGAATGATGCTGAAAGCATCCTGTTTCTCATGATATCCCCATCGTTTTTATTAAGTCAACGGAGATTTGTTTAAAGCGGTGACAACATGGACGACAAATCCCGGAGGCTCTCTAAGCTAAGCTGTTTAGTGCAACTATCAAGTATCTATGTCTGTATTCAGGTTTAAACCTGACGTGGGTGTGGCCTAAACTGGACAAGGTTACCACGCTGAACCTGGAAACACTGGAAGAAACCCAGAGGTAGAAATGTCAGCAGCGTCAGCAGCCAGGGCCGGAGTGGGACTGATTTTCCGCCCGGGCATGTCATCTGAGTAATCCATGCATGTGGCCTCTATATGCAGCGCACACACTAAATACATATATACAGCTGCAATCAAAATGAATCAACCCCCATTGCAAATGAGGTTTATTGTGAAAATGTACAGACTTTCAGTAGTTTGCAATGAACAAATTGAACAAAAGCAGCTGAAATGGTTCAACACAACGCATGCTTCAAGTGGTTGCCAAAAAATTCAACGGAAAACGCGACTTATAAGGACTTCCCCAGTTTCAAAATGATTCAACCCCCTGAATAGAATCCCTCACAACAGCACAAATATGCAAAACAGGTGTTGTCGCAAGCACACCTGATTTGACTAATCAAGGGCTTCATTAGTTGTACCAGGTGTGCTTGAGCTGGAACACATGGAATACCTGAACAGGCTAGGGGCAGAAAGATATGGAATACCTGAACAGGCTAGGGGTAGAAAGATATGGAATACCTGAACAGGCTAGGGGTAGAAAGATATGGAATACCTGAACTGGGCAGAAAAAGGAAGCTATCGACGGCTGCAAGCAGATTTCTAAGGTTGGTAGGTTGTGAAAAACCCTCGAGTGACTGCATCTTTATATTTGATTTTGTTTGCTTTGTAAATGATATGTTATCAGTTTATTCCTTGCTGTGTGATTTCTCTAAAGCCACATTGTTGATATAAAATTCTGTTGTTGACTTCTGAAATGAGTGAACCCACCTTTCCCTGGATAGACTCTGGATCCACCACAACCCTGTTCAGAATAAAGAGCTTACTGAAAGTAAGTGAGTGCATGTTACACAATACCGCGAGCTTTTTTCAAAACTTCTCATTATTCAGACAACTGGATTTTTCAGATCCACATGGTCTGCTGTTAATCCTGGCTTCAGGTAGACTGAGGAAATCTACCTGTGAATGATATCATTGCCTCCTCATGGCTCCAGGGTCCCTGGTTTGATCTTGAGCTTGGTGTGTGTGTGTGTGTGTGAGCCCTGCACTGGACTGCCATCCATTATGTGTTAAAGGTCACCACAAATCTTTATTTCTAGTCACATGATGTAATGTAGAGCAGAATTCAGCTCACTGGTTCTTGAATATAAGTAGTCTAACTTGGTTATTTTTCCAGGCTGCAGTGAAGATGGATGGATTGATGTGTGTGTGTGTGTGAGAGGGAGAGAGAGAGTTTGTGTGCCGTCCTTCACGTCCTTGGCCCGTCCCTCACAAGAGAGCTGTGCGTTACGGTAATGACGCTATTCATCACTGACTTTGTTGGTGGGATTTTGGATTAACTCATGCTGGGTTAATGGAGAGATCTGAATTACAGTGGTATGAAAAAGTGTCTTGCTGTGAGCTGCACTTATGGGATTTTTGCTCTGAACGAGAGCCGTGAACCACAATCAGTTTTTCCTCCATCTTCTTTAAACTTGACGTGTATGAATCACCCAGGCTGTTTCCTGAAGCCTGATGCAGGTACATGTACAGGTACATTCAGACAAAAGTTCATCTTTGTTATTTATTTATTTTTTCAGATTAATTGGTGTGAACTGTCGGTGTATGCATCGCTTCCACTGAAATCAATGGCAGGGGTGCATTTTTTGATGGGGACACACACATTCTTGTGAATCATAAACCCAAAACCAAATCACAAACCTCACCATAAACTGTAACTCCAATCATAAACCCCAAACCCAATTCTAAACCTCACCATAAACTTGAACTCCAATCGTAATCCCCACTGTAAACTCTAACTCCAATCATAAGCCCCAATCCTAATCCCCACTGTAAACTCTAACTCCAATCATAAACCCCAAACGCAATCCTAATCCCCACTGTAAACTCTAACTCCAATCATAAACCCCAAACGCAATCCTAATCCCCACTGTAAACTCTAACTCCAATCATAAACCCCAAACGCAATCCTAATCCCCACTGTAAACTCTAACTCCAATCATAAATCCTAATTCTAAACCTCACCATAAACTTGAACTCCAATCTTAATCCCCACTGTAAACTCTAACTCCAATCATCAAACCCAATCCTAATCCCCACTATAAACTCTAACTCCAATCATAAACCCCAAACCCAATCCTAATCCCCACTGTAAACTCTAACTCCAATCATAAACCCCAAACCCAATCCTAATCCCCACTGTAAACTCTAACTCCAATCATAAACCCCAAACCCAATCCTAATCCCCACTATAAACTCTAACTCCAATCATAAACCCCAAACCCAATCCTAATCCCCACTGTAAACTCTAACTCCAATCATAAACCCCAAACCCAATCCTAATCCCCACTGTAAACTCTAACTCCAATCATAAACCCCAAACCCAATCCTAATCCCCACTATAAACTCTAACTCCAATCATAAACCCCAATCCTAATTCTAAGCCGGACTACCTAAAGGAAACCCCAAAGCACAGGGAGAGAATGCAAACTCCGTGCACACACGGCAAAATCAAGCCCCCATCCCTGGAGGAGTGAGGCAAATGTGCTAACCACTAGGCCACCATGCCCCCCGCAACTCCAATCATAAACCCCACCCTAACTCTAACTCCAGTCATAAACCCCACCCCTAAAACCCTACAAAACCCCAACCTTAAACCACAACCCTAAATCCTTATTCCAACCATAAACCCCAACCCTAGACCCTAACTCCAACCTTAAACCCTAATTCCAATAATAAAACCCACTCCTAAACCAAAAGTCCAGATCTAAACCACGGTAATGCAATCAAAACCCCAAAACCTCATCCTAAACTCATAACTCTAGACCATAACTCTAATTCTACATCCTGTGCCAAACACCTATCTTAATCTCTCCCCCAAGATTATACTTGATTTTAATGCACATATGCAAGATGGCTACCGTACAGAACATTTGTGATGTGATTTGTGCATTTCTCAAAAAAAACCAACAACCCAATTTATGCACATATTGCAATTCCAGTGTAATCAGTAGGGGCAGTATTTGAAACAGCACTCCATTAACGCAGTGAAATTGGATTAATAACCTGATAACCATCTACATTTGTCCCAGTGCTGCTGTTTCTGCCATTCTTTGAAGATACACATTATCAGAGCCTTCTCAAATTCCACCAATTTTACTGTTTATCTTGTCCGAAATCAGAGGTCATGGTCAAAGATGATATTCTGGTACTAGTGAGGGATATTTTCACTCTGATATGCCCCCTAGTGGACAGAGCATTCAATCCTATGGGTTTAAATCTGCCACAAAGATTGTACTTAAACCCTAGGCTTGTGTAAGTCGCTAAGTTCATTTATGTTTTTGTCTCCATTTCTGCTTCATATAAATGTGGAGACTCTTTCACAGGGAAATAAACAGCCAACTCTATTGGTCTTAGTTTTTTTTTTTTTTAAAAAAAAAAAGCTTCACACCAGAATGTATTTTTTTCTCCATGATGCTAATATTTTTCACACCACTGCATGTACATCTGTCCTCACTAGGCTCTTTCTGAAGACCAGATGAGTTCCTGTTATTGGAAAACTGATCAGTGTTGCCAGATTCAGTAATTCCCTGCCCACTCTGGCTCATTTTAATCACACTGAGCTGAAAAGAAAAAAAAAAAAAATGGCCTTGGGCTGATGGATCTAATTTGGCAAAGTAACTGTTTGGGCTGGTTTTAGACCATGAAAGGTTGGCAACAGAAAATCCAATCTGGCAAATGTGCATCTGATTTGTGAGTCCCAGTGCTGTGTGTAGGATTAAAATGAATTTAGCTGAATGAGTGTCTGCAGTCACGGTTTGGTGATTTTTCCACTCTAATACCTAACTTACTAAAAGCTGATCATGAGCAGATTATTTGAATTTAGGGGTTTTAGGCGCAGCAGGGCAGAAACGTGGTGTGCTCTAAATGCTATCATTCTTGTCTAATTAGTGTTTTTATAAGCACACGAGCAATTTATTGTTGATTTTTTTTCTTCTTCTTCTTCCAAGATCACCTTGTTCCTTCGACTTATTCACGTTCTTTTTTTTTTTCTTTTTCTTCGTCACTAATTTCATTTGGATAAAATTAGCACTAAAGGCTGAATTAACAACCTAGAAACGCCCTTGCAGTGCTGGGAAGTAGCTAGCTACAACTAGTGACTCTACAAGCTTTTAGTAACATGCAAATAGCTTAGCTATTCTCAAAATAAAACAGCTTTTCCAGTAACTAGCTACTTTAAAAAAAAAAAAAAACACACACACAGAGCGGTAGCGCACTCTAGATAGATATATCCAGAAATTAACTGAACAAATATTAGTGGAGTGAGCCCACTTTGGTACCTTTTTGCTTTTCTTTTTTGATAACGGTTGCTTTATAGTTACGTCATGTTAACCGCGTCTTACTACGAGCAGTTTAAGAGCTTTGTTATGGAAAGTAGCTTCCCCAGTACTGCTCACTTTATTTGTCAAAGTCTAAAGTATTGACAGTATTAACATGATTAAGGCTCTGTCCTCTACATTAATTTTCATATTTAGCCAGTGTTCATACTAGTAGGTCAGCCATTTTAGGAAATGGCACAAATGTTCGCAAAGATAGAATTGTTTCTAACCAGACCTGATCGTTGTTATTTCCAAGTGATTATATGGTTTTATCTGAGGTACTGCCAGGGTTACACCCACATTTTATCTGTAACCTGATTCTGTGTTCTGTAGATAAATAGTAAGGAAAATGTTCGTTAATAGACAGCATTGCATTCTCGAGGCTGATTTGACAACCTAAAAACTCCTTCACAGTGTTCCGGAGTAGCTATAAGTAGCGATATTACTAGCTTAACTGCATTTTAACTGTTTTTTTTTTTTTTTTAACCAGTTAGCATTATAAGACAGTCTGGTAGATATTTCCAGAAACAAACTGAACCAATATTAGCAGAGAGGCCTATCTGTCTTATTACTAATTTGCTGAGTGTTATTTTACAGTCGAATAAGATTAATAATAAGCAACCGAGGGGGATACAAATTTTTGCACTCGCCTGTAGCTAGTGTACTGTCCCAAAGAAGAGGTTTGTTTGTGTTTTCTCCGCAGCTGTTGCTTGTTGGAATGGATACTAATCAGAGTGGGGATACACCACTACAGGACCAGAGTTGAGATGTTCTGGAGGAAGATTTGGCTGCCATTCGCTATAGGACGTGTTGAGTGAGGGTGGAGTTCAGCCTGTGTCCTTGAAAGCCTGTGTTTAAACTCTAAAATAGAGCTTTAGTGGATGACCACGACTGCAGCGTGCAATTAGGAGGCCGTACACCTACCAAGGAAGAAGCTCACTGCAGCATCACACACCAGTCTGGTTTGATGAGATAGCAATTTTTAGTTGGAAGCAACTTGAATAAGTGCAAACAACGGCACATGAACTCAGTCCCCCTTATCAGTTTCAAGCAAATAAAACACACATTAATCGTTGCCTGTAATGGGATTGGTGCATACAGACTGGCGTGTTGGATTTGTACTGGTTTCTCATGGTCATGATTTCTTGGATCATATAAACAAAACAGTGATGATGATGATGTGTGTGCATTAATAATAATCAGTGACTGCTGGTTGTGATATTACATATGAGCGGCTAATACATTATATCTTGAGGTCTCATTGGTGGCATGATAAGAATGATATGGGACAAAATATTACACACACACACTTAAAGACTAATATCTAGCTACATTCAGTGGACAGTTTGTTCTTCGTGTATTTACTTCTAGTTTCTTCTCCAAAAAGATTTTGAGTGAAACCAGTACGATAGAGTAAATAATCTACCTTGTTCCTGTTCAATACACCTACGAATGTATTTTGCGGCCTCGCAGCTTCCTGCTTGGATCCGGAGCTCGAGTTACTGTCTGTGTGGAATATCTGGTTCTCCTTGTGGGTTTCTTCTGGGTTCTCTCGTTTCCGGTAAATGGACTGGATCTGCTGAATTTCCCCTAGATGTGAATAAGTGTGTGAAAGCGCGTCTCTGGTGATGGACTGGCATCCCATCGTTCCCGATTTGTTCCCACCCTACTAGGGGGGATAAAACAAAAACAATAGAAACCATCACAGAGATTCTAATGGTTTCCATTACAAATACGATTTCAAACCATCATCTAACCATTACCCATTACCATTCTTGGTCTTTAATAGGGGTGCACAGGGGTGACCCCTCCAGGGTCCGGGGTTCGATTCCCACCGTGGCCCTGTGTGTGCGGAGTCTGCATGTTCTCCCCGTGCTGCGGGGGTTTCCTCCGGGTACTCCGGTTTCCTCCCCCAGTCCAAAGACATGCATGGTAGGCTGATTGGCGTGTCCAAAGTGTCTGTCGTGTATGAATGGGTGTGTGAGTGTGCGCTGCGATGGATTGGCACCCTGTCCAGGGTGTACCCCGCCTTGTCCCCGATGCTCCCTGGGATAGACTCCAGGTTCCCTGTGACCCTGAAAAGGATAAGCGGTATAGAAGATGGATGGATGGTCTTAAATGGTTTCCGCTAGACATAGCATGCTAAAAATAGAAGGCAACAACTTACCAGTAGAGACCCATTACGGTTTCCATTAAAACCAATACAACTGTCATTATAAATAACAATTACAGTTATGAGGAATTCTTTTGGGTTTTTTTTAATTTTTATTTTTTTCCAGCAGGATTGGCTCTGGGAAGTGTTTACTTCAGACGAATGAATGGGGGGGGGGATATATTTTTAGAGCAGAAAATTATGAATAACAAATAACAGTGAAGTTGGTGTTATGAAAGTGCTGATGATGGCAGCGATATCTCATACATGTGTATCGTGAGGTAATTTATCACGATATTGATATTACAGTGCAGTATCACCCGGCTGTAAGAAATCCTATACAGTAGCACAATAAAGGAATACAATTTAAACTTAATCTCAAAATATACAAATTAAGAAGAAGAAAAGAAAACGTTGACTAGCATTGTCAGTCACGCTAACGTACACAGAAAGCCAGGCGCATGCACGCGGCGCGCTGCCGCTTCAAGGCGCGGGCACGAGAGAGAGAGAGCGAGAGAGAGAGCGAGCGCGCGCGTATGTGTCACACATCGCTGAGAAAAGCTTCCGCGTGCCGTCGGTTCGACCTGCTGCAGGAACACAACGCTGAACTTTACTACTGGAAAATCAGCACCTATTCCTACAAGGTCAGTAGATGTTCTAACTTTATTATTATTATTATTATTTAAATATGTTTTTGAGTTTTATTCCCGGTTTTAGTAGTTTTATTGTGGCATGTCCAATAATGCACGCGCTGATGGATGAGCTGTTTGGCGCGCGAGTTGTAAAAGGTGCACAGGATGATGCACAGGTATACTGTGTGGATATTTATGATCAAAACAAGTTTAACAAAAACAAACAATAAACAAAATCCTCTGCCCCTCGTGCACCTGCGGTTGTACTAATAATACAGGCAGCTCAGTGTTTTAATATTAGAGTCTCATCTCTTAAAAAAGGTGTCTCACCTGTGCTGGGTTTGGTTTCCGGGAAGCGCGTGCGCTGGGAATTCACGGTTCTTCCCTCATCATTGCATCCTCTTACAGACTAAAAGGCACCCCATATCATTCAGAGTGCACATGCACGGTGTAATGCACATGATGGAAGGGCATGGAGTGTCATTCTGCAGGAGTGTAGCTGTACATTCACAGAGGAACTGCACTTAAACGTGGAGTTTTCGGCTGAACCAGGATTACACAAAGTTTCTGGAGAAGGAGGTCGTTTCAGGAGGAGCGCATGATCAGAGCTGGGTTTTCTTCTTCTTCCAGGAGAAAGTAGCTCATGCATGCTCGATAAGGTCTCTAGAAGTCCCCATATTACACCCTAGATTAATCTGCGTATTTATTCAATTGCATAGGAACGTGTTGGAACATGAAGATTTTCTGCAAACACTCAGAATAGAAATGAGTTATACCAAAGTACAAGGTATTAGATCATGGGATCTGGTTTATAAAAAGAAGTCGTCTTTGGTCATGGCACCGCAAAATATAATCTCTAGGACGCAGACTGATCGAGGCAGTGGTAGTGAGGTATCTGGAAATAGGTATGAAGGGGAGTCTGTTAATGTAATTTTATTACTGTAAATATTGCCAATGAATGATTTTCAGATGAAGAACAGAAACATGCTGGTGGGACAAACAGTGGTGATGAGTGATTAATCACTGGTCACCATTCTTTCTATTGACCAGTCATTGGGAACAGTGGGGTCGGTGATCAGTCGTTGGGTACAATGAGGGTCGGTGATCAGTCGTGGGGAACAATGGGGTCGGTGATCAGTCATTGGGAACAATGGGGTCGGTGATCAGTCATTGGGAACAATGGGGTCGGTGATCAGTCATTGGGAACAATTGGGTCGGTGATCAGTCGTGGGGAACAGTGAGGGTCGGTGATCAGTCGTGGGGAACAGTGAGGGTCAGTGATCAGTCATTAGGAACAGTGGGGTCGGTGATCAGTCATTGGGAACAATGAGGTCGGTGATCAGTCGTGGGGAACAATGGGGTCGGTGATCAGTCGGGAACAGTGAGGGTCGGTGATCAGTCGTGGGGAACAGTGAGGGTCGGTGATCAGTCGTGGGGAACAGTGAGGGTCGGTGATCAGTCGTGGGGAACAATGGGGTCGGTGATCAGTCGTGGGGAACAGTGAGGGTCGGTGATCAGTCGTTGGGAACAATGGGGTCGGTGATTAATTTTTGAGAACAATAGTGACCTATGATCAGTCATTAGGAACAATGGAAATTGGTAGTTAGCCAGGGGGTACAATGCTGCTCAATGATTAGTCACTGGAAACAATGGTTACCAGTGATTAATTGTTGAGAACAATGGTCTCAACAATGATCAGTCATTGAAAACAGTAGTGATCAGTGATTATTCAATACCAAAGAATGGTGATCAGAGAGTAATTGTTTGGCAGGGTGTACCCCGCCTTGTGCCCCATGCTCCCTGGGATAGGCTCCAGGTTTCCCGTGACCCTGTAGGATAAGCGGTATAGAAAAATGGATGGATGGATGGATGGATTAGTTGTTGGGAACAGTGGTGATCGGTGATTGATCCATGGAAACGTTGACTCGCACGAATTCTAGTGACAGTCACTAAGCTGCAAACCGTGAGCATGATGACGAGACCCCAAATGTCATAGCCTAAATCAAAATCCCTCCGAAAGCTTGAGCAAGTGAACCAGATATTAAAATGAAAATGTGTTTGTCTATATAAAGGTTATAAAGGTTGCATTTGCACACTGACACATTGAGGCTACCGCTGCTCCACTTACCTTTTCCCACAAGGAGAAGTAAAATACCACGCTTTATTGAACTGGATTTTTATATGGTAGTGGAATCGAGTGTTATGGGACATCAGTGAATAAAGGGACACATAAATTCGATACACGCTGAATGGCCAAGCCCATGGTATCCCATTTGGAAACAACATGCTTCATAAATCTTTTTTATCTTTGTTTTCTTAAATGGTGTGCAATTGTTTGGGTGTTTTTCTCTCGCTTGGTGATGTTTTTATATTTTCCAGTTGTTTTACTGGATTGGGCAACAACAACATGGAGAAAATTGAGTGAGTCTGAGAAAGGCGCGTGTGTGTGTGTGTGAGGTTGGATATCTTTCACAGCACTTTTGTTTGGAATTTGATTCCTCTTTAAAGAACCACTTGTAGAGTCAGCACTTGTGTTATTGTCTAGTCAGTGTAGAGGAAAAACTGGAACATCAATCAGCATTTCATATTAAACTTAAAAAGTACTGAAATTTCGGAAAACACGTTTAAATGCAGAGGATTGACAAATACACAAATTATAGCTTTATGACTGCATGCTGGTGCATCACAAGTGTAACTTGTTTTTTTTTTTTATTGGTTTTTGTGTGAATGCCTCTTTGTTTCTTTTTTTTTTATTTTAGAAAAATTGTAATAGCTGGACTTCAGATATATTTAGCCAGCAATGTATCTTTTATTCAACTAAACATGCTTCCTCAGAGTCACTGACCTTCACAATGACCTTGACTCTCCTCCTCATCGACGCGGCGTTTAACGCACTCCTTGCTGCCTGCCGCTGATGTGAAAACACACTCCCGACGTTTCAGTTCTGAAACCTCAGAGGTGAGCTCAACATTTCCTACATGGCTGACAGAGGTCTGAAACCAGCTTGTTTATTATGCAGAAGGAAGAACAGGGTAATTTTATTATTTGCGTCCTTATGCGATACATCAAAGCAGAACTCGGAGGCTCTTCGCTCTCTCCGGGAAATCCATTCGCGCAGCAGTGTCTCTCGCTCCTTGAGTCAAGGTCTGAAATGAATTTTCTTTCCCCAGTGTGGGAGCCAAATGAGTGATTTTCCACCTGCCACTTCCGAAAGTCGTGTGGAAAATGGTGGAATTACGAACAGACCCATATTATGTTTCAAATGCAAAATAATTCGTCATTTTTTCTTTTCTTTTCTTTCTGTAAGACGTGTCAGGAATGACTTTAGTCGTGCAGTTGTTTTGCGTTTGACCTTCGATCCTATTCATGCGTAAAATGGGTACTATAATACAATTCTTCAAGGTGTTTTTCCAAATACTACCTTCCCCTGGGAAACTATCGGAATGGCAAGGCCGTTGAAGATATCGACAGCTCTCTGATCTTCATCTTGGTTTATCCGCTTTAACCACAAATGCAGTCTTTCCAGGTGAAACTGAAGGTTAAAACCAAGAGTAAATGAAATCACATGAAAATGAAATCACATGAAAATGAATCACATGTAAATGAATCACATGAAAATGAATCACATGTAAATGAATCATATGAAAATTAATAAATAAATTAAAACATAAAACCAAGAGTAGATATTCAGAGCGTACTTATTGTTTAAATAATCAATCGAACAGGACACACCTGGGTAACGAGAAACACCTGTCGGTCATGCGTTCCAATATTTTTGCTCGCCTACAAATTGGGTGGTCGGATACCAAATGTGCTATGTTTTTATGTTTAACACGTCTACATATAAATAGCAGGAAATAAAAGCAGAACTCTCGTCTCGTACGCACCTTTTGATCTCACTGAGATGTCTCGGCCTCGTTGTTCTATTAGAAGTATCTTCGAGATCTTGGTAGCATTGCCACCTCTGGGGTTCGATCCTGAGCTCGCGTTAATGTCTACACATGTGCTTCCTGGTTCTCTGGATTCCTGTCAGAGGTGTATTCGTCGTAAGCGCGTTGGCGACTCTCAATCGCATGTAGATGTTAGTGAATGTTGCGTGTGAAAGGTTGCACGGTGCCATGTGATAGACAGGCGTCCCATCCAAGGTGTAGTCCCAGGATGGGCTCCGGATCCCCCGCCACCCTGACCAGGATGTAAAGTGCTTACTGAAGATGAACGAATGAACCATGCACTGAATCATTTGACTTTGGACCCATGATGCCAATATGACCAAACACACTGTCCTTGGGTGGGGAAGTGAGTGAAAGTAAACACCCCCAACACTCACCAAGTCTCAAAAGTAATTCTTGGGGCTCGGCGAATGAAGGAGAGTCATAGAACGTGGTTCTTGAACAAAATGACTCCTCTGAATGACTCGCACTCTGAATGAAACCGGGGTGAACAAATGATTCAGCAGTAGTCTACCATGAAACGTTACACAGCAAAGCGAGTTAAAAAATCTTGTGCATCCTTGTGCGACGTTTAATATATATCTTAATGTATAACTTAAAAATGAAACGCCGTATCGTTTTCGCTTTTATCCCTCGTTACCTCTTTAACTTCATTCACTAAGGGAATTTTGCATTTTTATTCTCTCCACACCCATTTTTTGATCCAAAGCATCGTACAACTGAGGCAGACTCCAAAGGCTAAGTAGTTGATGATTAAGAGTGTTACTTGGGTTGTGTTGGGATTTCAGTCTTACAGTCTTCAGGTCAGTGCACAAGTCCTTAACCCTCTGAGCCACTGAGATCCAGACCTCCACCTTCTATTTGGAGAACATAATGGCAGAGAATTGTTGGAGAATCTAGTGAAAATTTAGTCAGTTGCTTTATAGATCCCTCAGACAGCCTGACTATCTGGGGCCGGCTGTGGTTCAGGTGGTAGAGCGGGTTTTCCACTAATCGCAGGGTTGGCGGTTCAATTCTCCGCCCACACGCTCCACATGCCGAAGTGTCCACGGGCGAGACGCTGAACCCTAAGTTGCTCTCAATGGCAGGCTAGCACCTTGGTGAGTGTGTGTGAATGGGTGAAATGAGAAACAGTGTGAAGTGCTTCGTAGAGCCGCTAAGGTTGAAGTGTAATATAACTGGAGACCATTTACTGTTTTAACTGAAATATATTTCTTTGAAATGTATTGCTTTTAAGCGACATAAGTAATTAAGAGAGAAATGTTTTATTGCTACACCACCATGCTTTTAAATTCATGAATCTGGTTGGTCAGAAGGTGTTGGTTATTAGTTTCGACCGCAAGGCAAATCCCAGGATTATATTAAAGAGCTTGTTTTAATACGTTACCGTTTCTATAGTAGTGGCTCATTCGCAGAGGCTTGCATGGCAGACGGTCTACAAAAAACGGAACTGTTGATCTTAACGTAATTGTTGATGTTGACGTAAGGTTTTCTGTGAGGAGATGTTTGTTTAGCACTAATGGAAGGAGTCTCCAGTGTCAGTGGTTTCTCAGTAACAAGACAAGCTGTTGTTTATTTTTTTTCTTATTAATGAACTTATTTTAGATGGGGGGGGGGGCTGTTTATAGGTGTTACGATATACGTGATAATAGGAAATTGTTTTGTTCGTCATTTCATAAAATTTCAGTTTTAACTATGAACTGATAAAACTTCTAGCGTTTGCTAGAAATTTTTGAGGTATGAGCGGAATGATAAATCAAGGAAAATAATCATCTTCTGGGCGGTTGCAGTAACTGTTCTTTGTGTTGGGAAAACTGATTATTTTCCTTTCTTCAAGCGCAACTTGAAGAGTTTTATTCCTCTTATACAACAACAATTTGCATATAACGATTTTTTTTAATGCGTTTTTATTTTTTTCTGTACGTATTTGTAAATACAGTGGCCTCCACTAATATTGGCAATTCCAGGGGTTTAACAAAAATATTGCATTGAATTTTAGGAATTACAGCCATTTTTTTTTTTTTTTAGAGTCCCCCCCCCCACCTTTTCACTGGCTCAAAAGTAATTGGACAATCAACTGCTAAGCAGTCTCATGGTCAGGTGTGACCTGTTTCCTTGTTATTTCATGATAAATTACGGAGATAAAAGGTTTGGAGTTGATTCTAAGCATTGAATTTGCATTTGGTAGCTATAACCCTCGATACGCTGCCCGTAAGCGAGGCGTCGACGCAAGTGAAGGAGGCCGAAAAAGAAATGGGTGTAATTCCTAAACGGTTAACGCAGTATTTTTGTTACGCCCCTTGAATTAAAGATGAAAGTTTTCCATTTCCATCACATCTTGATTGCTTCATTTCAAATCCGTTGTAATGGTTTACGGAGGCGAAATTACATATGGACCTATGGACTCGACTGTATGTCGTCCTTTTTAACGTTTTCTTTTCGTTCATAATTATTTAAGTTTAATGTACCCGTTTCCACTGATGGTCTTCTTGCTGAGTGTGCTGTCCTGTAAGAATTACGACGTAATACTCAATAGCAGGTATCTTTAAGCTAGTGAACAGACCATGACGGCACAAAGTTGAACCGTTAGAACTGATATATTTGCGTCAGCTGCTTAGTGAGACTTATTTTTTTTTATCTTGAACGTGCTCACACAAACGTACAATTTAAAAAAAAAAAAAATTATTGTTGAACTATAGGGGGAATTTCTTAACGGTCGTGAAGTTTTGGATGACTCCGCGGTAGTCCGAACGCCCAACCCCATTTTGTGTGTTTTTAATGAACATCCTTCACTCATCATCAAAGCGTTTCACATTCCTACACCTCGGGATGATCGATCGCCTGAAACGTGTCGTTTATTATTTCTCTCATGACAACAGACGTCTCGGATTTCTCCAGCGTGCCGTCTGTGGTTTTGTATCAGCCGTACGACAGAGCCAGGATCCGCTAATGCCTGTTAATCAGAGATTTACGAGCTGCATCGCTGATTAATTCTGTTCCGTGGGAGGCCGCTGGTGTGCGATGGTGCCACAGAGGTGTATCGGGTGTCCGGTGTGTAAATAAGCTGATGGAGGGTTTGGCTGCAGCTCTACGGATTTTTGGCAAGGCAACCCGGGCCAAGTCATTTTCATACGCTGCCTGATTTATACGACGCCGGTCAAACACAGTGCCGGGTTTTATCGGACGCACTAAAGCGAGCTAAACGTTGGATTTGTGGCATAGTGAGCCTTGAAATAAACCCAGCGTTGTGCTGCTCATCAACACTCAACTGCCACACCAGGCTATAAATGAATGGTCCTGTTGTAAAGCTAGCTATGAGCATCACATTGCTTTCTGGCGGCATGGTGTAAATGTTTGGATGAAAACACGAGATTTTAGGTGAATTCGAAAAACCTGCAACAGACGAAGGTCCGTGGAGGTTTGAAGAGGCGAACTAAAATGATCTCAAATTAGTGCCAGCCAAACACACACAGTCATGCCCCGTCTTCCAATACCATTTAACACGACCTTGTCGGATTCCCTTCATACCCTAAAAGTTCTGCAAGGGAAGGGAGAGTGTGTGTGGCTGACAACTGATGATTTACTTGGGGATTTGCGTGCAGTATTTCGAAAATAAAATCAAAATATTTGTTTTTCTAACTGGCTAGCAAAATTCTAGTGTAGTGATTGTTGCTTAAAAACCATTGGGAAAAACCCTCAAGAAATCCCGTTAGTGTGCTAATTACCAGTACCTATTTTCTAGCAGGTCAAAATCAATGAGCAGCTAGTTAGCATGACTGAGTAATTGCTACTTAAAATAAACTTTTATCCCTAGAACACAGAGAATGATTTTGAAAGTAGTGGATGCATAACTTTTACAGCAGTGCAGTCGAATTCACGATTCTGATTGGTCAAAAAGTGTTTAACAGCAAATTTGACACTTTATATTAACGCTTTTATTCTAATACATTATTGTTACAGTAACGGCTCATACACCTGCACAAAGTTATACACACAACGGACAATTTGGAAATGCTAATCAGCCTACAATGCATGTCTTTGGGCTGGAGGAGGAAACCGGAGACCCTGGAGGAAACCCCCGCAGCACGGGGAGAACATGCAGAATCCACATACACACAGGGTGAAAGTGGGATTCGAACCCCCAACACTGGAGGTACTCGGCTCAGTCTTTTTCAGAATCTGATCATCTGTATGTTTCTTTGAGGAGGAAGAGCGCTAATCTGAGCTTGAACACGCATGTCTGACTCTGTCCCCTCCCTCATCCTTTACTCATGGCTGCTCAAAAGACCGTCAATTTCACAGCTGTCCTATAACAGCAGGTCGTGTATTGATTTGAACTCATTCCTCAGTTTAATCTTTGCACATTCAGAACTCGGCAAACAACCTCAGAGTAGAGTAAGACACGACACGGCTTGTCAGATTCCTGCAGGGTCAAAGGTCAGAAAGTAGTACAAATTCCAGCCAGAGCAGCGTGAAAAATAAAAAATTGCACTATTATAGCCAAATACTGTGATGTCAGTTGAATTTTGAATTCATTTTATTATCCAAGTTTGCCATATAAGAATTTGCATTAAATAAAAAAAATATGCTGATGGGTAAAAAAAAAAAGCATCAGACAGAAAACAAGATTCAAGCAAAGGGTCTTTAAAGATATTTTAGTAATGGGCAAATTTTTATTTTTTTTTTGCGTTTTATTTGGCAATAGTTGGGGCATATTGTATGGGTGTGTCATTGAGTGGGACGGATGGACGTACCTCTGAATGGAGATGCATGGGTGTTTTTTTTTTTATTTATTTTTATTTGTTTTAATGAAACCGAAGTGAATGTATTTGAGTGGGACAGACAGGTTTATCTTTAGGCAAGTCATTGAGTGACACAGATGGACATGGTTTTGAGTGGCAAATATGGGTGTGTCATTGAGTGGAAAGACAGATTTGACAGAGGGATTTGATTGTGATTGTGCTGTTGATTGGAGCGTCATAGATTGGGAAAGATGGGTGTGCTTTTTGCAGGACATATGGGTGTGTCTTTCTGTGAGACAGATTTGTCTATGAGTGGGACAGATGCAGAGATGGGCATGTGTTTGAGTGGGAGAGATGGGCGTGTCTTTATGTGGGACAGAGGAAGAGATGGGTGTGTCTTTGAATGGGACAGGGGGAGAGATGGATGTGTCTTTATGTGGGACAAATGGAGAGATGGGCGTGTCTTTGTGTGGGACAGATGAAGAGATGGACATGTCTTTGAATGGGACAGGTGGAGCGATGGATGTGTCTTTATGTGGGACAGATGCAGATATGGGCGTGTCTTTATGTGGGACAGATGCAGAGATGGGCGTGTCTTTATGTGGGACAGATGCAGATATGGGCATGTCTTTATGTGGGACAGATGCAGATATGGGCGTGTCTTTATGTGGGACAGATGGAGAGATGGGTGTGTCTTTATGTGGGACAGATGCAGATATGGGCGTGTCTTTATGTGGGACAGATGCAGATATGGGCGTGTCTTTATGTGGGACAGATGCAGATATGGGCGTGTCTTTATGTGGGACAGATGCAGATATGGGCGTGTCTTTATGTGGGACAGATGCAGATATGGGCGTGTCTTTATGTGGGAGAGCTGGAGAGATGGGCGTGTCTTTATGTGGGACAGATGCAGATATGGCCGTGTCTTTATGTGGGACAGATGGAGAGATGGGCGTGTCTTTATGTGGGACAGATGCAGATATGGGCGTGTCTTTATGTGGGACAGATGGAGAGATGGGTGTGTCTTTATGTGGGACAGCTGGAGAGATGGGTGTGTCTTTATGTGGGACAGATGCAGATATGGGCATGTCTTTATGTGGGACAGATGCAGATATGGGCGTGTCTTTATGTGGGACAGATGCAGATATGGGCGTGTCTTTATGTGGGACAGATGCAGATATGGGCGTGTCTTTATGTGGGACAGATGCAGATATGGGCGTGTCTTTATGTGGGACAGATGGAGAGATGGGCGTGTCTTTATGTGGGACAGATGCAGATATGGGCGTGTCTTTATGTGGGACAGATGCAGATATGGGCGTGTCTTTATGTGGGACAGATGCAGATATGGGCGTGTCTTTATGTGGGACAGATGCAGATATGGGCGTGTCTTTATGTGGGACAGATGCAGATATGGGCGTGTCTTTATGTGGGAGAGCTGGAGAGATGGGCGTGTCTTTATGTGGGACAGATGCAGATATGGCCGTGTCTTTATGTGGGACAGATGGAGAGATGGGCGTGTCTTTATGTGGGACAGATGCAGATATGGGCGTGTCTTTATGTGGGACAGATGGAGAGATGGGTGTGTCTTTATGTGGGACAGCTGGAGAGATGGGTGTGTCTTTATGTGGGACAGATGCAGATATGGGCGTGTCTTTATGTGGGACAGATGCAGATATGGGCGTGTCTTTATGTGGGACAGATGCAGATATGGGCGTGTCTTTATGTGGGACAGATGCAGATATGGGCGTGTCTTTATGTGGGACAGATGCAGATATGGGCGTGTCTTTATGTGGGACAGATGCAGATATGGGCGTGTCTTTATGTGGGACAGATGCAGATATGGGCGTGTCTTTATGTGGGACAGATGCAGATATGGGCGTGTCTTTATGTGGGACAGATGCAGATATGGGCGTGTCTTTATGTGGGACAGATGCAGATATGGGCGTGTCTTTGTGGGAGAGCTGGAGAGATGGGCGTGTCTTTATGTGGGACAGATGCAGAAATGGGCGTGTCTTTATGTGGGACAGATGCAGAGATGGGCGTGTCTTTATGTGGGACAGATGGAGAGATGGGTGTGTCTTTATGTGGGACAGTTGGAGATATGGGCGTATCTTTATGTGGGACAGATGCAGAGATGGGCGTGTCTTTATGTGGGACAGATGAGCGTGTCTTTATGTGGGACAGATGGAGAGATGGGCGTGTCTTTATGTGGGATAGATGCAGAGATGGGCGTGTCTTTATGTGGGACAGATGGGCGTGTCTTTATGTGGGACAGATGGAGAAATGGGCGTGTCTTTGAATCGGAATAGGATGTGTGTGTTGTTGAGTGGGACAGAAAGCCTCATCACGTCTCATTTGTTTCCTGAACAGAAACCTGAGTGATGATCCAAAGTGGCCTGTTTGTCTTTGCAGTTTAGGTGCTGTGTCTCGCTGCAGAATTTCAGTAAAGGGCATTTTCTGACGTACAGTACAGTTTTCTCTCCTCCTATAAAAAGCTGCGCCGTGGTGGTGCAGGTGAGCGGTTATTGGTCTCATTCTGTCCGTGGTGATTTATAGACCTCTTGGCTGTGGGGGAAAGTGATCTATGGCTTTAGGTGGAGCTTGTGCTTGAGCAGTGCACCTGTAATGTTAATATGATTTAGTATTTTTAGAAGAGAGAATTTTATTATCCCTGGCTCGGTGTGGAAATATTGCAGTGGCGGTTCTTTTCATAGCTAAATATAAAGCGCATGTGTTTTCATAGGCGTTGATGCATGGTGATGTTACGACACACTGACAGCTCCATGTGAAAATGTGCTTAATATGGCTTTAATCTCTTTTATCTCTGAGGTTTCGTCACTTTGTTCCACCAACTTGTTCTCATTCCTTTTTTTTTTTTTTTTTTTTTGGTGAATAAAATCGGCATCGAAGTGTTTAGTCGAATTTAACAGCCTACAAATGATGGGTTGCTAAACTTTAGACAATAAGGGTTCGTAATTTATTAGCAATGTTAGCCTTGTACTGTAGCTTCAGTGCAGTGAAGACGCGAGGGATAATGTGTGTGTACGTTTCATTTTTAGCTCATCCATCACTTTAAAGTGGAGAATTTCACTTTTCTCACTGCTAAGTCAGAGCAGCAATGTGCAGAGTAGCCATTAGTTTAATCCTTCATATCCACACACACACACACAGTCGGGTACATGCACCTTCATCCTTTTGCGGACCTCCCGTATGTTTTGCCCACTGGAGGAGTGCAATGTAGGTGCTGGGGAACGGGGCAGAAATAAATTGCCTCCATGTCTCAAACGTCTCTGGAGCATAATACGCGATAACCTGAGCCGGGAAAGTAGGATATGTGGAAGGTCAGCTAGTTCGAGTAATTAGCATGAGGGAGAGAATGCTGCGAGAGAGCGAGAGAGAGAGAGAGAGCGGGAGAGAGAGAAAAGGGTAATGAATCACCCCTCCAGCACTCTTTCTGACAGTACTGGGACTCCTCTTTAGAGGGAGAGGAAAGAGAAAGGAACATGGTGACCATATAGAGCAATCTCTAAAACATCAATCTACAGTTAAACCATGTACTTTCTAAATATTTAATTTCTTCCTCCTCTTACCACACCCTCCTGAGTTCTTTGAGTTCTTAGACGTGATCTATCTATTCCTGTCATGACACCTAGTTAAGTGCATTAATACGGACTAGGATTAACATACAACCGTATTACTGTGCACTTTTAACAGCATTTCTGATGTAGCACATCATGTTTGCATCCTTAACAAAAAGTCAGCAAGTACGATTCGGCTGCTAGACGTTACGTTCTCTGAACGTAAGAACGTACCGCACACAAACGTTTTTCGAGTTTTGCAAGCCTAGCGTCGAGCAGTCCCTCCAGGATTTCACGATTTTTGAGATCGAAGAAATGAACGAAAAATCACGTTTTGCAATATTCAGAGGATCGTGGGATCTTTTTCCGAACTTACCTCAGATTTTCCGCAGATTTGGGCCAAGACACGCCATGTCACGTCATCACAACGCAGAGTTCTCACTGCCCCACTCAGCTTCCGTAGAGTTATTATCGCAGCTATTCTGTCGCTCCAGGATTTCGCAGAAATTAACGCAAAATCAAGGAAACTCCGCGATATTTTTCCGAACTTACCTCAGATTTTCCGCAGATTTGGGCCAAGACACGCCATGTCACGTCATCACAACGCACGTTCATCCGAAGCCGTCTTCGAATCATGTGTCGAACATGAGTACGGATGAAAGGTCTCATTTACCAACAAACATGGCCAGGTCAAGTACTTTTCCGTAAAAAAGCAAACTCAAGCATTTTTGGCCACAGCAGTCACAAAAAGCTCCGCAGAATCCCGTATGGACTGTTCTGGCGTCTTTATTTTTCTCTATGTTTAACTGTGAATCGACTTATAACGTTATATGACGGCCTCCGCCACACTTTATTTTACTCAATTTCATCGTTTTCCACACACTTATATGGTCCTGATCCTTAAAAGATTGTCTATCATCTATGCATGCTAATTAATTTGACTAGTTAAAACATTCTACCAAAAGCCAAGATCAATAAGGAGTAAGATTTTTCTTCTTTCTCACGTTTTTTACACTCGTATGTCCACGGGGCAACTATGACTAAAAACAGAAGAATAGCCTGGGCATGAAATCTGCTTGTCCCCCAGGCACCTGGGCTACCGATTTATCCACCCCTGTACCTATTACATATTATTTAGAAAGTCATTTCAAAGAAAAGTTGAGAAGGGAGGCAGCTGAGGGGAACTGTGCCTGTCAACCTGGATGAAGACGCAAGAGTCCCTCGTTGATGGAAGCAGATGTGTTCTTGGAAATCAGTGTTTTGTAACATGTTCCAAACCTGAGCAGAAAAACGCTGATGCGTTATGTCATTATACATCAAAAATCCGAGATGTTCATTCAGGAATGTGGTGTTATTGACGTCCAGAGGGAAATGCAAGCTGTTCGGTGACTATAAGGAGTGAGGTAATACTGTATCCCTGTAATTTGCAGATGTTGTTCTCTTGGTTTCACACCAGCGAGTGAATTGACTGGGACGAAAATCGGCACATCCGAGGCTATGGTAATCTCTTGGAAACGGGTGGGACGCTTCCTCCGGGTGAGGAAGGAGACCTTGCCCCTGGTAGAAAAGTTTAAGTATCTTGGAATCTTATTGATGAGGAGTGGGGTCAGTGGATTTGGACAGTGTTTGTTACTGTCCCAGGCTTTGCAGACAGACCTCTCTTTTTACTGGTCGGTGTACATCCCCGTACTCACTTGAGATCACATGCTGTGGTAATGACACAGACTACAGGTGGAAGACATTTAAATTCCTCCACAGAGTTGCTGGGCTTGCGCTCTGTGATGGGTAGAGATGCTTGACAACATGGGAGACCCTTGGACTAGTAAATCTGCACCTACGGGTCCAAGGCTATGGATCTCGCTTGAAAAGGGGTTGGATGCCTCCTCCAGTTTAGGAGAGAGTCCTTGCCCCCGATAGAGGAGTTGAAGTACTTTGGGATCTTGTTCAAGAGGACTTGGGTCAGTGGTAGCAGTGTTCCAGTCACTGTACTGAGCTGTCTGGTCAGCTTGCAGATGAAATATTCTGTTTACTAGTCAATCTGTGCCCCTATCCCCACATATGGTCACAGACTGTGGTAGAATAAAGTTGCAAGTAAAAGAAATTAGGTTTCTATACAGGGCTGCTGGGCTTACTCTCTAAGATGGGTAGAGATACCTTACAATGTGGGAGAATCTTGGAGTATAAAATAAGCACCTCCAAGGCCATGGTTATCTCTTGGAAAGGATGTTTCCTTCAGGTGAGGAGGGAGACCTTACCTCGATAGAGGAATTTAAGTACCTTGGAGTCTTATTCATGAGGACTCGGGTCAGCAATAGCGGTGTTAATGACTATACCGGTCTGTCTGGTCAGTTGAAGATGAAGCTTTCTTTTTATCGGTCACTGGTCATGTATTTCTACCCATATCCTCATGTATTGCTATGGTATTGACCGAAATAATAAGGTCACATGTACAGATGGTGAAAATGAGGTTTCTCGACAGGGTTGCTGAGTTTACTTTCCTTGATAGGTTGGACCCAGGACCCTCTTGAATCTGTGACCAGGAATAGAGAAATCTGGAATGATCTTCTCAGATTGTTGTCACCGTGACCCCACCCAGAAAAGTATAAGGATGAAGACAATACAGTGCCCTCCACTAATATTGGCACCCTTGGTAAATATGAGCAAAGATGGCTGTGAAAATGTCTTTATTGTTTTAACCTTTTGATCTTTTGTTAAAAAAATTCACAAAAATACTCTGCTCTCATGGATATCAATTGCAAACACGACACCGGTTTATCCAAAAAAAAAAAAAAAATCTTTGGTAAATATATTGGTTAACAATTATTGGCACCCCTATGAATTCAGATGATATTTTGCATTTTTTTAGTACACCTGGGTGATTAGGAACAGGAAATTTTTCAACCATGACTTCCTGTTTCACAGGGGTATGAATATGAGGTAACACAGGCCAAATTCCCTTAATCAGTCATAACAATGGGTAAGACCAAGGAATAGAGCTGTGATGTGCGGCAAAAGGTCGTTGAGTTTCACAAAATGGGAAGTGTCTATATGAAAATAGCACAAGCATTAAAAATGTCCATTTCCACCATCAGGGCAATAATTAATAAGTTCCAGTCAACTGGAAATGTTATGAATCGACCTGGAATTGGACGCGTGTCTATATCGTCTCAACGCACTGTGAAGAGGACGGTTCGAGTGGACAAAAAATCTCCAAGGATCACAGCTGGAGAATTGCAGAAGTTAGATGTGTCTTGGGGTCAGAAAGTCTCCAAAACTACAATCTGAAGTCACCGACATCACCACAAGTTGTTTGGAAGGGTTTCAAGAGAAAAGCCTCTACTCTCATCCAAAAACAAACTCGAGCGTCTTCAGTTTGCCAGACACTACTGGAACTTCAAATGGGATCGGGTTCTATGTTCAGATGAAACCAATGTAGAGCTTTTTGGCAATAAACACCAGAGGTGCTTTTGGAGCACACAGAGAGGTAGCCATATGGAAAAGTACCTCATGCCCACGGTTAAATATGGAGGTGGATCTTTAATGTTTTGGGCTGTTTTTCTGCCAGAGGACCTGGACATTTTGTTAGGATACATGGCATCATGGACTCTATCAAATATCAACAGATATGAAATGAAAACCTGACTGCCTCTGCCAGAAAGATTCAAATGGGTCGTGGTTGGATCTTCCAGCAGGACAATGATCCAAAACATCCGTCAAAATCAACACAAAAATGGTTTACTGACCACAAAATCAAGGTCCTGCCATGACCATCCCAGTCCCCTGACCTGAACCCCATAGAAAACCTGTGGGGTGAACTGAAGAGGAGAGTCCACCAGCGTGGACCTCGAAATGTGGATCTGGAGAGATTCTGTATGGAGGAACGGTCTCAGATCCCTCACCATGTATTCTCCAACCTCATCAGGCATTATAGGAGAAGACTCAGAGCTGTTATCGTGGCAAAGTATTGAATAAAAGGGTACCTGTTGCGCACCGATATTTAAGAAATCTTTTTTTAAAATTAATGAATTAATTAACTTTTTTACAAACTTGTGTTGTGTTTGCAATTGGTTGATATCCATGAGAGCAGAGCATTTTTGTGAATATTCTGAACAAAAGATCAAAAGGTTAAACAATAAAGACAACATTTTCACAGCCTTCTTTGCTCGTATATACCAAGGATGCCCATATTAGTGGAGGGCACCGTATATGACGATATTTGACAATATACAGTATTTTCTAGAAACCCTAACGAGAAGAACTTGAAAGAATTTTGACTTTCAAGCTTAGTGGCATTGCAGTTAACATTGCAAGTACCATTAAGTTATTAGTATATTGTGAACTATAGAGCCACTGTAGAAGAAGAAGCCTTTGTCACATAGACATCACAGCACAGTGAAATTCTTTTTCCGGGTCAGCCATGATTCAGCAGCCATGATTCAGCACCCATGGAGCAGATAGGGTTAAGAATCTTGCTTAAGGGCCCAACAGTGGCAGCTTGGCAGTGCTCGGGCTTGACCCCCCCCTAATCAGACCCTGCGCAGGACCTTTAACCCTCAGCACTGTGGTTGGATTGGATTTTGACTCACTTGGACAAACCTGTTTGCCAAATGTAGAGAGCACATAGGCTGATGGATCTACAGCCAGTTTTCCCACACTGAAAAGAAATCAGTTAATAGAGCAGCTAAGTGCCGTGGGATGGAGGAACAGCGGGTTTTATGGAGTGTTTTTCCCCTGACAGCTGTACAGTATGTAGGCTGATAGATTGTCGAGCTGAGATAAGGTTTTATCTGTACAGAGAGAATCCCCAGCCTCAGCGTAATTTAGTCCGCAAATAGCTTTTGATCTGCTTCGGGAAAACCGTGCTGTAAAATGCACAGGAGGCTCGCGTATGTGCTCGGCTTACTTTTCTCTGCTTCATTAATCTTAGGCCAAGCAGAGACAGATGACCTGTCCTGGTGACACACACACACGCACACGGCGTGATACACACCACAGGAAACATGACAAATACAGCACACAACCTGCTTACAGGCCGGCAGACTGGGTGTTATAGTTAAATAAAGCAGCCTCGAATGAATTAAATATGAGGATGGCTTTTCTTTGTTAGCGTAATGACACGGTTTGAATCCCGATACTGTGTGTCAACTCGAACATTATGTTGCGCGTCATGCTACGAAAGCTTTGTAAATCCGTTTTCACAATAAATTAAACGTCTCTTGTCCAGGATAAAATGAACACGGCAAACGACAGGTTTTACTCGATGATTTATAATCTATATACACAAATCCATGCGATATACCGACACTTTTCACATCCTGATGAAGTGGCCACCGTGGTGACATTTGGAGCCGCCATGCCACAGTCGATAACATCGCCAGCACCTTTTCGAGTTTGCCTGCTGCTTCTTCGGTGGTTTGTGTGTTTTGTGTCCTTATCTCGAACACCCTTTCAGCATTAACATAGACTGACACTCATTCTTTTTGCAAAATGTCAGGTTATTACAGGTGGTACTGCTCTTTATCCACCGAGTACCTGTTCTACAACCTGCTCTGCATAAACTCGCTTTGAGTCCATATTATATTAACACCCATTCGAATTTGAACCCTTATGTAGTCGAGTGCGGAGTTTAACGAGCAGCATAATGATAATAGTAGCGAGTGGTTTTAAGTTGTAGGAGTGGCTTTGCGAAGATATTTGACAGCTCAAAGTCAAATCCATCCACATCATCGGCGTCATTACCGTTTCGTAGACCACAATTATGTGCAGTATAGCTGATGCGTGTTGTTTTTTGTGATGCTGTTTATTCCTAGCGTGTAGCTCCAAGCATGTTTTATTTGCATTAGCATTCACAAAAATCTTCCCCTGTGTGTATACAGTATCTCTACCGCTTACTCCTTTTCAGGGTCACGGGGAACCTGGAGCCTATCCCAGGGAGCATGGGGTACAAGGCGGGGTACACCCTGGACAGGGTGCCAATCCATCGCAGGGCACAATCACATACACACTCACACACCCGTTCATACACTACGGACACTTTAGACACGCCAATCAGCCTACCATGCATGTCTTTGGACTGGGGGAGGAAACCGGAGTACCCGGAGGAAACCCCCGCAGCACGGGGAGAACATGCAAACTCCGCACACACACGGTCACGGTGGGAATGGAACCCCCGACCCTGGAGGTGTGAGGCGAACGTGCTAACCACTAAACCACTGTGCGCCCTGTATACAGTGTGTATTATGATATTATTTCATAAGAACACACTCACAAAAGAGTACAGCGACATGAATCGATCTTAACATCCAACCAGCCACTTCCTGTTCAGAGTCTTACCGTGAAGTCCGTTCAGTCGTTTCCGTCTGTGCCGTTCTCAGCTGTTTTACTTTACACTCGGGTTTATTTGTCTCTGGTCCACACTGTTTGTACCATGGTTTGGTTTTTGGTTTCGGCTGTTTTCGCGATGGCTGTGCTATTTTTGACCTGGACTGTTCTGGTTCTCGATTGTTTGGGTGGGTTTTTTTTTTCTTTTCTTTCTCCTCTCTGTAATAATTTCTGCACTTGCATCAACTTTCTGTCCCGGTGTTACATGAACTGTGCTATAAATTTTGTCCTACTTTTAAAATCAGAGGAAACTGTTTCTAGGTTTAGAATGATTTTCTGATTAATTGGGAAATAAAACAGTTTGGGAGCGTGCACTGATAGGAGAATAATCAGTGGCAGGCTGGAGTGATGCAGCCTGTTACCACCCTGAAGTCGATTCATTTCCTTTAAAAGCAGAACCCAAAGTGTTTTATTCTTCTTATACTTCATTTTGACCTCATGCTTTTTATGATATTTATCCGTAAATTTTCAACTCAGTTGAAATACTTATTGCCTCTCTTAATTCACGAAACAATTTTGGAAATTTTGTTATTTCACATGGATAAGATGATTTTCCGTTAACTTGCTTGTGGGGCAGAGTTCTCACTGCCCCACTCAGCTTCCGTAGAGTTATTATCGCAGCTATTCTGTCACTCCAGGATTTCGCAGAAATTAACGCAAAATCAAGGAAACTCCGCGATATTTTTCGAAATTACCGCAGGATTTTCGCAGATTTGGGCCAAGACGCGTCATGTGACGTCATCACTACACACATTCAAAGGCCAAAGGCCTCTTCGATTCACGTGCATTGAACATGAGTACAGCTAAAAGGTCTCGTTTATCAACAAACGTCACTGTGAAAGACGTGGCAGTTTTGCCAGGTCTTTCACTCTGCAAATTGCGTCGCAAATTTTGAAAAAAGCTGCAGCAAAATCAAGCATTTTTGGCCGCAACGATCACAAAAAAAAAATCTTTGCGAAATCCTGTAAGGACTGTAAAATGGGAACTGGAACAAGCACAGAAATGCTGCCGCGACCTCTCTCCGTTAACATTTGTAGTGGTTACGAAAAATTCTCAGGGGAAGCCAAGATCATGTGAATTAAATCACATCGATTCCCACAATATGGTAAAATGTAAATATTTTGTCTGTGATGTACAGAACTATTTCTGTTGTCAGATATCTGTGAGATTGGGAGGGGAAGGGGGGATTTATGGAGTAGATAATGTCTGCACATCAGAGATATGTGTGAAATACTTGTTTCCCCATAGTAAAGCTGATAAAAAGAAGAAACCTCTCGCACGGTCATTGTGGTGTTGGATGGCATTAAATGTCCTCCACTTTGAAAGCATGAAGCTGAACACTGTGATACGGAGTGAAGTTATTATGCTGAGTATTTCTCACCAGAATAAATAGAGGGATAACTCTCAGATTTATCGGTTCACAGAGGGATGAGGGTTACGTTCATCTCACTACACTTCACTTACTGTGGATGCTGTGTGTGTGTGTGTGTGTGTGTGTGTGTGTGTGTGTGTGTGGGTGGGATTTGTTCACACCTGAGCTCTAAAAGATCTCACCTCTCTTTACCTCGACACACTCGTTTCATCCTCTTTCTGTTTCCCAGCCAGCCACGGTTCACACAGATACATACAGACTGAGTGAGTGAGAGAGAGAGAGTTACAAAAACTGAGAGAGGCACACGGACTGAGAGAGAGACACGCATGCACACGGACTGAGAGAGAGACACGCCTGCGCACGGACTGAGAGAGAGACACGCCTGCGCATGGACTGAGAGAGAGACACGCATGCACACGGACTGAGAGAGAGACACGCCTGCGCACGGACTGAGAGAGAGACACGCCTGCGCATGGACTGAGAGAGAGACACGCATGCACACGGACTGAGAGAGAGAGACACGCCTGCGCACGGACTGAGAGAGAGACACGCATGCACACGGACTGAGAGAGAGACATGCATGCACACGGACTGAGAGAGAGACACGCATGCACACGGACTGAGAGAGAGACGCGCCTGCACACGGACTGAGAGAGAGGGACACGCCTGCGCACGGACTGAGAGAGAGGGACACGCCTGCGCACGGACTGAGAGAGAGACACGCCTGCGCACGGACTGAGAGAGAGACACGCCTGCGCACGGACTGAGAGGGAGACACGCCTGCGCACGGACTGAGAGAGAGACACGCCTGCGCACGGACTGTGAGAGAGACACGCCTGCACACCAACACAGAGAGAGATTTACAAAAACTCTCTGTCTGTGCGCGTCTCTCTGTCTGTGCACGTGTCTCAGTTTTTGTAACTCTCTCTCTCTCTCTCAGACTGTGCTTGTGTCTCTCTCAGTTGTTGTCTCCCTCTGTCTGTGTGCCTGCATGTCTCTCTCTGTCGGTGGGCCTGCGTGTCTCTCTCTCAGTCTGTGTGCCTGCGTGTCTCTCTCTCAGTCTGTGTGCCTGCGTGTCTCTCTCTCAGTCTGTGTGCATGCGTGTCTCTCTCTCTGTTTGCATGCGTGTCTCTCTCTGTGCATGCGTGTCTCTCTCTGTGTGTGTCTGTGTGCGTGTGTATCTCTGTCTGTGTGTCTCTCTCTGTCTGTGTGCGTGTGTCTCTCTCTGTCTGTGTGCGTGTGTGTCTCTGTGTGTGTGTGTGTGTGTCTCTCTCTATCTGTGCCTGTGTCTCTCTCTGTGCATGTGAATCTCAGTTAGCTCTCTCTTTCGCAGTCTGTGTTTGTGTCTCTCTGTCCCTGTCTGTGCACGTCTCTGTCTGTGCGCATGTCTCGGTCAGTTTTTGTAACTCTCGTCTTGTAACGCGCGTCTCTCTCTGTCTCTTTGCTTCTCTCTCAGTCTGTACGTGTGTCTCTCTTGAGTTACAAAAACGGAGAGAGACACGTGCACAGACTGAGAGAGGCACACGTACTGAGAGAGACACAAGCACAGACTGAGCGAGAGATACAAAAATTGAGAGGGACGCACACAGACTGAGAGAGAGACAAACGCATAGACTGAGAGAGAGAGACACACACACAGACTGAGGGAGAGAGTTACAAAAACTGAGAGAGAGACGCGTACAGACTGAGGGAGAGAGACGCGCACAGACTGAGGGAGAGACGCGCACAGACTGAGGGAGAGAGACGCGCACAGACTGAGGGAGAGAGAGTTACAAAAACTGAGAGAGACGTGCACAGACTGAGGGAGAGAGACGCGCACAGAGTGAGGGAGAGAGAGTTACAAAAACTGAGAGAGACGCGCACAGACTGAGGGAGAGAGACGCGCACAGACTGAGGGAGAGGGACGCACACAGACTGAGAGAGAGACACGCACACAGACTGAGAGAGACAAACGCATAGACAGAGAGAGAGACACACACACAGACTGAGGGAGAGAGTTACAAAAACTGAGAGAGAGACGCGCACAGACTGAGGGAGAGAGAGACGCGCACAGACTGAGGGAGAGAGACGCGCACAGACTGAGGGAGAGAGACGCGCACAGAGTGAGGGAGAGAGAGTTACAAAAACTGAGAGAGACGCGCACAGACTGAGGGAGAGAGACGCGCACAGAGTGAGGGAGAGAGAGTTACAAAAACTGAGAGAGACGCGCACAGACTGAGGGAGAGAGACGCGCACAGAGTGAGGGAGAGAGACGCGCACAGACTGAGAGAGAGACACACAGACTGAGGGAGAGAGAGTTACAAAAACTGAGAGATACGCGCACAGACTGAGAGACAGATGAGCAGACAGTCAGACACATGGTATATAGAACATGGTATATATGGAAAGATAGAAGTATAGACTTAAAAAGATCAGATTTGAAGACTCATTAATGAAATTGCTTTGTTACTGTAGCACCAGATTCTACAGACAGTACAGAAGTGCAGATAAAAACAATTATTAACACTATACACACAATTAGAGCAAATAAATTAAATTCAGTGAGTAATGAATTATATCACGTAATGGAGCTTGTGCTATCCTGCTGATGGCTTATTTAGGTTTATTTAACTGTGTGTGTGTGTGTGTGAAAACTGTGCTAAAAGCTATTTATATTTCAGCATGTGCATTAAAGATTTATGTAATGAATGTAAATCGGGCAGGAATTTTTGGATGAGTTCTGTGTGTGTGTGTAACTCTCTTGTATATCGCTCGTGTGTCTCTCTTTCTCTCGGCCTGTGTGTGTCTCTTTTTTCGGTCTGTGTGTCTGTCTTTCTCTCTGTCTGTCTGGCTGTGTGTGTCTCTCTCCCTCTCTCTCTCTCGTATTCAGTCTGTGTGTGTCTCTCTCTCTCTCTCGTATTCAGTCTGTGTGTGTCTCTCTCTCTCTCTCGTATTCAGTCTGTGTGTGTCTCTCTCTCTCTCTCTCTCTCTCTCGTATTCAGTCTGTGTGTGTCTCTCTCTCTCTCTCGTATTCAGTCTGTGTGTGTCTCTCTCTCTCTCTCGTATTCAGTCTGTGTGTCTCGCTCTCTCTCTCGTATTCAGTCTGTGTGTGTGTCTCTCTCTCTCTCTCTCTCGTATTCAGTCTGTGTGTGTCTCTCTCTCTCTCTCTCTCTCGTATTCAGTCTGTGTGTGTCTCTCTCTCTCTCTCTCTCGTATTCAGTCTGTGTGTGTCTCTCTCTCTCGTATTCAGTCTGTGTGTGTCTCTCTCTCTCTCTCTCGTATTCAGTCTGTGTGTGTGTCTCTCTCTCTCTCGTATTCAGTCTGTGTGTCTCTCTCTCTTGTATTCAGTCTGTGTGTCTCTCTCTCTCTCTCTCTCGTATTCAGTCTGTGTGTCTGTCTCTCTCTCTCTCGTATTCAGTCTGTGTGTGTCTCTCTCTCTCTCTCGTATTCAGTCTGTGTGTCTCTCTCTCTCTCTCGTATTCAGTCTGTGTTTGTCTCTCTCTCTCTCGTATTCAGTCTGTGTGTGTGTCTCTCTCTCTCTCGTATTCAGTCTGTGTGTGTCTCTCTCTTGTATTCAGTCTGTGTGTGTCTCTCTCTCTTGTATTCAGTCTGTGTGTCTCTCTCTCTCTCTCTCGTATTCAATCTGTGTGTGTCTCTCTCTCTCGTATTCAGTCTGTGTGTGTCTCTCTCTCTCGTATTCAGTCTGTGTGTGTCTCTCTCTCTCGTATTCAGTCTGTGTGTCTCTCTCTCTCTCTCGTATTCAGTCTGTGTGTGTCTCTCTCTCTCGTATTCAGTCTGTGTGTGTCTCTCTCTCTCTCTCTCATATTCAGTCTGTGTGTCTGTCTCTCTCTCTCTCTCGTATTCAATCTGTGTGTGTCTCTCTCTCTCGTATTCAGTCTGTGTGTGTCTCTCTCTCTCGTATTCAGTCTGTGTGTGTCTCTCTCTCGTATTCAGTCTGTGTGTCTCTCTCTCTCTCTCGTATTCAGTCTGTGTGTGTCTCTCTCTCGTATTCAGTCTGTGTGTGTCTCTCTCTCTCGTATTCAGTCTGTGTGTCTCTCTCGTATTCAGTCTGTGTGTGTCTCTCTCTCTCTCGTATTCAGTCTGTGTGTCTCTCTCATATTCAGTCTGTGTGTGTCTCTCTCTCTCTCTCTCGTATTCAGTCTGTGTGTCTCTCTCGTATTCAGTCTGTGTGTGTCTCTCTCTCTCTCTCGTATTCAGTCTGTGTGTCTCTCTCGTATTCAGTCTGTGTGTGTCTCTCTCTCTCTCTCGTATTCAGTCTGTGTGTGTGTAGTAAAAAAAGTAGTTCCATCTTGATGATTTATTTATTTATTTATTTTGCAGAAGTATAGCTAGCTGGCTTTTAGCCCAGGGTGTAGCTAGCTGGCTAGTAGCTCAGAGGGGATTATTCCTATGTTCCCAGGGTCCTCAGTTCCCCAGTTCAATATTCTGTTAACACACATTAAGTAAACTTTAACAAAGGTTTTATGTAGTCAGGACTCATTTTCCCAGGGTCCTGTTTGTAACAACATACATTAGTTTAAAATCCATCCTTCATCCACACTTATGTTATGTTATGAACTTGGAAAATGAACTAGGTTGCACACGCGGAACCCTCCTTTGTGCTGCTGTTCGTCTACATTCATACGTTCATACAGTGTACACTAAACTGCAGAACTGCCATACTGTAAAACTTATAAAACACAGTAAACATGTCCCAGCTCTCACTTATGCTGAAGCCTACCTCCAGCTTTAAATCACCATGTGTTCATTATGTGCCGTATAAATCTGGGGTACACAGGACCCTGGGAACATGGATACATTCCCGCTCAGAGTGTAGCTAGCTGGTTAGTAGCCGAGAGAGTCGCTAGGATGGTGCGACTCTCTGGGGCGGATAATACGGAATCATAAGGATGAACAAATTAGTGCAATTAATGCACAAATAAGTATATAATCTGCCAAAAATGCACATTTTTGAAATTGTCTTAAAATATCCCCCCTCCCCATCACGTGTCTTGGCTGATCGACCGCTTCTGGGGTAAAATGGAGAATTGTTCTTTTTTTTTGTGTAAACTATATTAGACTGGAAATGTCACACCAGTAGACTGTATCATTACAATAATATTAAAGTATGGAGAAAAACACAGGAGCCTGAATCATAAGCCCACTCGTGTGTATCATATAAACAATCTTCACACACGAGGGGGTGGAGCCTGGAACATTATACCTGGGGATATTAAAAACAGGAAGAAGAAGCTGTGTACTGAGATCGAGTGTGTAGTCTCATTTGTTAAATGTGATTTAGGGATGGGGGAAAAAAAAAAGATCAAAATCACGACTGCCAGCTTGCACGAAGAGATGAGCAGAGGGACGGCCGGGCCGCGGAACAGATGGGGAACATTAGGACACCGCTAATCCTTTCAACACTGACATCAGAGTGTGTGAGAGGTAACTCGCACCCCGCCGGGTCCGATAGTGGCCCAGAAAAGCCAATGACGTCAGACGGGACGGAAAGCGAAGCCTCCCGCGCTCGTCTTCTGCGCTTTTCTATCAGAGAGGAGCTTTATATAGAAATTGGAAAGAGAGGGAGAGAGAGTTAATGCATTCCGACACAGAGGTTGTTTTAATGTGATCAAGCACATTAAGCTTGACCTTGTGTGCTTCTTCTCCTCGCTGTCTCTCTGCTCTATCTCTTTTCTGTCTTCTCAGGTAAGCGCCGGCGCCTGTGGTTGCGTTACGAGGCCGGCGGCTTCCATTAGCGCGAGCGAGCGGCTTCTTAATTTTTCATGAAACGTATCCGGATAAAAGGGAATATATGTAATCGGAGCGGTCTGGATATCCTGCCTCGGCTCACGCAAGACCTGGTGTTGATTCTTTCCGTGAAATCTGTGTCATGCGCTCTTTTTTCTTTCTTCTTGATCCTTTTATCATCTTTACTCCAGATTGTAGTGTCTTGAATTTGACCTGTATTTTCAGTTCACTGTTCAGCGACGAATGCAGCGCTGACCCAGGGCATCTCATTTAGATTTTATAGCTCATAGTAGCTCAGCTACGTTACAAGCAGCCTTAAGCACAGTTTTATAGCGTTAAAAATAATCTGTCAAATAAATTGATTCCTTCATTTTCAGTAAGCCCTTTATCCTGGTCACAGTTGCCGTGAATCCAGAGCCTATCCCGGGAACATTGGGTGCGAAGCGGGAATACACCCTACGGAAAGGCAGTTCATTTACACACACACACACACACAAACACACACATTCACATCTAAGGGGAATTTAGAGTCTACGTACTGGCATGTCTTTTAAGAGGTGCGAGGAAAGTGGAGAACCCAGAACATGCGAAAATTTACATAGACAGCAACCCAAGCTCAGGATTCAGCCACACTAGCAGATGGTTTATGGAAAGGATGTGTTCCTGACCTCTTCAAGGACAAAACTTGAGTGCATCATCAGCACATGTTCTGTCCGTGCTCAATACACGGCCCTTAAAGATAATCCCTTCACTGAGGATGCAGATCATTTAGATTAAAGATAATCTGCTCGCACAGAGGGACAAATTATAGCACTGATCACTATGTAGGTTATGAGCAGGACTGTGGAAATGTCCTCCTCTGAGATGATTAGTCAGTGATGGATTACGAGCGTTTGGATAATTACAAGGTTAAGACCAAGAGCTGAACGCAAAACAACAGTGATGCCCTTGTGCCCTTAAGTATAATCTTAAAATTAGTATTTGATCTAAATGCGTCGAATACGTTGTTATTTCTATAGTAACAACTAGCACAGGAATCTTTATGGTGGACGCGTCATGTAATCAAAGCCTACTAATAAACAGCTAAGAAAATGTCATTATTGTGATGATTTGTGTAAGGAGGTTTATTCATCCATTATACATTTCTTCATCTGCGCACCTGTACGAGTCCTTCGTTGCCTTATGTTGCGCTTCATAATGCGTCACACATTCACAATCAGAGATAGGTCAGGACAGCAGGCAGGCCATGCCATGCTAGCACCTGCACTCTCTGCTTACGCAACCATACGCTTGTAATCCGGGCAGAATGTGGTTTGGCGTTGTCCTGCTCTGGATGGCAACATATGTTGCTCCAAAATGTGTACATATCTTTCTGCATTAATGCTGCCCCCACAGATGTGCAAGCTACCCATGCCATGGGCACAGACACGCCTCCATACCATGACAGATGCTGGCTTTTGGACCTGACGTTGATAACAGCTTGGATGGTTCGTTTCCTCTTTGGCCCGGAGAACGCTACGGTTGTTTTGTCCGAAATCTATTTGAAATGTCGACTCGTCGGACCACAAAACACGATTCCACTGTGCTACTGTCCATCTCAGATGAGACCGAGCCCAGAGAAGTGGGCGGAGCTTCTGGACAGTGTTGATGTATGGCTTCTGCTTTACATAGTAAAGCCTTAACTTGCATCTGTGGATGCAGCGGCGAATGGTGTCGACCGACAAAGCTTTACCAAAGTATTCCCGAGCCCATGTCAGGATCTCCGTTACAGACTCATGACGGTTTTTAAGACGGTGATGTCTGAGGGATCGGAGATCACACGCATTCAGAAGCGGTTTTCTGCTTTGCCCTTTACCGGATTCCTTGAATCTTTTAATGATATTGTGCACTGCAGCAGGTGAAATGCCCAAAATACTACCGATCTGTCTTTGAGGAATGTTGTTCTCAAAGTGTCGGATTATTCGCCGATGCATCTGTTGGCAGATTGTCCGAGCCTCGACCCATCCTTGCTCTTGAAGGACTAAGCCTTTTTTTTTGGAGACTCCTTATATACTATGATTAGACGATTGCCTCATCTGTTTCACATCACCTTCTCATTTCAACTTGTCACATCGCTATTAGTCCTAAATTGCCCCTGTCCCAACTTTTTTGGAACGTGTTGCATGCATCAATTTCAAAATAAACGTATACACGCAGTCACTGATTGATTATTTTCTTACAACCACACACCCGAAGTGTTATATTCCTTACTGAACGCGTTCCTCCGGGGTAATATGTTTTTCCGAATGGAATATGTTCTTATTGATTTCAGTACATTGAAATAATAGCCTTGTTTATGAGCTAGCTCTGTATTTCGACTCACTTGGGTTCCTGAATGTGTTTTACGGTCTTATTCTTGACGTTGTATCAGCTTAATTTGGCCGATAAGGTCTGTGAATCACCTCCTCGCTCTTCACGTTATATCAGCGTGTAATGTGATTGATAAGTGTCCTTCCTTCCTGTCTTTATCTTCAGAGCCTCTTTAATAATTCATCTTTTTCCTCTGTATGCTTCTTCACCGTGCAAGCAGATCAGGTTAATTAAGGTGTCCCTCAACAAGGTCACCGTAACCTTAATGCTATGTTTCTCTCTCTCTCTTTCTCTCTCTCTTTCTATCCCACTCTTACACACATTTCTCTCTCTGATTACGTTATCTCCAGCCCATGCTGAGGAACGTTCTGTTTCCTCTGCTGTGTGTTATTGGTATTGAGGCCTGGCCCATTTCCACCCCCTGCTGCCGTACAGAATCAGCCCTGACACACACACACACACGTACATCCCGTTATCAGTGTGTGTTACATGACTGCTCGCTTGAGTGTTTATTTGTGTGTCTCCTGCACCTTGGTGACATTATCATTCACAAATTGTCAGAGTCATTGGAAGTCTAAGATATATATATATATATATATATATATATATATATATATATATATATATATATATATATATATATGGGCTTGATATGAATAGCAACGTAGTGCCAATTTCTCATTGCCGTATGGGAGTGTCTTACAGTTTATCCTGTGACTTAAGGACGGTTGGTATCAAAAATACAGCGCATGTCTGCAGAAATCACAAAGATAGTGGACTAATATTTCAAGACAAACACAATAAAAGACTGACTTCTTTTTAAAAAATGCTATTATTTTCCTAGGATTTTTACCCCATTTCTCTAAGCCAGTTCCACCCACTAGCTCGCTCTCCCCATCACAGCTAGCTAGTGGGAAATGAAAAGACCGGTTGAAAATGGTGTAAAAATCCAGCTATAAAATGTCAGGGAGTAGGAGGGGGGGCATGTATTTTCCCAAACACGTGAAACACGTGTATTTCCCTGCTACTGTCACATGACAGCTGAACACCTAGAGGAAAGGACTTCCTCATACTGTACATGATGGGCAGGATTTGTTAATGTCACTCTGATTGACAGGAGAGACAGTAACACCACCCCTCCCACTTAGAGACTACGGCTGTGCCAGCGAACCAGCATTCGAACGTCGATCTCTCGATGATGCGCGGATGCTTTTCTAACTTCACACTTGTACCATTTTGTTGTATGCTGCTCGCACAGTGGTCCAGTCTGTCGAGGGTTGAACCTGTTACATTTCTACCTGCTTCAGGTTGTCCATTGGTCAGTCCCTTGAGGATTTCGCAATTTTGCGATCGCAGAAATGAAAGCTAATTCGAGCCGACTCGGAGGAGCTTGACCGCAGACTTTGTGTCGAATTTGAGTTCAGCTAAAAGGTCTCGTTTACCAACAAACGTCACCGCAAATTATTTCGTGCAATTTCGCCAATTCAAGTAGTTTCCCACAAAAAAAAAGCAAAGTGCATAGCAAAATTGAACATTTTTGGCCGCAACAATCAAAAAAAACCCTGTACAGACTGATTGGTGGCGAAAGATGCAGTCTGAAATGGAGTACCTTGTAGATTTTTAGATTGAAATGGAAGTGACTACAGCTCATGAAAACCGTTTGTATATACACAAGCAGCATCGACTGAGGAGCTAAAGAAATAAAATTGCAGCAGTAAATGGGTGTACATATTATCTCTCATTTTGCAGAAACTTTGCCCACAGCAGAAGGGACACAAAGAATCGTGATATAAACTGATCGGCAGTTCAGACTGTGGGATCATGTTAAAACAAGCCTGACGCCGTCCCCTGATGAGCCCAGAATCCATCTGGCGTAGAGGCTCGGTGTATTTGGTGTGAAATTAATCAGAGATGCACAGTTCCAGAGATTTAGCATTTACTTTGTACCTCACTAGTCATTATCTTTTAGTTCTTTTACCAATTCAGTGATCTTCCGGTTCAAAGTCGTAGTACTAACTATGAGTGTCATACCAAAGCCACTCATAACCTGTTCCAACGTGTCTTTTTTCCCCCTTTCTTTTATTTATTTATTTATTTATTTATTTATTTATTTGTTGGAGTGCCAATTGTTTCATCATTGTTTGCCTTGGTCTTTAAACACCAACTGTTTGTCAGCTCATTTGACTCTGCGACGCGTCCGTGAAATGACAATGTGCAAAACCGTCCAGAAATGTCAATATACATACAGGTTTGTCTATGAGATAAAAATGAGAGAAATGACATTACAGTGGTTAGATGTGATACGCAAACTTTTTACGAGTGATTAAGTTCTTCACTGGTGCCAAATTCTAACCCCATTTGCGGGTTAGCACGTTAATTTCAAGATCTGTTTTGACCTAGGAATAAGAATTAGCTGTTTAGCTTTGTTTGGGGTTTTCCATATTAGCTTGCTAGCTAATACTGTTAATAGAATAGAAAATGGATGATCTGTTGCTTATTTGTTTTTTGTGTTGTTTTTTTGTTTGTGAGCGATCTGAGCGCACATTTTTCTTGTTTGACAGATTATTCGTTTGCTGTTTCGTCCCTCTTGAAGCTGATTTACAAATGTTAGCAGCTGTAAGTGATTAGCAGGCTAGCCACTGCCAATCCCTTGGGCCACCCGGTCCAACAGACATTCATGCTCCTTTAAATCCACTTTGACACTGTTGGGTCTTAAAGGGAGGGCTCCAGTGTTGCTCCAATGGCAGTTTGCTATCTGGGTGTGGTATTTACACACTCTTATTTCTTAGGAATAAGAAGTAGAACATTGGTCAAACTTTTAAACGCATGTGAGTAAGATACCCAGTGTTTTTGGCAACTAATCAGAGAAACAGACAGTTAGCCGTTGCCAATGAAACAACCACAGAAGGACGAGTTTCTGCCAGGTTGTTTTGCCTACGAACCTAGATGATTGATATTAATTTGGAATCATCCAACATTAGATGAATACGAAATGTACAGTCATACAAGTGCTCAGTTATTTATTTCCAGAAAGCGAACTTGCGCATAATGTTATGGTAGGTGTGAATATAAAGTGGCTTTATACTTGTAGATGTCAATATGATAGTCCCTTAAATCCAGCTGCAGGATGGTGCTCTTCTGATTGATTTCTCCTGCTAATGCACTCCCGGTGTTAGCAATATGGAGATAAAGTTATATGATGCAAACCAAGTAAATTGATGACTCATCCAAAGCATTCACCTTTTTACTATCCAGTTTGTGTATTATAGATACGTCCGCCAGGCAAGTAGCACATATAATCGTATAATCTTTTTCAATCTACCTGCCAAATCACTAACATGTCTTTCCGGTCAGGACTGAGGTTGATTTCACGCTGTAGTTTTGGGTTTTTGTTTCCCCCGGAGGTTGGTGAAGTGTGTAAGCTGTTTTTGAGCTCGGCTGTGGTCCAGAGAACCGATCCCTGGTCCTCTTGAAAATGGCGTCGCTTCAGTACGGCCCGCGTGACTAAAAGTCAGCGCGGTATTCTTGCTTGATGACCTGCCAATAATCTGAGAAGTGCTGTTCATCTTCATCACTTGAGTGTTGGTACCACAGAAAAATAATTAAACAAAAGCAGCAAACCGAAGAACCTAGTGCCTACCATTTTGCAAACACGTACACAAATATGATGTAAGGAATTGCGCAACTGATCCACGGTTTGGAAGGAATTTTTCAACGCGAAAACAACCCCGTGATTATGAGTTCCGACCCCCCAAACCAGCCCAGAACTGTTCCTCGGGTGTTCCGACCAAATGTGAAAACGACCTAAAAGTATCAGACCATTCTAGAGTTGATCAACAAACGGTAGATCATTTGGTCTGTATTGTTAGATTGTCAAGGGAGGAGAGATGAAAATAAAATCACATGCAGATGATCTCTAATGAATAGAGATGTCCTGAAGCATTTTTCTCCAGTTAAATGAAATGAAAAAGACTCGAGTCGTTTTTGCTAAACTCGCCAGGAAACAAGCTTTGGGGACGTTTTCTGTAACAGGGTCACGTTTTGTGCCTGTCCAAGGCTTCTGAAATGAAGATGTTCGACCTTGACCTGCTGTCCTACCTCCTGTTCCCTTGCAGAGAAAGCAGCTCTAAAAAAAAAAAAAAAAGTGTCCTAATTGCAAATATTTACTCTTCCTCATCTTTCCATTTCTCTTCCTCTCCTCCTTATATATTTTTTTTCTTTCTTTCTTTTTTTACTGCTATTTAATAATGTCCTACTTATAAGTTCCCAGTGTGCCAGTGTCAGCATGTGCTGGGGAAAATGCTGAGCCACATAAATATATATATATATATATATATATATATATATATATATATATATATAGAATATATGAGGTCTACATCCTTCTCTCGGGAACATTATATCATTGTACATTTCCCGGAATAGCACATGTACATCGATCTTCATGTTCTCAAGGCCGACTGCCGTCCTTTTTCAGTGGAACGTGTGTATCAGTTTACAGTTTGGAGGGAAGTCGAGCAAGGACACAGAAACTCGGTGCGGTTTAGAGTAAATAAATCAGTATGAGGCTCTTCGTTCACGCACAGTATGGCAGCTGAGAATTAAGATCTAGACCAGCAGCAAACCAGAGAGATAGTAGTAACGAAGGATTGAGGAAAAATATCCACCTTGAAACTCGGTTCTCCGTGAAGAGCCGTCTCCACCTTCTAGTTTTACGTTCTCTCCTTTAGAATGCGATCAGAACAGGATGGTAAATGTCTGAGACGTTCGCATCGGTGAGGGAGAATTGAGGTCTGAGCTTTAACATCATTACACGTAACTTTGTGAAAATGGGACCAGTTCCAGCAGGTCTCTTTGGTACAACTCTGAACGTTCGCCTCACACCTCCGGGGGGGTTCGATTCCCACCGTGGCCCTGTGTGCGCGGAGTTTGCATGTTCTCCCCGTGCTGCGGGGGTTTCCTCTGGGTACTCCGGTTTCCTCCCCCAGTCCAAAGACATGCATGGTAGGCTGATTGGCATGTCTAAAGTGTCCCTAGTGTGTGAATGTGTATGTGATTGTGCCCTGCGATGGATTGGCACCCTGTCCAGGGTGTACCCCGCCTTGTGCCCCATGCTCCCTGGGATAGGCTCCAGGTTCCCCGTGACCCTGAAAAGGATAAAGTGGTAGAGAGGATGGATGGATGGATGGATGGATGGATGGATGAATGAGCCTGTGGAGTGCTGTCAGATATGTTAATTTAAAATAAAATAAAAACAAAGATGAGAAATGTCACTTTCTTAACCTCTTAAAGAAAACTATATTGGTATCACAATATCATCATTTTTCATAAACATCAATACTTTCGATTCGTTTTTTTAATGTACACACAGTAATGCCTTCTTATTGGTGATATTTAGATCGATTTTTAAATTTTCTACTGAAACATGTAACGTCTTCAACTTATATTTACGTAAACCTCACGAACATACAGATTTTCTGTTCAGATTGGCTTCCTTTTCACTATAAATGCTCAATACCTAGGACCAGCAGCTTGAGCCCAAAAAGTGATGTCAATATTTATGTGGGGAAAGTTATGTGTATTCAGAGTCAGCTTATACACCTGCTTAAGCTGCGTTTCCAAGCGCCGTATTCAGACTATTTAAATCACATGCGTGTAGTTAACACCTCTGAATTTGTAGGACACGGATGGCACTTGGCACTTGCTTGGAAAAAAAAAAATCGGGGATAGAAAATCTGGACTGAAGAAAGAACTAGCATTGTTTTTCTTTGCTGTCAAAAGTAATACAAACAAAACGACGAGACTGTAATACGATGATGTATGACTATGTCGATTGCAAGCGTTCAAATGATCTTGTCTAGCATGCATGCAGCATGAATAGTCCTAGTTGTAATCATAATATCAGTTACTGAACATTTGGTTTAATTTAACAACATGGTTTCCAGCCTCATTATTTGCGAACATATAAAATAGCACTTGATCCAGCACACACTATTATTTTGCTTTTTTAATTATTATTATTATTATTATTATTTTTTATACATGATGCTCAGAACTGAATGAAGATAGCCTGTAGATACTAAACGGAGGTCGTGGAATCGTGACGTGTACACAAGATGTATGCTATTTCACGTTTTTAAGATCACTTTTTCATGTTAACGTGCACAGTTTCAGTATTAAATCCTCACAACAACTCTGAATACAGCTTATGGAGGATAAATCATTGGCGTTCGAGACACTATGTAGTGCACTATGAATGCTAGAAGTTTAAGACTGTTGGAAATGAACTTTGTACATGAGATGCCACTTTTAGGACCCCTAAATACTTCATTTTTTATATTTATTTTGAACATTTTTAACCATCCACGCCTATGTTTCAGTTATTTGACTTTTAAGCAGGCCTTTTTCCAGCACCAAGCGGCACAAGGGTCATTTAGACGCCAGGTTTAGGAAAACATGTTTTGATAGACTTGACTAGATGTAAAACTTGGATTCCTAAATATTGCATGCCAGAGAGCTATTTGGATAGCCAAAACATCTATAGAGGTTCATTATGGAGCTGAGTCTTCCGCAAGGCCTACTGAGAGGCAGCATTTTCATGTAATTTGGTCTCGAGAGATATGGTGACTGTAGCTACTTGCTGACAGAGAGGAATGAGTAAAAGCTGAACATTTCAGCTGTCCAAAGTAAAAGATAAATTTGGAAATGGAGTGCTGAGAAAAACAAGATTTATTTATTTTATTTATATATATATATATATATATATATATATATATATATATATATATATATATACTTATATACTTAGTCTTCAGTTTTTCTAACTAGGTTTTTCCCCCTTCTTGGAGTTGTACAGTATGATATTGGGATATTTAAACCGGACAGTATTTTTTATCGTAGTATCTTTAGTATAATCCCTACCACTGCATAACATCTGGCCGGAAACTATGCCACATTTTTGGCCAGCATTTAGTAGTCCCCATTGGTGGTCCTCAAAGATTCCTTGTTCCTAAAACTTGAAGCAGTATTGGCTTCTCCGTTAACTACTATCCCATAATTCTAGGATATTAATTTTTCCTCTCATTGGTGTGGCTCCACTTGTCCCATTAGAGTGAAGAGTCACTACAAATCAATCCAAAGTTCTTCTGACTGATCACATTTATCCTATGATGAAACATTTATGAGCGGGGTCTCTCCCAGGATGATTCCGCCCCCTTTCACAGGGCATGAGGGCTCACTGAATGGTTTGATTAGTATTAAAGTATTATTGTAAATGTTGTAAATCATATGCTATGATTCTCACTCACACACACACACTAGATCTCACCCAAACTGAACAACTATGGGGCATTTTAGTGCGACATGTTAAGACTGCGCTCTCCACTACCATCATAACACCAGCTGAAGGAACATCATTTGGACGAGTGGTGTTCATTGCTCCTGTACCGTTCCAGAGAGTTATAACATCAATACCAAAGTTAGATGAAGTTGTTTTTTCTGGTAGCTCATAATACTCCAGCACCTTACTAACACATTGTTGCTCTTTCCTTGATGGTCTGTCCTGTAACTGACATTTTTCGTTACTTATTTGCATTGGTGGATTTCCAGAAGTTATTCCTACGGTTAAATTTATCTAGCTGACAGACTTTGACTTGCTATTTAGTATTTGTTAGTTAGCTCTCTAGAAGACTGGTCATCCCACCAACAGGACAAAATCATGATGTTGTCTTTACAGTGTTGCTTCTTCTCAAATCTGAGTCAGACAGATGCATTTTTTTTTTTTTCATGGAAACTAAACATAGACATTATAAATATATAGATAAAGTAAATATTTTATGTTGTTTGGATCGGCTCGCTTTGTTAATAACATTCAGAGTGAGGATTTAGACACGTTTAAACCTTCTGGCTGCAGTAAGTTACACCAAGCAGGCATATTTTCTTGCCTAGCAGAAGCTGTGAAGTGAAACTTGTGTGCAACTTTGAACCGAGAAACGTAAAGTAGTTGTGTTTTTTTTTTTTTTTTTTTTTTAAGCTTCTTAAGCCTAGTTGTGAGGACAAATGAAGCATCCTTTTGGATTTCTGCTCTATTGCTATATCATGGGGAAGATGAATATGATTGCAGGGGTTCATTCAGACACCTGTGATAGACTAAATTGCTCTGATTGACAGGTGAGAGAGGAAAGCAGGTCAGTTATGCTTTCATGGATTGTTATGGCATCATCAGGATTTAAACCCACATCCAATCTCCTAACAGGCCAAATGCTTAGAGAGTTGCCTTAATAATAATAATAATAATAATACTGGGAAAACAGGCAAACATGGTAATAAGTAATAGGAAAATTTGGAAAACGATTCAAGACGATGAGGGAGATCTGTCTCTGGCTTTTTGTTTCACGCCTCACCTTTCTGCAGACCTTCTCCAACTGCTTAGTGAGCTTTACCTCCTGATTATAGGCAAATCTATTAATACAATACCACAGAATAAACACCGTTGCCCCTTGTGCCCTGTAGTTTATGTATGTTTATACTGTCTTGTAAATTCAGCCATGCTTGGAAACTCTGACTGTTTCCAAATGTGGCTTGTGGTCTTCCTACCTGAGGACACGTTTCCCACCTTCTCCGCTTCTGGCGAGTGTTAAATCTGGAGTGTGTCACTCTTTCCCATCTGTCTTGCCCACCTATGAAGTGTTTTATTAGCTGTGCCAGCACTATTAACAGGACTAGGTACTTTTTCCCAGACAGACCAGTGTTTGCAGAATTAGTCACCAAAAACCCGGAAAAAATGAACACCTCTTTGGATGTTAATAAGAAAAAGACTGCACTTCCCATGATTTATCGTGTGTTTGACTCAGTGTGCACTGAGACCGAGGAGAAAGTCTCATTTCTATTATACACACGTGGGAGATTGGATATTGGAACAAAACGGACTTTTGCTTTATAAGAATCTATATTTTTATAGCACCAGTGAGGAAAATTGTGCAAAAGAAATCCTTAAACAGTAACATAAATATGGAAATTAATTTCGAAAGTAATAAAGGAATAATAATTTAGCACCAAAAAAAAATCAATGAAACATTAAAAGGAAATTTTTCTTTCGTTTATTCTCATATATACTTGTATAGAATATATTATTTCTTATTATAGTTATAAAAAAAATACATATATTTAAATAAATCCTCTGTTAAAGTAATATAATAAATAGACATAAAGGTTATTATTGTTATCATTGAAAAAATAAAAGAGAAATCAGTGGCTATTAAAAGTACTGTTTAAAAGTTAAAAAGAATTGGCAACAAAAAAGGTTTATGAATATACCTAAAAAGAACATAAAAAAGAGCGCATTCATTTAAAAGTAATAAAATAAAACTGGGGGGGGGGGGGGCGGGGGATTAAAAGGTCTTTAATGGAGGTTGAAATCCTTCAGCAACATCGTGTGTGTGTGTGTGAGAAAAAGAAAATATGCCGAGTTGGAGGGATCACACCTGCATGGTGAGGACAATACAGCTTTTTCTACTAAGCAGATTTAATCTTGTCTTATTTTCCCAAACACTCAGCGTTTCTGATCAGGGAATCCATACCACTGTCTCCAGCTTATCTCCTGATCTTCTATCACCCCCCCCCCCCGACCCCCTTTTTTTTTTTTTACTTTTCTAGGATTTTATCCACACACCTAAATGAAATATCTATCCTAGTAAATAACAAATAAATGATAAAACGTCGAGTTAAAGATCACATTACGGTCATGTATGCTTTTAAATATGTTTTGAAATATAATGAGGCTTTAAGTCTGCTCTCTTCTATCAGCACCAAAACGGGTTGAGTCACGGCTGCTTATGTTACATGTTCATCCTGCTAACCCGTAGAACCGTACAAAACCAAGTTTGTATGCGCAAACTGGTTGCAAAAAAAAAAAGAAGAAGACCCGAGTAGCCTAGCAACCTGACGCTACTTATAATCTGGTTATAATCTGACTGAAGAATCTATCAAGAACTTGATTTAGGAATTGGATTGACGTTAGCTAAAATGTTTTCCATTTTTTATTATTATTATGGATTAGCACTAAAAAAAAACAGGGAGTGCTATTTAGCTGAACTAACACTCTCAAACACTGTAACTCTACAAGATCCTTATGACTTGGCGTCCTGTCAGTGGCTGAATCACGCTAAGCGTTTTTCTAGACTTTTCAACCGAACATATACACACGCACATCTCAAAGAACCTCCTGAGCATTTATACTAGACAGAAATTAAAGGCATACGAGTCTCTCGAAGGTTACAGCTTCATAACGTTTTATGATTACAACCTCGGCGCTGAGAGCTGAGGTGCTACGCAAACAGCAACTCAGCTGAACAAAGTTAGCGACAGCTAAACGTGTGCACTGTAGGAAACTCTTCGGTAAGAATGCGACCTAGCCGTTTAGCGTTAGCTTGCTAGTTTCTTGAAGCAGGAAAGCTTTGTAGGTTTGTTACAGCTATATTAATCAGGCATTTTGACGGTACCTCGAATAGTGAAGGCTACAGCAGGGGGAAGAGCTTTCTCTTATAGAGCCCCACAGTTATGGAACAGTCTTCCTATTAGTGTTCGGGACTCAGACACAGTCTCAGTGTTTAAGTCTAGGCTTAAAACGTATTTGTTTACTCAAGCCTACCCTGACTAGATTCTGTTCTACTACTTCGCAGTCATAATAATCTTTTTTCTCCCTCTCTCCTTTCGCCGAGCCCCACATGAATTTATGGAGATACTAGAGATCCAGATCCTTTCTGCCTCTGGATGGAGCTCAAATCTTCTCTAATTCCAGACTGCTGGGACTACGGCTGCTCCTAAGGCCATACAGACTTCATATAAATCCATAATGAACTTTTTCACACTATCTGTTATTACCCAGATGATGATGGGTTCCCTTCTGAGTCGGGTTCCTCTCAAGGTTTCTTCCTCTTAAAACATCTTAGGGAGTTTTTCCTTGCCACCGTCGCCACTCAGTGGCTTGCTCAGTTGGGATAAATTCGCACCTTTAATATCTGTATACCATGTTGATATTTCTGTAAAGCTGCTTTGAGACAATGTCTATTGTAAAAAGCGCTATACAAATAAAATAAAATTGAAATTAAAAATTTTAGCTAACTAGCAAGCTTAACCTGGTAAATTCGTTGTTAGCAAGCCAGCTTGACTGATTTGATAGTTAGCTACGTAGCTAATCGTAGCTAAATTATCTCTCCTAACTGCCTGTAACTGCAGCCGTCTTCTGTTGATTTGGAAAAGTAGAAGTGTTTATGAACACATTTCCAGTGTATTATTACCTGATTTGGCAATATATAAAATATATTTAAAAAAAAAAAAAAAAAAACGTAGTTTAGTAATGTAAAAAAAGTTAAGCATGCTAAGTATTAGCCAGTTAGCGCCACTTAGTTATATAGTTGTTTTTATTTTTAAATTTACCATTCTACATGCTTTTCGAGTTGCCGGTGTGTTGCTCTGTTCATTTGCAGTGTTTAATGAGATGCTATTGTACTCAATTTATCACAAACCGTGATATTTATAAAGGTCAGGAAGTTAAACACAGATAACGATGGCTTCTCGTTTGACTTTGATTTTAATAAAAAGCCTTAATAACCAAATCTTCACCTTGCTGTGTGTGTGTGTGTGTGTGTGTGTGTGTGTGTGTGTGTGTGTGTGTGTGTGTGTGTGTGTGCGTCCACCAGCCAAACACACTGCACACACTCAGGCCCCCTGAACACACACTATCAGTGAGCGGAAAAGCTTACATGAGTCAAGTGCTTGGCCGTTATATCCCTGACTCTGCATAGAGCTTCCAGAGAAAGGCATTAGCACAGAGGCAAGGACCATCTGGTGCCGAGTGTGTTTTAGCTGTGAGGTTTAGCAACCGTCCATAGCAAACAAGCATGGCTGACTGGAACTGAGCTTAGCTGGGACACCTCTTTCTCTCTCTCTCTCTCTCTCTCTCTCTCTCTCTCTCTCTCTCTCTCTCTCCGAGTACAGGGAAATCATGCAAACTCCACTCACGCAGGGTGGAGGTGGGAATTGAACCCTCAACCCCAGAGGTTCTTGCAACCCAGAAGTTCATTATTTTCCTGTAACAGCACATCCCGAATTTTTTTATTCCTCCTATTCCACAGCACCTTGCCAAGAATTACGATTTTTATTTATTAATGTATGACACATCATACATTATTATTATTATTATTATTATTTATTTTTTGCAGTTTTTATAACTTACATTTAATTTTGTGGAACATCCACGAGACCGTTGCGTCCTGTTATCTCTTTCCATAAAGGTTCAAAGTGAAGATCTCTTCACCATCTAAGTGATTGTGCCGTCTATTTTCTTTGTTAAATAACCCTTTTTTTTCTCTTCTTTTCCCCCCATTATTAGTCTTAGGTTGTGTAGATTGTTTGCCGTACCTGTGAATGATGTGTTACTATACTAATGATAACATCGTGTAGATCGTGCACATGAGTAGAAAAATGTGATTTGGATTACAGCTCGCACTACCGTCAGAGCTGCTGTTCTAGAAAATTCATCAACACCAGCCGACCAATCAGAACTGAGAATTCGGCAGCGCTGTGTTTTGTGGGGGGGGGGGGGGGGGGAATGGTGATGCTTTTGATACTTAGAGTGAGATGTTAAACCTTAAGACGCGTATTGTTGCGTGATGAGAGTATCAAAACATATCTTTAAAGCCATGAGTGCTAAATAATTCTGCGTCAAACTGTATTTTGAAGAAAAAGTGTTTTATACTTTGGTAAAAAAAAAAAAAAAAGAACAGTTGTGTGTGTGTGAGAGAGAGAGAGACAGAGAGAGAGAGAGAGGAATTGTCGTTCCATCTCTCCATCCATCCTTCTTTTCTCTGCCGGTGGTCTCTAGTGTATCCTGACGCTTATTTAATAATTGGTGTTATTTGTATTCCCTACACACTCCTTCTGCCCAATTGCTGCTAATAATTAAAATCTGGTGTGTCTTGCAGCCCGTTCTGCATTGTCTGAGCCTGTATTTGCTCCCCCGCCCCCCCGTGGAGGTCATGAGGAGTAAATCGTTACCGCGCCCACCTCCAACGGCAGGCTTCTTCAGCCTGACTGTTTGAGAAACCACAGATGTGGGTTTAATTAGTTTCTAATTGAAGAAAATAAGCACCACTCAACCCCGATGTCGTCCTCTCAACCCGTGTTTTCATTACTGCTTTCAGTCCGCTCTCGTATTGTGCTGATAGAATAGCGTGTATCGCCTTCTAGTGCAGGAAGGTCTGAGCTGCAGCGTGCTGTAGTTTTTGAAATGTCTGAAACGAACTGTTTAGGGGAAAAAAAATAAATAATGCTGTCACACTATTAAACAACAACAAAAAAAAGACCTATTATATAAGAATGATGCTGCTGGTTTAATCTGTGTGCTGCTTTAATGCAACAGCTTCACAATCAGTATCAAGAAAGACACAATGCTGCGATTAGGATACAGTCGTTTCACACTAGTAAATAAAATCTGCAAATTGTTTATTTTTACAGCAGTTTGGAAGCAGATAGTGCTATTAATAAAAAAAAAAATAAAAATTGAAGCAAGTTCTGGCCCATTTGAGATAAAATGAGACGGTTTTAGAGGGGTTCTGACCCCATGAATAAAATAACTAATTCATGTTTAAAATAAAGGGGGCACGGTGGTTAGCACGTTCGCCTCACACCTCCAGGGTCGGGGGTTCGAGTCCCGCCGGGGCCCTGTGTGTGCAGAGTTTGCATGTTCTCCCCGTGCTGCGGGGGTTTCCTCCGGGTACTCCGGTTTCCTCCCCCAGTCCAAAGACATGCATGGTAGGCGGATTGACGTGTCTAAAGTGTCCGTAGTGTATGAATGGGTGTGTAAGTGTGTATGTGAGTGTGCCCTGCGATGGACTGGCACCCTGTCCAGGGTGTACCCCGCCTTGTACCCGATGCTCCCTGGGATAGACTCCAGGTTTCCCCGTGACCCTGAAAAGGAGTAAGCGGTATAGAAGATGCATGGATGTTTAAAATTAAATTATATATAATTCAAATACAGTTTCATGTAATGAAACTTAATGAGCTTTCCATGGTTGGTTTACTGATTTACGTGATGTAAAACATCCTTGTCATATTTTTTTTTTAAAGCATAAAATACACTGTCTAAATGACTGACGCAGTAACATCCAGTGATGGAACAAAGGAAACCCAATGAAAAACACAAATAGCAAAGAAACGTACAAGCACCGGAGGAAAGCCCTTTCCATAGAAAGGGAGAACATCCTTGCAGAACTCGTCGTGACGTGAAACTTGTCTGTGTGTACAGTGTAAGAGATGCAGAAAAGTCCAGCACTTCCGATTTCCCTGGACTTCTGGATTTTTGTGCCGTGTTTATGCTAAAATTCATCTCGTGTGTGACGATCATGTTTTGATTTTTTTGATTTTTTTTCCTCCATATTCTAGTTGAAATATATTTGACCGTTTGTATATACACATCAGTTTGCTGCAGGTAAGGAAATTTAGATGCTTAATCAGGAGCATTGACTCGGGGATGTCTGACTTCAGAGCACAATACAACACAGCGTTTAATCTGTAAATGCACCCTTATAAAATAAGTACATTAAATCAAGTGTTTAAAAGCGTGCCAAGACTTACTCAGCCTTACTCATAGTAATTGAGGCGACACTGTGAGAAATGAAACACTGGGACGTTCCCAACTCTCAGTCCCCCAGTCCATTATATTTTCCATTAGCATGTTTGACCCTTGCACTCTACCGTCTCTGAATGTTCATGTTCCACCCTGCTTTTTTAAATGATGGTCTGAATTACTGTGTCATGGATTAATAAAGTTGTGGATATTTTAAATATCAAGGGCAGAGGAGTGATTTAGCAACGAGTACATTAATCCTACTGAGGTCATCGGGCATGTTTGCTGAAAAAACATTTTGGAAGGACAACATTAAATGCTCGTTTCTGATGACCTTTAAAGCAGCATTTACACTAAGATGCCACTTAATTAGTTATTTGACAGTAAACTGGCAAGGTCCTGCAAACGTGTTTCCTTTAAATATTTGCAGAGGTAAATTAATGAGGATGTTCAAATACTAGCATCGTTTATTAAGCAAACTAATTAAGCAAGTAATACAGTGGAAAACATGCAGATGGCCGTGAGCTCACTTCTTTTAAACTGATGAAATATAGGTAAGCTGTTTTTACACTAACCATACAAGAATATATCTCACAAACCCAGACACTGGATTGATGTGTTGTACTCGACTTTTGTTTCTAAAAGGTTTTGTTTGTTTTCATGGTGATTCTTTTAGAAACTTTAGAAATGTTAGTGTTTGATGGAGAATGGTGTGAAATGTTAGTGGTTGTTGGTGTCTGATAGTGTTGTTGAACGTTTGTGTTTAATGGAGAATGTTGGTGATGCTGAATGTTGGTATTTGATGGTGAATGTTGCTGGAGGTTGGTATTTGATTGTGTATAATAATAATAATAATAGTAATAATAATAATTCCTTAGATTTGGATAGCGCTTTTCTAGGCATTCAAAGCGCTTTACATTGTATGGGGGAAATCTCCTCAACCACCATCAGTGGGTAGCATCCACCTGGATGAAACGACGGCAGCCATAGTGCACCAGAACGCCTACCACACACCAGCTGTTGTTGAATGTTGGTATTTGATGGTTAATGTTGTGTTGGTGGAGAACATTGAATGTTTTTGTTTGATTCAGAATATTGTTGAATGTTGCTGTTTGATGGTAAATGTTGGCGTTTGATGGTGAATGCTGTTAAATGCTGGTGAATGTTTGTGTTTTTCATGTTGAATGTTGGTGTTGGTGGTGAATGTTGGTTTTGATGAATGTTGGTATTTGATAGTGTATGTTATATGATGGTGAATGTTTTTGAATGTTGGTATTTCATGGTAAATGTTGTTGAAGGTTGGTATTTGATGGTGAATGTTGGTGTTGGTGAGTGTTGGTGAATGTTGGTATTTGATGGTGAATGTTGTTGAATGTTGGTGTATGTTGTTGAATGTTGGTGTTGATGAATGTTGTTGAAGGTTGGTATTTGATGGTGTATGTTGTTATATGATGGTGTATGATGTTGAAGGTTGGTATTTGATGGTGTATGTTGTTGAATGTTTGTGTTTGATGGAGAATGTTGGTGTTGATGGTGAATGTTGTTGAATGTTGGTATTTGATGGTGAATGTTGTTGAAGGTTGGTATTTGATGGTGTATGTTGTTGAATGTTGGTGTATGTTGTTGAATATTGGTATTTGATGGTGAATGCTGTTGAATGTGTGTGTTTGTTGAATGTTGGTGTTGTTGAATGTTGGTGAGTGTTGGTGAATGTTGAATGTTGGTGAGTGTTGGTGAATGTTGTAGAATGTTGGTGTTGTTGAATGTTGGTGAGTGTTGGTGAATGTTAGTGTTGTTGAATGTTGGTGAGTTGGTGAATGTTGTTGAATGATGGTGCTTGATGGAGAATGTTGGTGTTTGATGGAGAATGTGTGTGTTTGGTGAATGGTGAATGTTGAATGTTGGTGAATGTTGTTGAATGTTGGTGAGTGTTGCTGAATGTTGGTGAGTGTTGGTGAATGTTGTTGAATGTTGGTGTTGTTGAATGTTGGTGAGTGTTCTTGAATGTTGGTGAGTGTTGGTGAATGTTGTTGAATGTTAGTGTTGGTGAATGTTGTTGAATGTTGGTGTTGAATGTTGGTGAGTGTTGGTGAGTGTTGGTGTTGTTGAATGTTGGTGAGTGTTGGTGAATGTTGGTGAATGTTAGTGTTGGTGAATGTTGTTGAATGTTGGTGTTGAATGTTGGTGAGTGTTGGTGAATGTTGGTGAATGTTAGTGTTGGTGAATGTTGTTGAATGTTGGTGTTGTTGAATGTTGTTGAATGTTGGTGAGTGTTGGTGAATGTTGTTGAATGATGGTGTTTGATGGAGAATGGTGGTGTTTGATGGAGAATGTTGTGGGCGGTGTTGCTGACTAGCTGCATTTCTATTCTGACTGTGCTCAGGTGGAAGAGAGAGAAAAATGGAGAAGTCCTTTGCTTTTATAGAAAAGCCAGCAGGTGAGGCTTTTTGGTCGTCATTGATTTATTCAGAGTTGAGCTATGATCCCTGAAGCATTTTGGCTGTAGACTTACACTCACTTGACATTGATCCTACAGTAAACACATCCTACTGTAGACTTCGCTATTTTATGTACTACATGAAACATTCGCTGGCACCGGCTGGGCAATTTTTCTGCACTAGTGTATGCTATAATCTTCATAGGGATAGGGGATGATACATATATAGATCTGAAGAGACTGAGGAGGATATGTACATGTTTTTATTTATTTATTTTTTTTACCCAACTTTACACCATATAACCCTGTAGACTCAGTTACTTCACTCTAGAAACTGTTACACGCATGGTAGAGCTGTATATTATATTATTATTAGAACATTATATTACCCCTATTGTAGACCCAAATGACCCAACGTTCACCCTAATACCAACCGTAGAACCTATTATCCCCCCTGTAGAACATATGGCCTTCACTGTGCACCCGATTAACCCACTGTACACCCTAATATCCCCAACTGTACACTGTACTACTCCGACTGTACACCCTATTATCCTCACTGTACAGCTCACTACTCCCCCTGTACACTCTAATACTCCCACTGTACACCCTATTATGCTCACTATGGAGCCCATCACTCACAGTGTAGACCCTATTACCCTCACTGTACACCACGTTACCCACCATATTGACCCTTTGTCCCAATTATAGATCCATTTACTCCCACCGTATACCCTATTATCACCCAACCCTGTTACTCCCTGTAGACCCTTTTACTCCCCATCCCTGTTACTCCTAAGTTCATCTCTCAGTATATTTAAACAGCAGACTCACCCCCTTCCTTCCAGAGTGAAGGTAAATACTCTGACCTCTGTGCTGTTGTGGCTCAGTGGGATAATATTTACTGTATGTTACAATCGGTGTGTCACCCCTCCACCCCCCAAAACCTCACTCTCAATACCATCAGTGCCAGAGCTGCAGTTTCAGCCTGCAAAAAGCAACAACAGTATACTAGTGTACTGCAGCTGTTCAGCGTTTTGTTCTGTCCTAATTTCCACTGTAAAGTAGGGCAAGCTAGGAACGTAAGTAACAGTGAGAGGTTAAAGACACCCGTAATACACCGAAAGAAATTGATTAAGGAAAGATAAATGGTTCTTTTTTTTTCCCTTTTGGTTACAGTTTCTCCTTCGCTGTGTTACAAATAGTTGCTGGAGGAAGTTTGAAACCTGAGAAGAGCTCAGGAAGTTAAAGAAAGTGTATGTGCTGGAGGATTCAAGTGTGCAGCTGCTCACATAGATTATTGTGTGTGTGTGTGTGTGTGACCATGGGATTACTGACCAGATTTGACCACACAGCCACAGATTTATACACATATCTCTCAACATCATGTAGGCACATACACTTCCATTCATATAAACAACTCTTTCTTCCACTTAAAGCACACATGCACAGTTTTACAGACACACACTATTAGATATCACATCCACGGGCTTTTCTCTGGAGTGCCGCTGACTCAGCTGCTGTACTTCCACAGCTTGGATATCGCACAGCTAAGGCTTCAGCCTGCGTGAGTGTTGTGTTAGCGCTCATCTTCAGCCAGCACGTCCACACTTTACTACTTTTCTTGCAGCTTTCAGACTAGAGAGGCTTATGTAAATCCCAGTAACCTATTCCTCATCCTGCCAAAGAGCTATGACTGCTGTTCTGTCATGCAGCTCGTGCTGGAGGATGGAGGGGGAATAGTCGCTGCCTGACCTTTCGTGTCATTTGTGAGGTTTCAGAGACCTAGTTAGAGTGGGAAAAAAACACTAATCGGATTTCACCCAGTAGACAAGTTCCATTCAAGAGCACATTTTCTAACAGTAAAGGGGTTCAACTTTTTAAGTCCACTTATATCCTGGCACTGATGAATTCTCAAATCTGATTGCTGAAAATTGGTGATTAATTTTCTATTAGTTAGATAGCAGGGCCGGGTGTAATTCAAAGTTCATATTAAGACCTTAACATTTTTATAGTAACAACTTACAGATCAAAGAATGTAATAGTTAATCTCGTACGAAGACATCTATCTAACATTTATGGAAGGAGTCACCAGTTTCAGGACTTTGTAATGGTCAGTAATTTTTTTTTTTTTTTTTTTTGCCACTGGAGAGTCTTCAGGACAAGGGACATTTTCTGATTTCTCTGTAACATGAGACGTGAGTTCCCTTTCAAAGGGAACTCAACGTTGCATGAGCTTCACGATGTGGGAAGTGCCCTTGAGCGTGGCCTATATCGGAAGTCTGTGTGAAATCACGCCTATTTATAGGCCTACTGTGGTCAGGTGACTATAAAATGGCACCTGTGAACCACGTCCTCAGCCTTATTATCTTCAGCGAAAGACTGCATGTTGGTCGTTTGTTTGAATGCTAGCAAAAAAGACTTCATATTTAAAAAAAGAGAAAAGTATGAGTCAGAGAGACTTCAGGAAGTGTCTTACGCCTTGCTCCTGTTTCATTACGGGGGACGGACAGACACTTTCTGTGTGAAGTGTCTGTGGGTGGCCAAGAATGTGGCCAAGAATGTCTCTTCTTGGCCAAAGGGAGTCTGGTTTCAGAGCCTCATGGCTCAGGTCCTAGGGATCCCGTATGGAGCTGGAGGAGGAGCCGGAGATGAGCATGGCTCTATCTCTTGCTCTGTTTTCCGGGTCCGGCTCTCTGCCAGATTTTGGAGCTCACTGCGTTACTCCTCTTTCCACTACGGAAAGCCAACCCACCTTCTCTGACTCAAAGGAGCCAGAGGGGGGAGCCATTGCACTAAAACTGGAGAGCAGCTCTCAAGCATATAAAGAGCTGCTTGAAGTGATTACTAGGGCTGTAGAGAAACTTAATCTAGACTGGCCTGGGGAAGAGGAAGTGGTTCGTAGCAGGCTGGACGAGCGCTATCTCCCCAGTGAATATAAATCTCCCTCACACCGCAGAAAACCTCCCTTTTTCCACAGAAGTGCATGATGAAATATTGCACTTCTGGGTGAACCATACACTTGCCATGTTTATAACCCCACGACGTCCAATTATTCGGTCATCATGCGGAATGAACAGCATGGGTATTTGGCTTTGCCAAAGGTGGAGAAGGCACTTGCGAGCCACCTCTCTCCATAGACGGCAGGAAATTTAGGGTGGCTAACTACAATACAATGGCATGTGCATGGCACATTGATGGCTCAGCCTCTCAAGGGTGGGGGATAAGGATAAGCTTTCCCTGCTGGATGCTCCTGTTGAACCTTCCAGCCTGTTCGGCGGCATGATTAACGCCGTCGCCGAGAAGTCTTGCACGGTGAACTAGCAAACTGTGGCGTCCAGCCAGTTCCTTCCCTGTCATATCGAGTTTGCCTAGGCATCTATGAGTGGAGCCAGACCAGTGCGAGGGAGGTGCAGAAGGTGAGTTTGTAGGCCCACCTCCACCAGCGTGGAACCTACTGTCAAATGTGTCTCCACGGGTTCTGTCCACCATAGAAAAGGTTTACCGGGTCCAGTTCAGAGCTCAACCCGCCCCAGCCCCCCACCACCACCACCACCACCACAGTAGTCAGCAGAGAGCAGAGCCTGACGTTGGCGGAGGAAGTAAGATCCCTCTTGGACAAAGTGGCCATAGAACATGTACCCCATTCCCTGAGGGAGGGAGGTTTTTACGGCCGTTATTTCCTGGTCCAGAATTTAAAAAAAAAATTTTTCCAAGTCTGCGACCAATTTTAGATCTGTACCATCTGAACCATACTCTTTGAACATATAGGTTCAAGATTTTGACGCTCAAACTTATCGCTCCACAGATTCAGTTCAAGGACTGGTTTGTGATGATAGATCTAAAAGAGACATATTTCCACATGCAGATTTTGCCCAGTCACAGGAAATTCCTGAGATTTGCATTTGGAGGCAACACATACCAATATCGGGTTCTTCCCTTTTGGTCTAGCTTTATCCCCTCGCACCTTCACAAAGTGCATGGATGCCGCTCTGGCTCCCTTACGACTCCAGGGTATCAGTGTACTAAACTACCTGGATGAATTGGTAATTCTAGCGCGATCCGGGGAACTGGCGATTCAACATTGATAAGTTGTTCTCACCGACCTGAGGAGCTTGAAGTTGAACCCCAAGAAAAGTATGCTTTCTCCACTGCAGGGGAAAAATTTCCAGGGGATATATGGGATTCTGCTGATGAGGGCGTTTCTATCCCCAACACGTGTAGGGTCAAGCCTATCTACATTGAGCAAGATAAAGCTAGGTCTAGGCATCCCCTCCAGTCTCTACAAGAGACTCTTGGGGCTTATGGCAGCAGCAGCCTACATCATACAGTTGGGCCTAGTACACATGAGACCATTTCAGTGGTGGCTGAAGAGTCATGGGTTTCACCTAAGGACAAAACCCCTGAAAATAATAGAGACCATGTTGAAGCTAGAGCACCATCCACGAGAAAATTGTATGCGCTCAAGTGGCGACTTTTTGTCTCATGGTGTGAGGAACTTCAGTAAGACCCAGTAAACTGTGCAATAGCTACAGTCCTGGAGTGTTTACAGGGATGTTTCTTAGCAGGGTTGGTTCCTTCTACAATTGATGGAGCCTCTGTGGGGCAACATCCTCTAACATTGAGGTTTATGCATGGTGTCATGTGGCTGAGGCCAAACTGCAGACCACGTATACCTTTCTGGGACCTGTCTGTGGTCCTGGAAGGTCTGTCAGGTGCCCAATTTGAGTCATTAGAGTCAGCCTTGGAGAACTCTAAAGGTAGCTCTTCTGCTGGCCCTGACATCACTGAAACGAGTAGGAGATCTACAAGCTCTCTCTGTTACCCCTTACTGCCTTGACTTTGCCCCTGGATTAGCCAAGGCCTTCCTGTATCCTAGGCTTGAATATATTCCTAAAGTGCCTATGTCTGCTAGTGGTGCCAGCCAGTGGTGTTGCAGGCTTTCTGCCCTCCACCATTCCTTACATCGTAACAAGAAAAATTGCAAGAGAATTGACAAGAGAATTGTGTCCTGTAAGGGCTCTCTGTATTTGCGTCCACCCCTCTGGTCAGTGGCATAAGTTGGTGCATTTGCTGGTCTGCTCTGGTGGCAACAGTAGAGGTGATGTTGTATCGAATCAGCGCATCTCTAATTGCATAGTGGAAGCAATCTCTATCGCCTATGAGGTGCATGGTCTTGATACACCTCTGGGCATAAGGGCTCATTCCACTAGGGGAATGAACCCTTGAAGGCCTCCTCAAAGGCTTTATCCAAAAGTGTACCTTTACAGGATGTGTGTGCTGTGGTGAGGTGGTCCATCCTGCACACATTCATTCGATATTACAGTTTTGACATGCATCCTGGGCTTGAGTGTCTTGCAGTGACCCTTGGGCTCGGATCTATTTGAACAGGCCATACCCTCAGTATGACGGAATGGGTATTCTCGTAACCACAGCATGAAGCTCACGCAACATTGAGTTCCTTTTGAAAGGGAACATTTGAGTTACGCATGTAACCCTGTTCTCTGAGAAGGGAACGAGACGTTGCGTAGCTTTGTCGTTCTGGGGCATGCTGGTGAATTGTGTCTTCACTTCAGATAATAGATGCTGATGATGTGGTTCACAGGTGCCATTTTATAGTCACGCAACTGAACACAGTAGGCCTATGAATAGGCGTGATTTCACACAGACTTCAGATACCAGTCACTCGTGACGGCGCTTCCTACAGCGTGAAGGTCACGCAACGTCTCGTTCCCATCTCAGGGAACAGGGTTAACCCAGACGTTTTTGTGTCTCATTAACTATAAGAGATAGAAAAAGCAGGCTGGTGAAGGAGCGACTGTTCATAGCTGCTATAACGTAAGTGATAACAGGAACGAACTTGTTTCCAGGACATTCCACAACATTAAATGCAGCAAAAAATTTATAAAAACTATGACATGCCATGACATTACAAATGGTAATCTTTGACAAATTGCTTTGATGTGCGAGAGGAATTAAACATTTTGGGGGATGCTGTAATTGGAAAATGATCAACTTTGTGTTTGCAATGGCCTTTCACAAATCACACCACCCTGTTGTTGATTATATTCCTAATCCCAGTATTTTCCCAATAATCAGGGAGGGGTTCAATTGAAACCCCTTTAGGAAGGTAAGGACCTATACTATCCAAAGAACACTTAGGATAGCCTAAGGAATCTCTCTCTCTCTCTCTCTCTCTCTCTTTCTCTCTCTTTCTTAAGCCCCATGTGAGTGTGTTTCTTCGTGGTAGTGACAGATGGCTGCTGGAGGTCATGGCTCTGCGGCTGCTTCTAAAACCATAGGGAGGAGCTTAGGCAGGGCACCTAGCAAACACGTACACACACACACACACACACACACACACACACACACACACATTCCAGACCTCCACCCTCTCACAACTCATCTCACCAGGCTTCATTACTTTGCATTTAGGATGTAAATTCTCCCTGTTTTTTTACCTGTGTGCATTGCAATGTTAAATTTAAGTAGTGAGAAGTCCCAAATTCACTCCACTTTTCTCTTCCATCTCAGGCATGAAGACTCCCCTGAGCCCGGCACAGCTGATGGAGAACAGCCCTCCGTACTTTCCTGTCACAGAGCTGATGGACGGAATGGTGGACGTTTCGACGCAGGAGAGGAAGAAGCTCCTGTACTCACTCTGCGAGGTGTGTAACATCCAGCTGAACTCGGCTGCTCAGGTGCAGACGCACTACAACGGGAAATCACACCTGCGCAGAGTCAAACAGCTCAACAACGGAGAGAGTCCACCAGCCAGCAGCAGCAGCGTCCCAAATCTGCTCACCACGACAATTACAAGCAGCAGCACAGGTGAGGCTGTTTACCTGTTTTACCTCAACTAATCACACGAACCCGTCTTGCTAACTACGCTGTGATAATATTAGCAACACTTGATGCTGAGATAAACTTCCCAGCTGTCCTAAAGCGTAGTTAGTTAGCTAAGATGGCTATGAGCCAACATGACGGGGAGGATCCGCTGCACCTGCTGTTTTTTTTTAATGATGTATTGTATAAGGTCAAGTGTATTAGTGCTGTCTATTATCATTATACCTTAAGCTGAATTTTCGTAATGAAGCACAGGCATAATAACATAATGAAGTCAGTCTCATATTCAGTCTTCAAAATGGCAGCCATTATACAGTGCCTCTGCAGGGTGAATCAAATCAATCACGACTGTTTGTACTTCTGTTTAATTAACAGGTTTATTGCAAAGGATCAGTAAAGTGAATTGTAACATACATCACTACTGGATTAAAGGTGTTTGTTGGTTGGAATGTGGACCTCTAAACAGCTGTGATGTTAATGTAACCTGAATTAGCACTTGACTCACAACTTCAACTCATCGTTCCTTCCGGCAATTTTTTAAAAATCCCCACTTCACATGTCAGCAGGTTTGCTTAGGGGTATTGTGAAACTATTTAGAAAACAAAAAACAAATGCAGGGCATAACACAAGAAAGCTGAATACATATGGTACTGGATATTGGCATCATTCATACCATTATTTTATTTTAGTACCGGTATCCCTAGTTACTCGGTTATGACCGTCTGAGAAAACGGCACTTCCTTTGGTATAAAGTGGGCTAAGTTCTGTGAGTTCCTTCCACAGTGTACAAAAACTCTGATATAAATCATTTTGTACTTTCCTACCATAAGGGGCGGGGGGGAAGGGGGGCATGCTATGCTAACAGGCCAAATGCTAACAGGCCAGTCTGCTTATGAAAGACTTCTCAGAAGCGAGCCCAAATGATCATAGGCCACTCTATAGCTTCCCCCCTGTTTTTAAACAAGTCCAGGGTTGTTTGGTGTATCACTGGGGAGTGTGTGAGAGTCCAACAAGTGTGTGTGTGAAGCCAGTGGTGGCCAAATGACAGCCTGCCAATAAGACTCTAGTGAATTAACTGGTGGAAAAGTAGCACAGCAGTTATAGACATTATGCAGTGTCTTCTCACCGAGAAATAACACCCGTGCGCGTGTTTCACTGACTCACTGATGGACAGCATGTGTGAAATGAAACCGTTGGCATTCAGTGACGAAGCGAGTTGGCCGTTTTATTGCGTGATTATGCACAAATTTTATGAGGCTTCGATGTGTGAAGAGTCAGTGTGGAGGTTTTTTTCAGTGTGAACTCCCACCTGCTGAGATCATTAAAGGGATTTTGCTGGTTACAGATGCAGATGTCTGAAGCATTGCTGTGTGTGTGTGTGTCATATTATGTATGCAAATGCCATATTCAGTGTCAAACTGGAACCATATGACCCAGATGTACATTAACAGGGATCTAGGCTCAGATTTCCAAACACTATCAAACACCAACATTCACCAACAAACACCAACATTCACCAACAAACACTATCAAACACCAACATTCACCAACAAACACTATCAAACACCAACACTCACCAACAAACACCAACAAACACCAACATTCACCAACAAACACTATCAAACACCAACATTCACCAACAAACACCAACATTCACCAACAAACACTATCAAACACCAACACTCACCAACAAACACCAACAAACACCAACATTCACCAACAAACACTATCAAACACCAACATTCACCAACATTCACCAACAAACACTATCAAACACCAACATTCACCAACAAACACTATGAAACACCAACACTCACCAACAAACACCAACAAACACTATCAAACACCAACATTCACCAACAAACACCAACATTCACCAACAAACACTATCAAACACCAACATTCACCAACAAACACTATGAAACACCAACATTCACCAACAAACACCATCAAACACCAACATTAACCAACATTCACCAACAAACACCATCAAACACCAACATTCCCCATTCAACATCAGCAAACACCATTTTTGTAAACCTCA